>NC_080109.1:25325000-25635500 GCF_950005125.1 Chionomys nivalis | reverse complement strand
TTGCCTAGCTCTGCTATGCATATAGCTTTGTAGCCCTTGAACAAATTATTCAGTAGACTCCAGTATAGGCAAACAGAGTTAATAAACACACTTACCATCCAGGGAGGGCAAAAACCACTGAAGAAACTAATAGAATGAACTTAAAAATAGCCAGTATAAAATTAGTATTCATCCTTAGTTACTAGATAGGATTTTCAAAACAGGCTTAAAATCCAATGGTAATGATGCTTACCTAATAAGAGGAATACATGTAAAATGTATAGGCAAAACTTATACTCATTCTGGGTTCAAGTTGGAGTTATTGGGTTATTTGATGTGTGATCTATAAGATAACCCCTGACAGAGTTTGACTATGGAATGTGCCTCCAATGCTTCTTGTATAGAAGGGATGGTCCCCAGATGTTGGATCATGAGAACTATGACTTGATGAATAGATTAATCTTTTGATGGACTTGCCATGGTGGAAAATGGGAAGTGGGATATAGTCAGGGGAGGGAAGAGGATGGGGTACACCCTGAAAAGAGGTGCCTTGTTCTAGCTCCCTCCCTCTCCACCCTGCTTCCTGACCAACTTCTTTCTGCCATACCTTCATGTTACGCTGTTCTGCAGCAGCAAGGCCCAGAAACAACAGCCGCAGCCGTCGATGGAAACCTCTCAGCTCATGAGACGAGATCACGCTATCCTTAACTGAAGCCATTTCCGTCCGGCGTTTTCACATGTGTGAGGAGTCTGCCTATTGTGCTTCTGTTCTCCATACCCTATGTGACAATGTTCCTCTGGCAGATAATTTTGTGATAATCAAGTTAATAGGCAAGAAAATAAATGCATATTTTACTGTTGCTGTCGTCACAGACACACACCAGAGCCCACAGGGCTTATCGTATATTCAGTAAATGTTAATATTAGATTAATTTAATTTAAAAAGACATTTTCAAGTAATTATTCAAGATAATTATTAGTAACATAGAATAAAGGACATTTCACATATCTAACATAAAGCAGTCCTGTGGTTCTGATTTATTGGCTGGTTTTGTTTTGATTTTCCAGATAATGGCCTCTAATTTTCACTTTTGCACAGATGTAATTAAGTATTTGTATATAGATCAAAGCAAAGGGATTTGTCTCATTAAGAAAAGAAACACATTATGCAAAGTTATTAAATGTAAATTATACCCAGTGTATTATATATCAAGCTATCAGCCTTCAAGTTGCGGTTTATTTACACAGTGGGACCAATGGATTCCACCCTCATGCAAATTCAACTCATTCTCCCTTGGACCCCGCTCTTTTCCTTATGGTAGTAAGCATAGGAGGTTATGAATCACCAACAGCAAAAAATAACTCTGAAGGCATCGGTTGAGTGCAAGCACTGTGTCAGACACGCATGGCACACTTCTCACACTTCCATGGCATTTTTATATTAACTCGTGTATTTAACCTCTGTAACAAGTCCATAAAGTGGAGCAGATGGCATTATTTCCCTTCTAAACCTGAAGAACCTCCACAGACAACACTGTTCTTCGTACTAAATCTGCGGCAGCCTTCTCATTAGAGTCAAGAATGAGAGAAGGATGTCTCCTTTGTTCGTTCTTGTGTAGCAATCTTCTGAAATCCCCAGCTAATGAAGTATACGTGCCGCAAAGGGGCAGGCAAAAAAATATTTCATTTGCATAGAATGTTTACTGTTCAACATAGAAATCTCAAGAAAATTATCTTTAAAACCAAATGCGGAAAAAGAGTTGGTGTGGCTGTTAGATTTGAGTTAGCCTTCCAAAACAAAACTGTCTTAGCAAACAAGTTCTCTGTAAAGGGAAGGGACAAAAGCACACGACAGCTCTCCAAAATCATCAGGAAGAACCTTCTTCTGGTCATTCATTCTGCCATGCATGGGGAATAGCCTCATGGCGCTTCTGGACCTAGCAATCTTAAGAATCCCTGTGCAGAAGGCTATGACATTTCCTGTCATTGGTTACAGTATAAATGGTAACAAAATGCTGAGATAAATCTCTGCTTCGGAAAGGGATGATCATACTGAAAACTCAAGAAGTCTTTTAAAGAAAGGGAGATGCCCCCTAGAGTTGTTCTAACTTTATTTCTGTTGCTGTGATAAAATACTCGGATGACAAGAAACTCAAGCTAGAAAGGATTTAATTTAGTTTGTGATTTCAAGTTACAGCTCATCGCTATGGAGAAAGTCACATCAGGAGCCTGAGGCTCTGGTCTTATCTTATCCACAGTCAAGAGCATTCTCGTTTCCTGTACAAAGCCAGGGAATGGTGATTCCTGTCTTCAGGCTGGATCTTCCCACATCAATTAAGAGGGTAAAGACAACCCCCACAGATACGCCACATGCCAGCTGTGGTCCTGAACAGAGCATACATGAAGATGTTAGTCCTCAAAAGGAAGAGGCTATAAAAAAAGAAATGATAACTCAGCCCTCAGCCTGATTCCAAGTCCGACTGAGCTTAGCAAAGATCGGTTTCTTGGCAGTTGACCTCATAAGCAAAGACTACATAAACATATACACTGAGGGGTGGGTGTATGTTTAAGTGCTAGAGATTGGGAGGGTGAGTGAGTGTTCATGTATAGGTGGGTGTACAAGTGGGCACAGATGCACGCACATGTTTGTACATGTGCATACTGAAGTCAATGACAACCTTGGGTGTTGGGCATTGCTCCTCATCAGGCACTGTCAACTTTCTTGATGTTGTTTGTTTGTTTGTTTGTTTGTTTTGGAGACAGGATCTCCTCACTGAGACATCAATCAGAAAGTATAGATTTAAGTAGAGTTCCATATGAGAGAAAGTAGGCTGGAATGCAAATTTCCTGTGTTTACATGGGGAGGGGGACTTAGCAGATTCCAGGGCAGCATCAGCTCCAGTCAGGAGGAGAGCCAGCACTCTGTACTCAATTGATGGTAGTTTTGTCAGCTGGCACGTGGCGTGTCCAGTCCAAAACTCAGACATGAAGAATTAAATAATTGAAGGGAGAGATAACCACACACTAATTCTTTCACCTAAAATCAGGGTGTGTGAGAAGTACATGGATCCTTCTAGAAACCAGGTCTTCCTTTGACTGTGCAGTGATATGAAGCTGTACTATAATTTGAACTTGACATAACCCCTGTAAGGCCCTTGTGGAAAGGCTTCTCTAGTCCAGTAATGTGGGAAGGGATGGAGCCTCTAACATGTGCAGCCTGTTGGGAGATTGTGGGTTTAAGAGCTGCCAATCGAGCTAGTAAGACTTCTGCCTCCACATCTTCCTACCTTCAGCATCCTGAGCACAGGAGTGGCGCGCTCACACTCAACGCCATGGGCTGCCATGGCCCTATGTCATAGCAAACTCGAAGCCTCTTCTCTTTGTAAGTTGCTCATTTCTTTCACTTGTTATGTCAAGCTTTATTTACAAATGCAGGACTCTTTCCATGGTATTGTTGCTTTCTCACCAGTAAGCTAGCCATAGCCTTGCGTCTACACCATCGAACTAGCAAAAATGAGATGCTTTGTTCTTGGGATTGCTACATTTCGAGGTGCAAAGGGTTCTCCAATATTTGCAGAGCAGTATACACCATGACCTCCCTACGACATCAGCTAGTGTCTATCTAAAATTTTGTTCTTTGACATTTAGATGTTCTTTTTCTTAGAATACACCTAAAATTAAATTTTTGAAAAGCTTAAAATTCTCTGAATATGCCCCATGTAACAAAAGCAGAGCTCACAAAAAAACAAAAACAAAAACAAAAAACAATTGACTTAAAAGTTGATCCCTATTTTAAGATTTCGTTTTACTCAAAAACATCAAACTGTAAAAAGAATTATGACTTGGGGCTAAAATTTAATGCTCACCCTACTCTTTCAAAACCAACATCTAATGCAAGACGCCTGCTTAGCAAGAGATTTCCCTTTCACATTGTTCTCTGCTGTTGGGAGCTAAAGGGCTTCTTTTAAATTTGGAACAAGTAAGATAAAATAGTTGTTATTCTTATTTTGAAGTCCTTGAAGGGCAGCTCAAATGAAGCTTATCCATGGTAATAATGATTGATGAGTTTCATCTAATAATTTTTAAATAGATGCAAACAGCAGCGAAGCTCCTGCCCTGGGAAGGGCGTTTGGAAGAGACACAAACAGTAACAATTAGCAGCCTTCCAGAGCAGGGATCTTCACTCTGTCGTTGTATAAAAGAAGGAGGTTAATATTTTAATTTTCAGCTTCTGGATGTTCATCTTCACTGTATCAATTAAAAAAATGAGAATGCTGTAAAAATTTAGTTAATTTATAAGAAATTCAAATTTCACTGCGTAAAATGGATGCTTGCTTGATTCCTTCTTCTCGCTCTTGATTTTAAATTCTATGAGGTTAGGGACCTCGTCTCTGGTTCCTTTTTGTTGAGAACGTGGTCAGCATAATGCCTGACTCTCAGTAAATGAAGACTGACTATGACTGAAAGAAGGAACCCTTTTAGCATTCAGAGGATTGACGTGAAAATCTCCAGTGGTGCAGAGCTGTTCTTGTTGCTAGATACAGGGCGAGAATAGAGAGACAGAAAAGATACCTTTCCTCTGTGGGGTTTATATCCTGATGGGGCAGACAATTTTCAAAAGAAATAATAAAACTGATATGAAAACAAAATCCCAGCTGGAGAGGAGGATGGAGTATTAGTTGTTGGGGTGATAAGGAAGATGAATTATTAGAGTGATGTGCAGGAGGAAATGTTAGCTGAGGGGGGTGACAGGAAGCATTGGGATTTCCAGAAAAGGTAACTTTCAAGGGGAAACCTGGAGAAACTGGTTTGCTCCCCAAAGTACAGTCATGGAGGAAACCCTCTAAACCATGAGGGCAGAAACCACCAAGAGGCCCTGAAGAGGCAGGAATCCTATTCCTGCACAATGGTCACTGTGACAAACTGTAAGCAATCAGAAAGAAGGAAGGAAAGATGACATCAGAGAGGTAGAGAGGAGGGGTCATCCGAGACCTGTTACTTAAAGCAGGGCCTCTGGCTTTCATTCTGAGATTACAGGAAGGTCCCAACAGCGAGGCGACATATGACTTATTTTTTGAACAGGGTCACTCTGTGCTGTTAAGACATTAGGAGAGCCAGGGCAGAAGCGAAATAGAGATGGCTCAAATGTGACAAGCCCAGCGCAGACCTGATACTGATTCACCTTAATGACTAAAAGGGCACTATTAAGAGTCTTGCGGGGAATGGTTTTTACCCTTCTGACAGACATAAATGGAGGACCCGGGTTGACACCTCCTTCATGGAGCCCCAGAGTCAGGCAGCTGAATTAAGAGAGTAACAGTCAACGGAGCCTTAAAAGAAGAGAAATGCCTCACATCTAAGGACTTAGTCAAGCAAACTCCGGAGCTGCCCTGTTTACCATTCCTGCCCTGTGCCACCAGCTGTCATTCACTTAATGGCAAGGCATCAAAGGTTGTAAGGAAGCTGGGAATTCAGATCTTATCAAGATGTCTGTATCGAAATTTCACAGCACAGGCATCAAAAAGCAGCCATTTACACCAGCATCTTCCAACAAAACACACGGAACTCTGTACTCACCCTGAATCTATTTTCTTGAGGAAAAGCTAAAATGCTTCACGAAACATGACAAAACTCATGACCTTAATTAAATTTCTCCTTAAAATACCATCATTAGACATCAGCCGAAGCTGTTTTATCCCCTGGAGAAGTAAGTGATTACACTTTCACTTCTGGGAAACACAAACAAATAAACAACAACAAATAAAAACCCGACAGTTTGATAGAATGTTGTTCAAGTGGGCTCCACTTTGCAAGCAAACAGCTCATCAGTCAGTAACCTACCGGTCCCTCCATCCACTCATGTACTGGAAGTGTCCCACTCCTGTAACGGCTGCCCTGAGAAACTTTGCAGGGTTCACCCCCAGCAGATTATTGAGCATCTGTTTTGTGCGATTGTCCGTGCTAATTAATGATCAGGGCGAAGTCAAATACACATCACTCTCCCGGGAGCTTGCTTTCGAGTACCTGTGGAGTTTAAGGAGGAGGAGGAGAGGCCCACGACAAATAGTAGGCCTGCCCATCTCCCTAAACTGCCTCTCTGAGTATCTCCAGTGAGGGAAAACTGTCAACAAAGTAGAACCTTGTCCCCGCCACACTCAGTGAGGAGTTGTCTCCTGGAAGATGGGAGACCAAGGGCATGTGCTAGTACTTTGCACGTAGTCCATAAAACAAAAATCCAAGATTATTAAACTTTTCTCATTTTAAAAATATCTTCCAACACTGGTTATGTTTTGTTAATTATTATTTTTGTACCCACAGTGACTTCAGTTTTTCTAGATGCTCCATTGTTTGGGTCACCTACTTTTGAGAGAGTACTCACGACCATTGATCAGCTGGACCTCATGGGAGGCCTTCTTGGTTGGGGGAGAAGATTCGCAGTTCTCAGGGATGGTTTTGGTCCCCTCTCTCCTGCTTGATAAAGACTAGAGGTCAGAGTTAACACTAGAGGCAAAAAGAGCAGCACCCTCTATTGGGTTCTTAAATGAATACGCTTCAGTCATGGGAGATATTCTGTATCTTCACTGCCTCTGCCAGACCAAACCAGATGCTCTTTTGGTTATAGCGCCAAACAGTAGATCAAGTACAGCATGGAGCTGCCATGCTCTGGGTAAATGCAGGGTTTACATGCAGTCCAGATTCCAAACAGAAGGAGATTCTTCCTGAAAAGGTTCCATACCCCAATATTAGGCTTCTCCTCCAATGTAATAAATCAAATCAGGCCAAATTAATCAGTTCCTGTTTAATCTGAACAAAACATTCCCAGGTGGTCCCAGGGGAAGAGGAGAAACCACTAAGGGGAACCACTAGGGGAAAATCTATGGGTCAGACCTTAAATACCCTCCGGGGGTGGAGTCATTGCTTGGCCAGCTTTCTTTGGGCAGGGTCTGGAGAGGGCAGCTCCAGGGGAGATCCCCAACATCCCAACCTATTTTTGCTTGTTTTTGTTTTTATTTAAAAGGTTTTTTTTTTATTTTTTCATACCAACCACAGTTCCTCTTCCCTCCCCTCCTCCCACTCTCACCTTCTCCCCATCCAACTCCCCCCCCCACATCTACTCCTCAGAAAGAAAAGGCCTCTCATGGAGAGTAAATAGTCTGGTATATCAAATTGTGGCAAGACCAAGCCTCTCCCTCCTATATCAAGGCTCAGCAAGGTATCCCTCCATGGGAAATGGACTCCAAAAATCAGTCCATGATAAATCCAGAGATAAATCCTGGTCACATTGCCAGTGGCCCCACAAACTGCCCACGCTATAGAACTGTCACCTGTTATGCCCAGAGCATGGAGTCCCTCCAAAACCAACCAGAAAACCAAGTCCCATGTGTAAAAGCAAAGAGCCTTTATTCTTACACAAGTTTGCAAACTTGGTCTCTCCATGTGTCCAATGCATTGGAGTGATTGGAGAGCCCCGAGCTCAGTTAGAGTTGAGTTTTTATAGTAGCAAAGGTGGAGATGAGGGATTTCTAAGGTTTAGGACGCCTGATTGGCTGACGTTTGCCCTGGTCAAAAGCGATGGGTGTGTGCTGGCTGGTGATCCTATCTACAATGGTTGAAACATTAGGAATTTCCTTTAGATGGTCTGTTCCTGGGTGGTGCCTGGGTAGTCTCAGTTTGTGGTCTTTATCAGAACCAGGTATTGCCTCAGGGTAAATGCCTAAGACTCGGGCCACATTCAGGGGGCCTAGTTTAGTCCTATACAGGTTCCCCAGCTGTTAGTACACAGTCAGTAAGCTCCCATTAGCTCAGATCAGCTATCTCTGTGGGTTTCGCCATCATGATCTTGACCCCTTTGCTCATATAATCTCTCCTTCCTCTCTTTGACTGGACTCCAGGAGCTTGGCCCAGTGCTTAGCTGTAGATCAGCTTCCATCAGTTACTGGATGAAGGTTCTATGGTAACAACTAAGGTGGTCATCAATCTGACGACAGGGGAAGACCAATTTAGGCACTCTCTCCACTATTACTTGGAGTCTTAGCTGGGGGGTCATCCTTGAAGATTCCTGGGAATTTTCCTTGCGCTGGGCTCCTCCCTAGCCCCCAAATGGCTCCCTCTATCATGTTATCTCTTTTCATATTCTCCCTCTCTGTCCCTCCCCCAACTCAATCATCTTGTTCTTCATGCTCTCCTCCCCTCACTGTCCCTTTCACCCCTCCATTCTCCCTCCCAATTTACTCAAGAGATCTTATCTCTTTCCCTTCCCAGAGGCATCAGGGAAATGCAAACCAAACCAACTCTCAAATACAATTTTACACCTGCCAGAATGGCTAAGATCAAAAACACTGATGACAGCTTATGCTGGAAAGGATGCTGAGTAAGGGGAACACTCCTCCACTGCTGGTAGGAGTACAAATTTGTACAGCCACTGTGGAAATCAATATGGTGGTTTCTCAGAAAACTGGAAATCAATCTACCTCAAGAACCAGCAATACCAGTCCTGGACATGTACACAAAGGATGTTCAATCATACTACAGGACATTTGTTCAACTTTGTTCGTAGTAGCATTATTCATAATAGCCAGAACCTAGAAAAACCTAGATGCTCCTCAACCAAAGAATGGATAAAGAAAATGTGGTACATTTATACAATGGACTATTGCTCAGCGGAAAAAAAAAACAATGACATCTTGAAATTTGCAGGCAAATGGATAGAACTAGAAAAAAAAATCCTGAGTGAGGTAACCCATACCCAGTGCATGGGATGTACTCGCTTATAGGTAGACATTAGACATAAAGTAAAGGATAATCAGATTACAGTCCACAGCACCTGAGAATCTAGGTAACAAGGAGGACCCTAAGAGAGACAAGCATCCTGATCTTTTGGGGTTTACATGCACATCAGTGCAAGTCTGGCTACTTTCTGTTGGCAAGAGACAGCATGGATAAGGGGAGTCAGGAGTCAGTAGGGGTCATGCTCTGTGAGAGGGCTGGGCAGAGAAACATTCAGTTAGCTGCCATTTTGGAGACCTTAGGCATCTGTTCTTTGAGGAGACAGAGAAGGCTAGGAAGAAAAAAAATGATTATTAGCACTGGTCCCATGAACAAGGCTAGCCTTGGGAAGAGTGATGACAGCCAGAAAGAATGAAATGAAGATGTGCTTTGCTGTGAGACAAGGGTGAACGAGGTGAGACACAAGAACAGATATGCCCTTCAATGGGATATCTTTGAAAACCAGGTACCAGTGGCTGGATAGGTACATGCTTGAGCCTTGAAAGGTGGTACCACCTCTAAGGTCCGAGGAGATGGGGAGATAGCATTCCAAATCAAGGGATGATATATTCTTCAGGAGTCCTGAGCCATCATCATATCTGCTGTTTCTCTGAAGGTGGGGAATGCCTCTATCCATAATGTAAAGACGTTAATAAGAGTTAAGAGATAACGGAGCCTTTACGTGAGTGGGCATGTGGTTGAAGTCAACCTGTCAGTAATCACTAGGTTGGTGTCCTCATCTTGTGCACAGGGGCTGGCATATCTAGAGGACCCTTGCTGGTTGACCTTGGCACAAGGCAAGGAGTGAACCTGTAAAATATGGACTTGATGATGGGTAGGGTCAAAGAGAGGTTCTAGAAACTGGTATTAGTTTCCACCAGCCCAAATTTCTTAATACAGTAGCAGAACTCTTTCCCCAGGAACCTGCAGGTGTCTGTAAAACAACTGGAACAGATTTATATCTTGGTGTCATAGCAAAAGGCTATGACTTTGGGTTAAAAGGTATGAACATTTTTGTTAGGGCATGGTGATGAACTCACCTTTAAGTCTATACTTAAAGGACAACCAGAGGAAATTTACTGAACAGAAGAGGTTGAGGGAGGGAGGGAGGAGGGGCAGAGACTGAGAAGAAAGGGAGGAACATAGTTGAGCACATCTGAACCTATATTGGGTGACTCACAACTTCCTGTAATTCCAGGTCCACAAAATCCTCTTCTGGCCTCGGAGAACACCTACACACATGTGGCATTCACACACACACACACACACACACACACAATTCACACAATCAAATCTTTTACAAACTGAACGCAGGAGCATGCAGTCAGGAAACAACTTCCCTTTTCCAACACTGTAGCAAGGAGGCCACTTGTTTGTTCCCGGCTGCCTGGCTAGCCTAGACCCAAAATAATCACACAGAAACTGTATTAATTAAATCACTGCTTGGCCCATTAGCTCTAGCTTCTTATTGGCTAACTCTCACATATTAATTTAACCCATTTCTAATAATCTGTGTATTGCTACATGGCTGTGGCTTACTAGGTAAAGTTCTTAGTATGTCTCTGGAGGTTCCATGGCTTCCTTCTGACTCTGCCTTCTTCCTCCCAGCATTCAGTTTAGTTATCCCCCCTACCAACCTAAGTTCTGCCCTGCTCTGCTATAGGTTCAAAGCAGTTTTTTTATTCACCAATGGTATTCACAGCATACAGAGGGGAGTCTCACATCACCACCACACTTTTGCTTCACTCCACCAACCTTCCTCTACTTCTCTGAAGAGCACTGGGTTTAAATTCTGTGGATTCTGGATCATTTTCAGAATTTTTAAAATTTTTTAACTTCATGCTCTGAGTTAATTCGTAACATCACCCCCTCTTTAAACATGTGTCTTACCCAGGATTCTCAGTCTAGGTGTTCCAGAATCCATGCCATAATTTGACAGCAATCGTTGTGCAAAGCTGCCCTGTACATCAAAGCAGTTTAGCAGTCTGTTTGGCTTTACTGGGTTGATCCCAATATGACTTCCTCCAGTTTTAGCAACCAAATATACCTATGTTGTCAAATGTTGCCTTGGGATACAAAATGGTTCTCATTTAAGAGTTATTGGTCTAGAAACAGTATTTTTAATAGGGGTGATATTGCCCTCAAGAGGACAAAGGGCAGGTAGGAGTACAAAAATTTCTCAGCTCCCCCTGTGATGTGTGAACCCACAAAGGGCCAAAGTATATAGCATACAATAAATCCATAGCACATAATTAAGAGGAAAAGGGAGAAGAATCAGGAACAAAGGTCAAACAGGTCTTTGGGAAAACAGAAATGATAAACGCAGAACAAGCATTGCTTTTAGGGTAACAGTGGGATTCAAGATTTGTTCCTTTTCTCTCTGACCTTTGCTCAGCCAGTATGGTGAGAATTAGAGGTGCAAAGTCTGCTTCCCACTGGTGTTATATAGTCCCCCTTACTGGTTAAAGTCCCCTTGCTATGACCACTGCCTGAAGGCATGTCTCACTATCATGGTAACCTGGGTGGCACTCACTGGTCCTTTCTCTGTACTGTTGGAGAAGGCAGCTTGTTGTTTCCCAGCCGCTTAGCCCTGATATAATCACACAGAAACTGTATTAATTAAATCACTGCTTGGTCCATTAGCTCTAGTTTCTTATTAGCTAACTCTTACATATTAATTTAATCCATTTTTTAATCTGTGTATCACCACGAGGTCATGGCCTACCAGCAAAGTGTCAGTGCATCTGTCTCTGGCAGCCCCACGGCTTCTCTTTTATTCTGCCCTTCTTTCTTCCACAATTCAGTTTAGTTTTCCCCACCTAACTAAGCTCTGCCCTGCTACAGGTCCAAAGCAGTTCTCTATTAACCAATGGTAATCACAGCATACAGAGATAAATCCCACATTACTGTACCTCTCTGAAGTGAATGAAATAACCTCTAAGTACCCTTCATAGGCTAACCAAACCACATCTCCTTCTGCAAGCCCACCATCCCTAGAGATTTTTCTTGAATGCTGTTGTTTAGAGATGGCTTTGCTATGACTGCTCATTTCCAATCCAGGGACTGAGAAGTATTCCATGAAATGATTTCACTCTGCCCAGTTGTTGTCTATATAATGTCTGTGCCCTGAAGCTTTGGGAAGGGGCCTGAGTTTAAAGGTGATTGATTCATCAGTCTCGTAGAAGAACCCAAGAGTCAAGCTGTGTGTGGTTACTACTATCTGCTTTTAGCCAGGTTTACATGAGACCAGACAGACTTGACAACTTTGCAGTTTGGTCATAGAAGCCAGTGCAAAGTAGGTGACAGAGAAGGAAAATAATCTGAAGAGAACTTTTTTTTACTCTGAAGAGATTAAGTATAAGCTAATCTGGGGCTAGAGAGACGGCTCAGCAGTCAAGAGTATGTAGTTCTCTGGCAGAAGACCAGAGTTCAGGCCCTAGCATCCACAGCAGGTGGCTCACAACTGCCCCTAACAACTGCTCCAGGGGGATCTGATGCCTCTGACCTGTGAAAGCACATGTAGTCAAGTGCACATACATGCACCCAGACATATATGCATACACATAATGAAAAAGAAAAAAAGAAAGCCAGGAATGGTAGTGCATGTTTCTAATCCAGAATTTGCTCAGGATGCAGAGGCTCTATGAGTTTGAAGCTAGCCTTATCTACATAGCACAGTGTTTCTCAACCTTCCTAATGCCGTGACCCTTTAATCCAGTTCCTCATGTTGTGGTGATATCCAACCGTAAAGTTATTTTCATTGCTAGTTTATAACTGTAATTTTGCAACTGTTATGAATCGTAATGTAAATATCTGATTTTACCCAATGGTGTTAGATGACCCTTATGAAAGGGTCCTTTGACTGTCCCCCCAAAGGAATCGTGACCGACAGGTTAAATACCACTGGCAGAGAGAGTTCCAGAACTGCCAGGGCTGCATTGTAAAATCCTGTCTCAAATAACAAGAAGGAGAAGGGAAAGGGGAGAAGGGAAAGGGGAAGAGGAAGGGGAAGGGAAAGAAGAAGAAGAAGAAGAAGAAGAAGAAGAAGAAGAAGAAGAAGAAGAAGAAGAAGAAGAAGAAGAGAGGAGGAGGAGGAGGAGGAGGAGGAGGAGGAGGAGGAGGAGGAGGAGGAGGAGGAGGAGGAGGAGGAGGAGGAGGAGGAGGAGGAGGAGGAGGAGGAGGAAAGGAGAGGAAAGGAGGAAGGAAGGAAGGAAGGAAGGAAGGAAGGAAGGAAGGAAGGAAGGAAGGAAGGAAGGAAGGGAACTATGTATACCAAAACCATAGGAAAGAAAGACACCTTGAGTAAACCTGGGTAAATATCCAGAGTCCATATGTTGCCATGTCAAGAGCATGGAAAAATAAACTCATTAGAAGGGCTTTTCCTTGAGAAGAAAGAACCTGTGGGGTACCCTGCCTAAACACAATGGCCCAGGAACTTATTTCCCTGGGACTCACTTCACTGGGTTCAGCTGCCTAGGCACTCAGAAGCTGTAGTTTCTCGAGGCTCAGCTACTACTCAAACCTGTCACAGACTTTGGCATTGAATATGTCAAGCTGGTTTTGTGAACATATGGAATGTAACAGAAGCTTCCAAAGAGATTTGAGACGCAAGCGTGAGAGGCCAGGCTGAACGTGGCAGGGTTGGAATTCTAATGGCTGCTCTCTAACAGTATGATGTACAGAGCTGGGAAAATAAAGACAAAGTAGCAGTGGAGACTCCAGGATATTGGAGATGCTGGAAACCTCGGCTGTCTGCCAAGAACCTCTGCAGGCAGGAAGCAGAAATGGCCCAAGAGAAAGGCCCTGTGAGTGACAAATGGCAGCAATACAGGAGCAAGGCCGCCTGAGCACACTGAAGCTCAGATCATGACATGCGTGGCCACAAAGGGTGGAGCTACCGGCCTTGGGTGCCCTTTGCTGTTTCCAGTCTTCTGCTGGCTCAGTCTTTCTTTCTTTTTCTTAATAATCTCAAAAAAACTTTTATTCTTTTAAAATAATCTTTTTAGTTTACATACCAATCCCAGTTCCCTCTCCCTCCCCTCCTCCCATTCCCCAAGTCCCTCCCCATCCACTCCTCAGAGAGGGTGAGGCCTCCAATGGGGAGTCAACAAAGTCCGTCACATCATTTGAGGCAGGACCATCTCCCCCCCGACCCTGTATCTAGGCTGAGCAAGGTACCCCTTCATAGGCAATGAGCTCCAAAAAGCTAGTTCATGCACTCAGGATAAATATTGGTTCCACTGTCAGTGACCCCACAAATTGCCCAAGCCACAAAATTGTCACCCACATTCAGAGGGTGTAGTCCAAGGAATCTACAAGAATGACCCCAGCTAGGAATCTAAGCAATAGTGGAGAGGGTGCCTTAACTGTCCTTCTACTATAATCAGATTGATTGTCATCATAGAACCTTCATCCAGTAACTGATGGACGCAGATGCAGAGATCCACAGCTTAAGCACTGGACTGAGCTCCCAGAGTCCAGTCGTAGAGAGGGAGGAGTGATAATATGAGTGAAAGGCTCAAGACCATGATGGGGAAACCCACAGAAACAGCTGATCCAAGCTAGTGGGAGCTCACTGGCTCTGGACTGACAGCTGGGGAACCTGCATAGGATCGAGGTAGGACTAGGCCCTCTCAATCTTTCTTTCTAATCTCCTATTGTTCCCTTTTGGAATAGTAATGTCTCGTCTGAACTATCTTATTTTGGGGTATATAACTTGCTTTCTTATTTGTGCAGATGCTCACAGCTAAAACTGAACTTTGACTTTTGAACAATGCTAGAGCTATTAGAAACATGAAGGGCTCTTGGAGACAGATTCCATGCATTTCTACCATGAGACCATGAGATGGATATGAGTCTTCTTGGGGCCAAAGGCAGCCTATTATGGCTAAAGGATGAAGTGTCTCACTAAACGGTTTGAATGAAAAGGTCTGGTTCCTACCTGGTGGTGCTATGTTTGGACATTAGAGAAGACTTTAGAAGACAGAGTCTTGATGGAGGATACAGAACACTTGGCGGGTTCTTGTGGGCATCTTGTTCTTAATCCCTTCTTATCACTCTGATTCTTAGTCACCATGAGGAGATAGGAACTTACCATGTTTTCCTGCCACAGTGGTGTCCTGCCTCACATAGTACCAGAAACACAGAGGCATGTGGCCATCACCAAAACCTCTGAAACTGTGAGCTAAAACACAGTTCTCTTATTTAAGTTGTTCTCATGGGTGTTTTGGTGGCAACAATGGATAATGATATGGAGTAGAGGAACAGAGTTGGCAGGTTAGCCATCTTCCATTAGGCACCATGATGGCAGGTTAGCCATCTTCCATTAGGCACCAGGAGAGTCTATCGGCTACCTCTCTGAACAACCCTTTGACTTAGTTTGGGAAAATAATATAAATTTCATAAATAAAAAGGATAACACTCATCGAATACCTATTTTTATAGCCAATTTTTCAGTCGGGTCTATATGGAAAGAGGAGACGTCAGCCAATGTTTTCCAGTTGGGAGGAAAACTGGAGGTGGCTGTGAGTCTGCAACCTCGCTAATACACTTTGATTCATTCATGAGCATTTAATGAGCACCTGCGAGGACAGGTGTTTACAGCTCCAGACAAGAAAAGGCGAAGCCTGGTGCCATGGAGAAGAGTCTAACATGGAACAACACCAACAAATAATTAATTTCACGTTGTAAGAAGCGCTACTGAAACAAGGCACTTGATTAAGAGGGACTGGGACAGGGAAGTGCGGGTTTGCATTGAGTGGCCATATAGGGGGTCTTCATGGAGGGATCATCTTGGGCAGCCTTGAGAAGACCTTGGGAGGAAAGAGTGTGATTGAAAGATTGAATGAATCTGTAGAGGTAGGTTGGGTGGGCTCTGGAGAGAATGAAGTCTTTGTGCTAACTCTTGGAACATACAGAATGCTGTAAGGGAGAGACAGGAGAGTGAAGGAGAAGATGTTTCCCAGTGACTCTTGGGAGTCAGATGAAGCTACAACGATGTTTTCAACGTGATAGTCGCTCGCCTGCTTCCGTGTGCTCACTGCCCTTGTTCAAATGCATACAAATCTTTAAAATGACAGAGACATTCATTGAACAAATTACTAACCACAGAGCCACTCTCTATCGTGAGGGGAGGGATGGTGACGTCCTTATCTTTGAAAATATCAGACACCAGAACCTGCCTGACTCCCTTTGGTTGTGTTGCTATTCTTTCTTGTCGTAAAAAGAAAAAGAAAAAAAAAAAAAAACTTTGGAAAGAGAAAAATTATGTAGGGATTCCTTACATGTCCTTTCTGTGAGGAAAAATTCTGGTTACAGTGGGCAGAGTTGAGTGTCGTTGATGGTGCAAGCAGAGAAACCAGATTCCAGCCTCAGGCAAGTGTCTCTTGCAGTGTGGAAGCAGAATGAGCGCCTCAGAAGCACTGGGTCTGATCTCTCCTGAGATGCGGCGTATTTACATTTCAAATCACTCTAACTGGAACAAGATTTGTACCTTATCACCTTCCCAGGCATAGATTTTTTTCCTAATCGAGGTTATAAATACAGTTACTCCTAATGATGTAAATTGAAAGCAGGCTGCTTTTACCGGCTGCTGCCGAAATCATCACGGAGCTACCTCTAACTTACTATCAGAGGCTTATTTACCATAATTGACTTTCTCATTGTTTTATCTTGTCTTTGACCCTAGACGCCCAAGCATGATGCTCCTGAATTTAAAGGAGAAAGTGATTAATGTGGCAAGAGCAGAGACAGCCACATCGGGGACCCCAGTGGGGACACAGAAGAAGCCTGATAAATACTAAACAGACCTCCACCTCCTCCCACGTCCTCTTTTTCCGTGTCTTTTGGGGAGCCCTGTAATGAGAGGTCACTGATTTTAAAGCCAAATATACCTCAGTGCTACTGAAAACATATTTATGCCGGGGTCAGGGGGAAATATTTCCATCTAAAAATGCTGAAACATGAAACACCAGGCACAGGAAAGGTCACTCAGATGAAAACAAAAATAGAAGTTTGTATCAACATAATTTCCATAATCTTTTTTTTTTCTTGCTCCAAAAACACATTCTTGCCTTGAGAGACTAATCCAGGTAACCCATTTGCTCCGATTTCTTAATGAGATAAATCCCAAATTGAAAGCTTCTGGGGCTCAGTGTAAAATCTTTAACTATGAGGGAAAACATAACAAAGTAAAACCAATTATGAGAAGATAGATGATTGGAGAAGAGTGGTTGTGTGAAGTTAAAGAATATGTGTGCAGTTCAGATCCCTTCTGTGTGGGACATTCAGAACTAGAAATGGAATATCCGGTTTCTAATTTCTTTCTCATCAAGAGGTAATGAGTACTACAGTTCACTTCGGTTTTCAAAGATCATGTATATCTTCCTCCCACTTCTTACCTATTACCTTTCCATCCCATTGCTCCTTGGGTATTTTTGAATGCACATTGGTTACTAGAAATGGTGCTTGCTCCTTCTCAGGAGTAGTAAAATTATCCAAGGCATAGAGGATCAGCGGGAGTTCAGTTACCACAGCACCGAGTATGTCAACAGACAATGGACTCAGTGGTGTGAGGAGAAAGACCCAGGAAGAAATAGGTATAAGAGAGAACTATCTCTGTCTGATACATGAGTGACTGGACTAGAGGGGAATGAGTCTGTCAGCTCCACCCTTCGTTCAAAGCAGTCAACATTATTCCATTTTAGTGATGGCTTGGTGGTGTTTACCATCTTCCATCTGCTGCTGAAAATTTGGATTTCTAGTTACTCATTTACTGGTAATCTTAGAAAAAGATGGGAAAGGCCTTGGGTTTCACACTTGGCTCTGCCGTGTGCTGGCAAATCACGTGAACCCATTGTTTCCAGTTCTTCATGTGTAACATGAAACTGTGACCTACTCAAATGACAAAGGCAGGAGCCTTGGCACTGGGAAACTACATGGAACTTTCCAGTGGCTCTGCCTCATCTGAGCAGTAAATGTCTGCCTGGCTTTGAACCGGGCAATGGCAATCCACAGATTTGCTGCACACCCCTCTCTTTAAGGAGCTCACAACCAATCATGAATTTTACTTTGATCAAGAGAAGTTAGCATGGCATCTTCACAATTCATCAAGACTCTCTGATTCATATCTACGAATAAAAACTGAGTGAGACTTATAGATCACAAAACCGACTTCAAGACAAAAGATACTTTCTCGGAATTTCTCAGGCCTAGTGGTTAAGAACCTTTTCCCTTTGATTTTTTTCTTACAAAATAAACCATTTGGGGATGCTAAAGTAACCTCACATCTGGATCTATACTACCTGCAGTGGGAAACGAGATTCATAATAGTTCTACCCTGTTTGACAGACGGTTAGCTGCTCACTGCGTATCCAAAGCCCTCGCTAGTAGACACCATGCTAATGCTTATTTTCAAACAAAACAAACTCCAGTTTTAAGTAAAATGACTGTACTGGATTTAATACGGAACATTAATGAAGAAAAGATCCAGAACTCGTTCTTGAACTATTTTTTTTTTGATTCATATATCAAATTATCTCACTAGTTTTTCTTCCAGTAAGTAATTTTATAAATGATATAGCATGTACATAGGTATGAGGAGTACCTATGGTCAGTGTTTGAAAGGAAAACCCAAGACTGATCAGCTCATGTGAGTCTCTGGAGTAGAACTGGGGAGAGTGTCCCTAAGTAACTAAAACTAGAAATAGAAACTTTATTGACATGAAACTCAGTGTTCCAGAACTAAGACTGTGACACAGACTAGTCTCTAATGGGAAGGCCCTAGATTAAAGACACCGAGTCTTTCTGTCAGGCACCAAAAGAACCAGTGGTTTCGTTCAATGCCATGATGGAGAAAGCCAATTGTCTCTTTCTATTGATCTGAAGCTAAGTTAAGTCAGTCAACGCAATCAATCCTGTTAGTTCGCATGCTAAGTGAGAAAGGGGGCAGAGTCAATCACTCAGGGAATCACACTGGGGGGAAAAAGGCTTTTGTCTGTAATGGATATTTGGCATGCCAGGGTCTCTGGTCTGATCTGCCCTCCAGCGTGCATTAATTCTCCACTTAAATTAGGAAGAGAAGGTACAATTGAAGGTACTTCTGAAGTAACTCCCTGGTTTTATTTTCTGTCTCTATGACATGCATGCAAGCTCACACACAGACATGTGCACACATTAATCGGCTGTGTCAGCTTGGGGAACAAGTCATCATTAGAATGGAAAATTCAGCTCGGCCAGTTTTTATTTATATCCTTCCATCAGGGATTTTCACTCTCCTTAGGGAAGTTATGGTCTAGTTTCAGAACTTGGCAAAGCTGTCAGATATACACGTTGGCATGTATATATTTAACATCCTCCAATGGGAAAAAAAATGTTGCTATAACAGTTACACATGCTTTGTAGATTCTTTGAGCCATTAAAGTAGGGCCAAGAGCCTCTGCTTTGTATACTAATGAAGGAGTTAGCCACTGAAGGTCCTGAAGCAACAAAGATAGTTCCCGTATGCAAGGGCATAAAACAAAATTGAACAGTTTGGGGGAAGTAAGTGCCGGATAACCCTGAAACACACAGTGGGATGGAAGTAAGAGGGTGCTAGACAGGAGCCATGGCGTAGAAGGCCACATAGGTCACACTGTGAATTTACAAAGGATGCAGTTGGGCCAGCATTGCTTATCGGGAATCTATGTCCTAATAGCTAGAAGATCTGCGCATGTAGAGAAATCTCCAAATAGTATTAAGCATTTAGACATAAAGTCAGAATTAAATCATAGGAAGGTCAAGAGGTAGATTTGTGTGTACTTGTGTGAGAAGGAAAAAGAATGAGATGTTTTCATAATTTTATAACGTAAAAGACTTCCCTGACAAAGACAGAAAACAGAAATGTTCACAAGATATCACTTGTCTTTGAGCTCACAAAACTTGAACATGTTGTTACAATGGAAAGACCACACAAAGTCTCTGACTAGAAATTGAAAAGAGAAAGGCAGCTATGGCATTTTCAGCAAAAGCATACGTCTGTACTAAATAAAAATCTACGTTATCATACTAATATTAATTATAATATTAATAATACTCAAACAACCGATAGGAGAGGGAAAAAAGTAAATGAACAGGAGAGTTCCGAAGTTCAAAAGATCTGTAAATTTACAAAAGTAAACCACCTCCCTGGTTGTCAGAGGACTCCAATATTGTGGAATAATGCTCTTGTACACTGTGAAGATTTGTCGCTCATATTGGTTCAATAAAATGCTGATTGGCCAGTAGCCAGGCAGGAAGCATAGGTGGGGCAACCAGACTAGGAGAATTCTGGGAAGAGAAAAAGCAGAGATGCAATCACCAGCCAGATGTAGAGGAAGCAAGATGAAAATGCTGAGTATGGTACCAAGCCACGTGTCTAAACATAGACAAGAATTAATTCAAGTTATAAGAACTAGTTAATAATAAGCCTGAGCTAATAGGCCAAACAATTTATAATTAATAGAAAGCTCTGTGTATTTCTTTGGGACTGAATGGCTGAGGGACCAAGTGAAAAACAGAAAATTCCATATATACTACAATGCTTTTCAGTAGGATATCAGGGCTTTTTAATTGTAGTAAAACTACTTCACACAATATACAAAATCTTTTAAGTGACATGATGAGGCACTGTGAAGTACAGGCACAGATTTATGTTGCAAATCTCTGTGACTACTTCATCTTGCACACTTGAAACTTCACAACCACTGAGCAGCAACGAGTTATTGTTTTCATTTCTCAGATCTCCCACAATTCACAAAGACACATATACTGCACGCAGGGAAGCAAGATAAAGGCTTCTTGTACACTTGGAAATGAACACAAACTAATGGAGCCTTCGAAGGTGCCTTGTCTTTTCTCCTGATGTTATAATAAAACACCTTGACAAAATAAATTTAGGGGAGAGACGGTTTATTCTGACTCACAGTTCCAGGTCACAATCCTTCGCCATGGGAAGTCACAGTGGCAGGATTCTCAGACAGCTGGTCACATGGCATCAGAAGACAACACGGACTGCATGAGTGCTGGAGCTCAGACTACTCACAGATCTTGATGCAGCAGAGGACCTCTTGCCTTGGGAATGGCCCCACCCACAGAGGGTATGTCTTCTTACCTCAACACAATGAAGATAATCCTATCACAGGTACACCCCGGGCCGTCTCTCAGTGATCCTAAATTCTGTCAAGCTAACATTAACTACCAGAGAATACAAGTTGAGGTGAAAATCATAGTGTCCTTAGCCAGGTCAGGTTTCTTGGAAGACATGTCCAACAGAACCAGCTGGTGAGATCTGTCAGCAGAGATTCTCCTGTACACACCTGCTGAACATCAACCCACTTGTGGTTTTTGATCCAGCACCTCATTTCTAAGAATCGCTCCAAAAGAAATGTTTGTTTAAGTGAAGAAATATGTATATATATTGGTATTCATTTTGTAATTGTTTTGAAAAGCTAAAAAAAGAAAAAAAAAGTGAAGTCAATCTTATTTATCACTAAAAAGAGAGGTTAAGTAAATGATGGTATATTCATGCCATGGAATATTAGTAAGTACTTAAAAAAATCACAAGGTGAATCTAAAGAGACCAATATAGAAAACTGTGGATTATAAAGTTTGTTTGTTTTTAAAAGTTGCAAATCATAGAACAATTTCTATATTTAAATTCATAAAGTATGAATATTGTGGTATCTAATTCCATACGTTAAGCTAACTGTCTGTTACCGCATGGGCATTTCTAAAGAGATAAACTTGGAGATTACAGACAGAGAGAAGAGGAACACCTTGACCTTGGGAACAAGGTGACAGCTCAGTCAATAAAGTACTTCTCTTCAGGCTTGTGAACCTAAGTTCAAGCCCCACAGCCTGCATTAAAAGTCAGGCATTGTAGAGTTCTGCACCTAGAAACCAGCACTGGGGAAGGAGCATAAACACGAATTCTTGGGGTGTCACCAGTGACCCAGTATAGTCTACATGGTGATCTCTAGGTCATTGAGAGACCCTGACTTAAAAACCAAGACTGACAGATGGCAATGTGCTTAGAATATTCTGAAGCTACCCTCTATCCTTTATATCCCCCCCACATACACATATGTACACACAGGTGCACAACATGGGTATCCACTTATGTTCCCAACACACACACACACACACACAGAGAGAGAGAGAGAGAGAGAGAGAGAGAGAGAGAGAGAGAGAGAGAAAGACAGAGGGTCTCTTTGTCCAGCATAGATGAGGCCAACAAGATTGCCATAGTATGAATAGAACAGAAATGTAATAGATTCACCCTCTCTCTTCCTGTTTTAACTGGGCCACCTTCCTCCCACCCTCGCTGCTCATGGCTCTCCGGCATCTGCTCATTGACTCTCCAGCCCCTAGGCCTGTGCACTACTGCACTGGCCTTCCAAAGTCCTCAGTTTGCAGACTTCTCTGCCCCACAATCCCATTAGCCAACCCCATAACACCGTTTCATAGATAAATTCATTTCTCCAGCTCTACTTCTCCAGAGAATCAACACATGTGTACTTGCATGTGTAAGCAAGCATACAGTACAGTTTATAAGAGTATATGCTAATTCATATAAAAGAGGATGCATAGATGTATGGCCTGGGGCAGCCGCTTCCTCTGGGGAAGGCTGAAGAGGCAAAGGCAGAAGGTGGGAGAGTGCTTTGTGCTTTGTGTTCTCTGAACAGTTTGACTCCTCTACAACGAGAATGTGTCTTATAATTGTAGGTACTATACATGTATGAATGAGACCCTAAAAATACTACGCATCGCCTCTAGAACTGAAAGTCAGTGTCGCCTCTCAGCGGACAATCTGAGACCCAAGTGTGACGAGTAACCAGCCATATCTCAGGAGCACCATTTTACGTGGAATTTGAACTGACTTTTTAAATAATCTAAATTTTCCATTTCAGATATTTGACCTCTGGCTTTTGGTCAGCATCCTTAAATGCTGCTATGTCCTAATCTGTGCTTTGCTTTACGTAGGATTCCTAGAAGCACCTAGGGAGCACAGGCTAGCTCACTTGTTAAACATGGAATGGACTGAGCCCAAAGCCCAAGCGTATAACCCTCTCCATACCATTTAGGCCAGCTTGTCATCTGCAATTGGCATTCCTTTCCATAGCTATGGGGTTTGATTTCACATCCTACAGCACTCATTGTGAAAGGTGGAGGGTGAGACTTCAAGTTACGAGATGGCTGGGTCCATCTCTGTAGTGGGTATCTTATTTGCCATATTATCAGCCATAAAAACCACAAACACGAGCCTTGCTACGTAGCACATGATAAAGAATTTAAAGATAACTTAGAAACGTAACAAAAACATTTGCACTATCAAATATTCCCCCATAGTCAACAGTACAACAGCTTGGAGGGATATTTTTTTGGTAGCTTAATTAAGAGAACTCCATCTAGATGAGTTAGGGTCCACGCCTTGCTCAGGAAGCCTGGTTCTACAAATAGGTATACTCTCTGCTTTGAGACATAGTCCACAAAAAGGGTACTGACTCTCCAGCACAAATCTATCTGATCTAATTCACACTGAGTTTTCTAACACATCTCCCAGTAACATTTACTAAATAGATATAATTTTTAACACAAATGCATTCACCCAATTAACACCTTGAGAATATTTTCACCCAGGAGTAAAAGCCAAAGGAAATCTCCCATCTCCACTCGGTCCTGTTCTTACACTGGGTGCCTGAGGAATGCAATGGTGGTTTGCATACATGGTGTTTAGTTTGCTGAGATAACTGGACTGCACCTTCATATATCGGCCTGGTGTATGTTCTTCCCAGCCTCCCGGGTGACAAGAATGCTCGCTGAATTTGGGGGAGCCTAATGAAGTAACGGTAACAGTCTCACTCTACAACAGTCAAAACTCTGTTACTCTGGCAGGAATTTGGGTCAATTGATATTTTATCTCTGGTTCTAATTGTTATTTTGACTTTTAGGTGGACATGCTCTGAGTTTCATAGGTTAATAACTGTATGCTCATATCCTCTAGAGGGGATGTTCTCACCACCATTAGCTGTGGCATGTTTCCGTATGGCATGGAAGAGTACTTCCTTTGTTGATGAAAATAACTCAACATTTTATTGTTTTTATGAGCGATTCTAACTCTGTAGGCTAAGCTGTCCTCAAACGTGTAGCCATCCTCCTGTCTCAACCTCCTAAAACCTATGATTACAGGTGTGAGCCACCATGCCAGGCTGACTTTTTAAATTTTTTTTAAATTTATACTGGGTACTTTTACATAAATACTATTGACAGCACAGCATGCATTTTTAATGCATTTGCTGTTCTATCTTAATCTTTGGCTGACCTTGCCTAGTATAGCTTAAGCACGTCCAAGCTCTTCAGAACAAAATGTACCATTACTGAATGTTATAAAGCAGCCTTTTCTTTCCCTTGCAATCTGAAACACCGCGTTCCAGAGATCAAGACTGCCGAGCAGAGCGAAAATTCACACATTCTCAGCTGTTTCAGGCTATTTCTTCCAAAAGGTCAAGGCTTTAAATATTCCCAGGCAAAAGCGAGACGGCTACCTGGGTAGCCAAATAGGGAAAGACAGGTGTACAGAAAACAACACATGCATTGCCCACCTAACCCTAATTATTCCAAAGAGAGACGCTTAAAAACGGGAAGTTCACACCATTGTGCCGTGGTTCAGCTGAGGATTATACCACTTCATACCCAGGGTGAGAGAAAACCACTGGAGGTCTATATTTTGTCAAGTGTCCAGGCAACAAACCTGGCAGGTGTCTTGAAAAGTCAAGGGAAGTGAAGACATACTGTTTAACCCACATTCTTGACACAGAGGGGAAAATCTAGCTGAGCAGAGGTTATTCATCAGCCCTGGGGAGAGCCAATCCCCCACTTCTCCTTCACCTGGTCTTTCCAACGTATCTCTCTGATGAGGCATCAAAGTCGGAAAAGCACATTTGAAAATGAAAGGTCTATCACATTGCACGTTCCTTTTGAAACATCAAAAAGCCACATAAAGAAGCCATCAGACTAGAAAAACCTGATGGGGGAGCGGGAGAGTGTGGGTGAGGATGGCGGGAGTAGCTGGAGGTGAATCAACGGGCAGTCTATGAAAAGGCAAGCGAGACCCAGAAATGCGTGCTGAGGAGATGAAACCGCCCACAGCTGTGTCATGCTAATCAAAAGTTAATTTCAACTCTCAGACATTGGCCATGGTGCTTCACAGCTGAATGGCACAGAACTCACTCAC
Organism: Chionomys nivalis; assembly: GCF_950005125.1. Classification (NCBI taxonomy): domain Eukaryota; kingdom Metazoa; phylum Chordata; class Mammalia; order Rodentia; family Cricetidae; genus Chionomys; species Chionomys nivalis. Next base: position 25,610,506 of record NC_080109.1, on the reverse strand, counting down.
TGTGCGGCATCACCTGCCAAGGCTGTGTCTATTACAAGCTCCCAGAATCCAGAGAGAACTGGATGGAAAGATGCTGGGCCTGGAAGATGTAAAAAACATGTGTGGTCATGACCATGTTAGACAGTGACCGCAGAATCCTTACAAACTCCAGCTTTGGACGTTGAGCAAATCCTGAAACATAGATTTGTGGAGGATGAGAAGATTTTCTCTAGCTAGCCAGCGCATGACATGGGCCCTCTACAAAAGCAGTACATTCCCTCAACTTCCGAGCCATCTCTTCAGCTCCTGCAAAACAGTTTTATGGAGTCAGAGCTGGAGAGAGAGCTCAGCAGCTGAGAGCGTCTGCTGGACAGTCATGACGACCTGAGTACAGACCATCACACTTACTTCAGAAACTGTGTGCGGTCATCTACAACTGTAACTCTGGTTCTGTGGGAGCGTGAGGAGGCGGTGGACACAGGAGGCCAGTGGAGACAGGAAGCCCTCTAGGGTGGGGAGGCTGGCTGCCTGTCAAGCTCCAGGTTCGTTGAAAGACTCTGAATCAAAGGGATGAGAGAGAGAGAGTCATGGAACAGAACACCCACACATTTGTACACACACATACACACATCACGTGTACTACACATTCACACACCATGTGCACACCACTTTACACAAACATATGCACACATGTCTACATATTTCACATATCCATATACATGCACATCCACATATCATTCATATACAACATTCATACACACACACACACACAGAGAGAGAGAGAGAGAGAGAGAGAGAGGAGAGAGAGAGAGAGGAGAGAGAGAGAGAGAGAGAGAGAGAGAGAGAGAGAGAAAGTCATGACACTAGTTTTCAACTGTTATTTCCTAGAACCATAAATCCAAACACCTGTGCACATAGAAGATGCCTGGAGGAATCTTGTACTCCGTAGGTTTTAAGAAATACAAGCTAAAAACAAAAATCCAATCATCTTCCACACACGTATCTTCTTGGTCCCCTTGTACCTTGGCCTCATTAAAAGCCACAGTGGCTGTTACAGTCACAATGCAATAGGGCCCCAAAGACCATGAGATTTTGAGGATCTATTGTTTTGAAGCTCAAAACCTAGCTATGACCTTCAGTTTTGCCACAGGTGAATTCACTGTAAGCAAGACACTTAACTCTCTCCCAAGCCGTTATCTCCTGAAAGCTGCCTTGCCCTGTATGCCTCACCTTCCAGAGCAGGCCCAAGCAGAAGGGGAAAGCTTTGCACTTTTTACAGAAAGTACATTATTATTAGACACAGAAATGTCTACCTGTCCCCATCAGTGAAGCCGTTCAGCGTCCAGGTTGATTCAACAAAAAATGTGTTCATAGTGCAAAGTGAGGAAACAATTTTATCTCAACTAATATAGTCTATAATTTCTATCATTGCATCACAGTATCCTCAAAATCACATGGCCTGGGCCTCAAGATATCAGTGGTTCCCTGTGGCAGCTTCTCCTGCTACCTGTGCTCTTGTTCCTGGGATACCGGCCTTCTGGTTGCTGCATTGGGAATCTCAGTCTTAAGAGTTTCAGCTGTCTGGTGAGTCTCTGCTGCCTGAGAACCTCTGCTTTTGAACATGTAAGTTCTGTCTGCTGCAACCTGCCCAAGGTCACAGGGGGACATGGAGAGTCTTGGTGCCTGAGGGACTCGGTGGCACATTTTCTTCTGTGGAGCCACCTGGTCTTGTTAACCACAGGGGACACTGCTCTGCAGACCCAGTGCACACAGTGGCTTCAGGTGGCACACAATTCTGATGAACTCATTCTCAGAAGCAAGTCAGAAACCAGGCAACTTGTTCAGAGGCTGCGGCTCACAGAGCATGCTGGGCCTCCCTCACCCCCTGCTGGCTGATCTCCCCTTTCTAGCAGTGAGGGGACTGAGAAAAGAGCTCTATTTACCCAAAGCCCAATGGAGCAGCCCTTTGATTGAATCTGTTTCTTATTTTTCAAAACAGCTTCATTTCTCTAAGAAAAATTTACTCCTGGCTTTGATTTGATAAGAGAGACAGTAAGTGGACCCCAGCCAGAAAACAAATGAACAACAAACAAAAACAAGAGTCTAAGTTCTATTCCTATGCAATCATAGTCAGTCATAATTCACTTGCTGGTTCTAAACACAACACAAGATTTTAATCGTGTTTTTGGCATGATACTAAGAATGGAACATGGGCCTACTGCATTCTGGGTAAGCACTCTACCACTAGGCTACATCTCCAGCAAATGATTTTGATCAGAAATTTTAATAGAGCCGGGAGGTGGTGGCGCACGCCTTTAATCCCAGCACTCGGGAGGCAGAGGCAGGCGGATCTCTGGGAGTTCGAGGCCAGCCTGGTCTACAAGAGCTAGTTCCAGGACAGGCACCAAAGCTACAGAGAAACCCTGTCTTGAAAAACCAAAAAAAAAAAAAAATTTTAATAGAGCAAAATATATCCAAAGATAAGTGGAGATCTCTCCCTACTCTTCCCAGCTCTACTCCTTGAAGGTAACCACAGTCAACAGATTTCATTGTGCCCAGAAGTTGACTTTGCACCAGTATGCCCATGGACATTCCTATTTCAACTTAGCAACATGTCTTGAAAATCCATAACAACACGTGTAGGTACACTAAATTATTTCCTATGGCTATATAACAATTTATATGATTCTATTATGACTCATATAGCTGGTCCCCTGTTGATCAACACATGGATTGTTCATCACATGCATTATTTTTCTTGTACTATTTGTAATAATATAATAATGAACTATTTTATTCATACTACTTTTTGTAGATGTGCAAATAAAACCAGATGACAAATCACCAAAATTAGGACTTGTAAGATCTTTTTATTTCAATTTGCATAATATTAGCCAATGGTACCAACTTTTAGCATATCAGCATGTGTGTGTGTGTGTGTGTGTGAGAGAGAGAGAGAGAGAGAGAGAGAGAGAGAACATGTGCATGTGTGTGCATGCCTGTGTCTTCACACTTTTATCCACGCTGTCAATTTGTACATTTTCTATCATCAGTCTGGCCAGTAAGAAACCGGTCTACAATTGGGATTTGCGTTTCTTGAATTATGAATGAGATCAAAGATTCTTGTATGCATAAAATAGAGATTTCCCACCCGAGCTAGCTTTTCAAATCCTCTGCCCATTTTACTAGACCTCTTATACTTTTCTTGTCAGTCTAGAACAATCTTTAATATATATCTGACCATATAGGGCACACACAGTATACATCTGTAAAACTTGGTTCGATCTCTTGGTAATACTCTTGGAGATGGACGTTAGCATTCATGAAGCATCTTTTTGTTTATGCCTTTAATTGCTGTATTTTTCCCCGAAGGAGGTTTAAGGTTTAGAGCAGATTTACACGACTCTTTTGTTGTTAATACCTACTCAGGTGGTTTCTTGCTTGGAAAAAAAAAAAAAAGAAAGAAATCTTACCCAACTCAAGATTCCTTTAAAAGAAAAAAACTTTCCATGATACCTTATGAAGATTTTACAGCTTTTCATTTTATTTTTAAAGCTTTAGTATATCCAAGATGCACTTTAGTGTGAGGAGAGAGATAGAGTTCCAATTTTTTTCTTAAATGGCTGAAAACGTTGACTCAGTGCCACCTTCTAAACAATCCATCTTTCTTTACTGATTTAAAATGCCACTTTTATCATACACTAGATTCCCTCAAGTATTTGGACCTACTTAAGATTCTATCCTGTTGCATTGATCTGTCTGCCTATGTAGATATTTTAGAAGTGAATACATTTATGGAGCTGTAATTTAGCATGTGTGGGTCTATTTCCAGGCTTAAGTTATTTGTATTCTACAGAATGTTTCTTTGTCATCGTGTACCTTGGACTTGACTTCCTCAAGGGCAAGGATTATGGATCCTATGCCTTCTGTAGCTCCCTAAAACACTAGTCTCTGCCAAGTCTGACATATTCGAAACTGAAACTGAGCCATGTCTTTCTTCAGAACCAGGGACGGTCTGAGTGGCTGGAGCAAATTGAGCCTCTCTCAAGGTATTTAGCCCCAAGATATAATGCTATCACAATTAACTCCCTTCATCAAAGATACTTTTCTATTAAGGCATGAATATGATGCATTTTTCTAAAAATGCATTTGTTATTATTTCTCTTTGGCAGAAGTTTTGGTGGAAAAGTGAACTAGCTTTTAGAGAACTGGGCAATCTGGCACCAGGACACTCTATCTCTTTTAGTATCACAACACGGCCTACAAAATTGTGTCTATTAGTCTCACTTTTCAGAGGAGAAAAGTACCAGACAAGTAACTTAGGATAGCAGATCAGAAAGAGACCGAGCCTGCATTCAAAAAGGAGCTTATTTGGGCCCAAATATCCTTCTTCTCTTGCTCTCCTGTGCAGGGGGCAAAGACAAAGTTCCTCAAGCCAGAATAGGAAGTCATTCCCCGTTCTGGTGCCAACTCTGCAGTAGCTGCCTTGATGGTTGGATGAAGAATAATTTCTCCCCATGCCAGTGCTCAGCAGGAAGAAGGGCCATGATAAATGTCCCACTTCTGCCGCAACAGTGTCTGTGTGGGACATTGCAGTTGTCATTATAATAGTGGAGCGGATCCAAGAAGATCTTACCAACGTCACAGCTGTGTTCAGTAGCTGTCCTAAACATTGGTAAACGAAATTCAACTCTCAAGGCCTAAAAAGCCTGAATTTATGAATAAAATTTGAAAACTATAGTGAAAGAGAGTGGTGTGTAATTGTTGCCAAAGTTCACCACAACTGCTGGCTTGGCAGGTCACATGCTCAACGCTGCTTTGCAAAACTACACCCTAGCTCTGCTAGTTGGAACAAGGCTGTTTCAAACCAGCGTTCTCGCACACAGAAGAAAGAAAAAGAATGCTAAGCTGTAAGGCTCGTAGTATACATTCAATCCTTCTTGCTTACATCTCTGTATTAAAACTATTTGTCAAATTACGTAACCAAGACTTTAGTCAAATTCCATCCATGTCTGTCAGCTCCAAGAATCCAACCCCCCAGTGTATAGGATAATCAGTAACTCCAGGACCAACCTCTGGCTTTTCTGCTGTAGCCATTAAAGGAAGCCATTTAGCTTCCTATTCTCATTCCTCTCCCTCAGAGACCCAGAGGATTCAGCCCTACTCCACAGTGTTATGTAGCTCAGGGACCATCAGCCTCACCCCTCCCAGATGCAACGCCATGCTCTCTGCCATCAACTACACCACCAGCGTGCAAGTGGGCAGAGGTCTGTCCAGGCATAAATTAAGTTCTTTGTTCCTCTATGTTCCGGTTCCTCTGAAACAGCACAGAAATCTGTTATTTTTGTGTCTAGATTGCTACAAGACCCAGAACCATTGCCATACATTCCTTCCCACCTTTAGAGCAGCGGTTCTCAACCTGGAGGTCGTGACCCCTTTGGGGGCAAACGACACTTTCACAGGAGTTTCCTAAGACCATCTGAAAACACAGATATTTAAGTTAAGATTCATAACAGTATCAAAATTATAGTTATGAAGTAGCGACAAAAAAAATTTATGGTAGGTGGGGTAGGGGGGTCACCACAACATGAGGAACTGTATCAAAGGGTCTCAGCATTAGGAAGGTTGAGACCCAGTGCTCTAGAGAAAGAAAGAGCCAGAAGAACTCCCACTCCAGGGAAGTGGCCTGGGACACAACTGTGATGGCCACATGGCTCCAAACTAGAGTTTCCAAGTCAGCAAATCATGTGTCTACTCATAGAGTTGGCCAGAATCTCCCAGATCAGTCTTTGCACGCTTTGCTACGTCTTCTAGAAGCCATTTCCTACTAGAAGGGAGTTAGGAGTTAGAAGGCATTAGAAGGGAGTGGGAGTTAGGAACATGCTTCAAACCATGGCCCAGCCACTCAGTTCCAACGTGACCTCTTCATGCCTTAGCTGCATCGTTTGTAAACTGGAAGAAAGTGCCACATGTCAGCTGTTCAGAGTGCCTACAGCTGACGCTGGCATGGAATCCCTGCCATTACTGCACTAAGGTTCCAGGGGCGAGTTTCTTGGATCTATTTGCCTCGTCACCTGTAATTCCAACCCTGGCCCTAATCTTCAAATCGCTCCAAGCCCAGCTGCTCTGCTCTTTTTCACATCTGGCTATTGTTACCAGTCTTTTCTTCCCTAACAATCTCAGCGATACTACAGCCAACACACATTTGTAGCCTAGAGAAATCCAAGGCCAGTGCTTGAAGAGTTCTTAGGATTTTAATCAGTTTACCTTGAGATGAAACTACTTAAATGTCTCGCTTTGCTGGCTTAACGAATAAAGAAAATAAAAAGTAGTTTCTACTCCCTTTTGGCTTTGTTTCATCACCTTGCTCTAAGAATCATGTATGCCTTCACATCTTGGCCCGGCTGTTTAATTCATTTGGCATTACGATTTTTTTTTCTTTACTATATTCTAGTAGACAGAATTTCAAAAGCAACCTGATGAGGGAAGATTTCAAATATCTTCCTCAGTTTTCTTTTCTCTTGGCAAATGAAGTTGCAGAGCTTTTGTGTCATTGAACGTGGCAGTCGGGTGGAGGGGACAACTCTTTTAAGATCTCATACCCATGGCTGCTTTCCACGGCCCAGCTTCGGTGTGCCTGCCACTTGTCATGCGGCTTCACTGGGAACTGTGCCATGTTCGACTATCATTTTCTGCTTTATAAAAAAAAAGAAGAAGAAAAGAGAGATCAGGATCGTTAGATTCTATAAACACTTGAATGCCTGGGAAATGCAAAACCCATGAGCCAGGCTGCCGGTGACATGGAGCGGAGTGGGGAGAGAGGAAATTACATCTTAAACTCCAACGCGTACTATTCTTACAGCATGTCTAAAGAGACAGGAATTCAAGTTGAGCATTTGAATGTTAAAACAAAATAGACAAAGCAAAGCTCTCCCAGCAAAATAGCTGCCAGATATGTGTTCTCCTGAAGGGAACGGGAAAGAAAAAAGGAGAAACAGAGATAACAGGCAACGTGGGGGAAAGAAGGAGACAGATTGTCTGGGGAGGGTGGAGTGAGGAATCTTGGAGTTTTACATGAAGTGTAATTTTGTTCCATAAAGGGATTTAAAATGAGGGAGCAAGGAAAGAGTCGGGGCTCAACTTCACAATCTACGATTCCCTGACATAATATTTCCTTGTGTGATTCCAACAATTCTAGGTAGCCACTTCCGCACTGTGCAATTCTGAAAATCCTCCATTAGGGCTGAAATCGAATCTCCAGAGCTTCCAAACTCCCAGGTCCAAAGCTGGGAACATTACTGTCATTTTCACTTTTTCTTTAGCTGCCTCACAGTTCCAAGACAAATTAACAGAGAGCCAATGAGATTTTTTTGTGTGTGTGGACTGCATTGTTCTTTTCTCTTGTGGCATAGGTAACCTTTCCCTGCCTGCACGGAGATGCAGAGGTTTGTTCCATGTGCTTTTTTGTGACTTTTATGCTTGTGGGCAAAATGGATTATTGCAGAGAAACCAGAGCTGTAGAGACTTGAGAGCAGGTGGCAGAGTCTGGCGTCCTCTGTGCCGCTCTGTCATTTTGTGCTACCAAAGCCCCACACTACTGCAGGTCACTGACATTACACTGTGCCCACAGCCCTTGGACAGGAAGGAAACTGACTGTGGGATATGGGATCTTGGGGCAACCTCAGAAGCCAACTGATGCCCTCCGAACCCACTGTGAAGACCATAGTTGGAGTCATCAGATGTTAAATTCTCTGAAAAAGATGTAGAAGCAAAATCAGGAGAAAATAGTAGTGTAATAATATTTTTAAATATCTCCTTTATCCCTATCATGCATCATTATGCAGCAAGGTAAATTTCATTGTCTGTTCAAGGTGACTGGCAACATTATTGATTATACCACAGCCAATGAACAACTCATGAATTTTTAAGCTCTGTAAGTTCTCAGTCTCTCTAACTGAGCCCTAAACACAGAGGAAAAATTAAGAAAAATTATTATTAAATCGAAGGACAATGAATTTTAAAACTAAGTGGGCTGGGTGTATAGCTCAGAGGTAGCGTGCTTACCTCGCATGCAAAAGAGCCAGCGTCTGATTCTGGGTGCCACCCGAAGGGAAGGTGAAGGATGAGTTCATGCAGAGGCTCAAGTAAGTGAGTGGTGTTATACAGTATCAATTCCTCAAGAGATTACCAAGCACCTCTTCAGACCTAGGAGTGGCTGCTCTGTGGCTTATGAATCCGATCTTCTCATTCCCACAGGACTTATTCTCTTGTGAGGTGGAAGCGCTTAAGCAGGACTGGCAAGATGGCTCAGTGGGTAAGTCTGAGGACATACGTTCAGTTCCTAGAACTCACATGGTAGATTGCTGTGGTCTAATAGCCAAGTGTATTGGGGAAGCTTGGCCCAGTGGGCGTGGTCTTTTCTGGGAATACATGACCTGGTAAGAACCGGGGAGCACATCTCTTGGACTATGGATGAGCTGACAGCAAGCCATTGCTTGGAGCTTCCCCGTCGCAAGGTTGCAGAACAGCAGCGGACAGCCGGTTCTCTAGCGGGAACAGCGGAGCAGCTGGTGATGCTGGTTCTTATGACTGTTCCTCATTCTGTCTGGTAACCATTGTGCATGGATTTTAATATTAATAAAAGGTAACATAATCCCTAGACTCTCCTCTTCAGTAGGTGTAGGAGAGAACTGAGTCCTGCAAGACATCCTCTGGCTTTCACACATACGCCATGACACATATGTGTCTACACGATAAATAAACACAATAATTCTTAAAAGAAATGTATAAGTAAGCATATTTATGAAACTATATCCAGTGTCTACAAACAACCAAGATTAGACTGGTGTGAGTTGTGATCGTTTTCACAGGCTCAGAAACACGACTGTGGCTCTGTTCATGAAATGGGCTTCTTTATTCTTCCAAGTCCACTCCCAAATGCATCTGCATTAGTTACTTTTGAATCACTGTGAGAAAATACCTGGCAGAAACAGTTTAAGGGAGGAGAGATCTACTTTGGCTCACATTATCAGCGGATTTTCCTTCACGGAGGCAAGGGTAATAGAACACGTGAGGTGCGGGAGTGTGTGCTGGAGGTTTCTCACATCACAGAACATCTGGGAGTAGGCCCTGGGACAGAAACGGAGGCCTTTCAGGAACCAATCAAAGACCAGCTCGGAAAGATGTATTTCTGCCAGCTACCCGCCACCTCCAGATGATTCCACAGCCTTCCAAAACAGAGACGCTGCACCTCTGAAGGAACCTGACAGGAGCCTGTAGGGAACAGCTCGCATTTCAATCACCATGCCATTTTCAAATGAAGGAGTTACTTGAACCATTAACAGGTTTTCTAGTTTTGGTAGATTAGGAGATTTTAAATCTTCATTGTCTTGTTCTTGTTAAGTACTCTCCGGTTTCAGTCTTCGAATGACTTTTGTAAGTAATGAGACAAAATGCAATCCGATAATCAACTCATTGAAGAACAACTTTTCAAAAGACATTACAGCTGAAAGTGAATTGTCACCTTCCATGCAGATCCAGAGGGCAATGGGTAGCTCTCTTTTCAGATGCTAGAACAGAAGTTTAGAGTTAATAATGGAAAACTATTAAGAAAGGTGACGTGTGGTGAGATTAGAGTAGATAGAGGTGGGGGTTGAATTTAAGCAAATCTTTGTAAATGATTTAGTAAATGCCTGCTAGGCCGCCATACTGGACACTACAGCCTTCCGTTGGGAAAGCATCTTGGGAACTAACACTGCTCTCTCTGGCAGACAGGGGTCTGAGCTTCTGAGAGAGCTTCACGGGAGACAGTGACAATGTCAGTCTTAGATAGCTTTACTCAAAGGATAAGAATGGTAAGACATCTCCATCTGCCAGAGTCAAGTGTCAGGGAGATTGGAGACCAGAAGGTTGGGCATCTTCTTTTCTCTTTCATGCCCATGTGTTGACCCAGGGAAAGAACATGGACGGATGCCAGCAAAGTGAAGCACGTTCTACACTTTAGGGGTGGCTCACAGAAGCCGTTCTGCCACAGCAGATCATGGTACCCTTCCACCCTCACTTCTAAAACAAAAAGGATGGGTGCATGAGATGGAGCTTATGCGAAGAAAACCGGCTTAAGGAGAGGCACAGGAAGTACCCCATGTGGGCCACCGAAGCTACTGAATAAACAACCGGTGTCATTCCTAGCAAGTGACAAAGCTTCATTTCCTGGTGAGAATAAAATTAATCCAACCCACAGTGTGTCTCCTGCCTACCACCAGGGAGCATAAACAAGAATAATATTAAGTTAACATTAAAATTTATGAACAAATTACTCTAAAACACAGCAAAGTAGGCATTATCTGTGAATATAGGAATTTAAGATATCCTATGAGACACTGAATTTAATTTTTAAAAAATTAACCTCTGGTTTTGTTTTTCATATTTTTGTTTTGGTTTCGAAAGCATATTAAATTCTCATTCTTTTGCCTATTTTCTTAATCAATTTTATTTTAGTAGAGATACTCCTTATGAATCTATGGTTCTGTCTATTTATATCATTGGATCAGCTATGAGTTAACTTAAAGTATTTGAAAGATAAGTTTACTATCCAAGAAGTAATTCCTTGTTTTCTTAAACCCTGAATATTTCCCAGTGTGGTCTTGCAGAGTTGTGATGTCGCCTTCCTGGTGCACAGGCTCGCTAGGAGACATTTTCTGTCCTACTTGGCTGGGCAGCCCACAAGGTAGCAATCATCCTTGCATTTCATGCATGTCACCTTCTCGCAACACCATAAACAATGTGTAAAGATCAATAATAATTCCATATGTGTTGCTATCTTGGTGCCGTGTTACAGGAAAGAATTGCTTTGTGTGGATCCTAATTTTCTTCCGTTTCTTAAGAAAATCAGCCAGTAATTTTTATAGTCTCTTGTCCTTAGACAGATCAAATTTTACACAAAGTTCCTGAACAATAGATGTGATTGAGGAAGGATATCAAAACACATTTTACTCAAGTCCATTTCAAAAATGTTACATTTGACCAGGGACAATTAATTTGTTAAAGATCATGTTTAATTTTCAAAAATATAACTGATACTTTAGTTAGCAGCATTTGTTATTAATTTCTAACTGTTTACAATATATAAAACTGTTCTGGATTAGCATCTATATTTTCTAATATAAACAGAATTTGGGGAAAACCAGGTGAAGCTGTGTATGCTTATAATGCCATTGCTGGGGAGGAAGGGACAGGCCAGCCATTCTAACCCATTTGTTGAGTTCTAGATTAATAGGAAGCCATATTTTAAAAAACAAAACAAGGTACACAGCATCAAAAGAATAACTAAGGTTATCGTCTATCATCTACACACAAATGCACATTCACACCCATATATACAAATACTCCTGCGCACACATACAAAGGAAGCATTCAGAAGGTTCATATCTACCAGTCCTACAATACAATGGCCATCTCCAGAACATGAGGTGTGGCTCTCAAAGTCTCTGATTCAACCCTATGTAAAACCACCAGAGCTTGCTTGGGAAGATCAGGGGCAAGTCACAATGCAAAGCCAAATAGCTCCCCAGATCTTGGTAGCTTGCAAACACAAGATTTGTATCTGCCTCAGAGCGTGTAACCACTTTGTGGTGTTACACAGATTATCAGAAATGGGTTAGTCAAGATGTGAGAGTTAGCCAAGAAGAGGCTGAAACTAATGGGCCAGGCAGTGTTTAAAAGAATACAGTTTTGTGTGTTGTTATTTTGGGGCATAAGCTAGCCAGGCGGCCAGGAGCCAGCTGGCGGGAAGCGGCCCACAGCTCCCTTCTACATAGTCTTAATAATAAAAACCTGGAGTCAGATACTAGGGTAAATGCTGAAAGATAAGAGAAGTAAAGGAGCCAGCCACTTTTTACCCTCAGACCAAAGGGGGTAAAATCCTGTCTTCCATGAATCCTCAGACTGAATGCCTTGAGCTCGTGTCTCCTCTCACCTTATATTCCTCTCTCCACCCAGCCATATCCCTTCCTGTTTCCACCTCCCTAGTGCTGGGATTAAAATTTTGTGACTCCCATGTACTGGGATTAAAGGTTTGAGCCACCATCCCCTGACTCTGATTCTCTTTTAGACTGGATCCATCTTGTGTAGCTCAGGGTGGCCTTGAACTCACAGAAATCTATCTGCCTCTGCCTCCGGGGTGCTGGATTAAAGGTGTGTGCCACCATTACCTGACATCTATGGCACTCTGATCGAAAGGCAAGCTTTATTTGTTAGATCACAAACAAAATACCACCCCACGCCGCTCCTGATGAGCATACAATGGTGAAGGATACCGATAAACTCGTACATGCCTCTGAATATCAGTTTACAACTGCAGCCCCAACCAAAGACTCCAAAGCAGTGTTCTGGCACTTTCTTCCATTTGCAAAAGGAAAGGTGGCTTTTAGCTCTGTCAGATTCCTGTCACACGACAAAGAGGATGCATAAAGACCATTTCCGGGCCCACTTTACAGACTTTGCAGGGCTCTAGACTAGTCAGAGAATTTTAAATATTAGCACAAATGAATAAGACTCAAAGATTTTGGGTTTCATACTAGGAATATTAGCAGCTCTCATAGTTGCTACTTCTTAACTTTGGAGTGACATTCATGGAGGTCATGGAAATGCCACCCCCTGGAGCTGTGCAGTACACAGTATGTGTGACCATATGCTGGGTCCCTGAATTTCTTACGGGCAGTCTGTCTACACCTGCACTTCTATTCTGAGACGCTTCATCAGGACAGGCTTCTGTTTTGGTTTTCATTCTCCAAATACCCTTCAGATAGTTAATATCTTAAGTTCTTCCTTGGCTGTTAGTAGAGAATATTGCCATACCATCATGCTAAGCATTGGGAAACCAACCTTACAGGGCGATGCTCTGTATCACTCTGCTAGCAAAGAGAGTCAGCATCCGCATCTCCATACGCAAACAGTAATAACTGAACAGGGGGCCTGAAGAAAAGAGTTGAGTTTTTTGGACTATAAAAAAATGGCTGGTTGATACAACTACTTAAAATTTTCTTTGCAATACGTCATGCTGCATCTCGGAGCGTAGCATTCACAGGTTTACTGATAGTTCAGGAGTAAAAAAAGAAACAGCACTTGGATCAGCAGCTGCAACAGCTTCCTCTCTGCATCTCCAGAAAACTGCTGAGTCTTTTCTCCCCTCCCACAGGGCCCTAAGGGATCCCTCTCCACTTCTGCCATTGTCTCTTGGTTTTATTTGAATCATATTTTCAATCTCCCCCCCAACCCTTTCCAATGTCAGCAAAGACTGTTGATCTTGAGAAGTCCTTTGTTGTGAATCCCGCTGAGCCACTTTGGGCAGATAACTGCTCGCTTTGAAGGCCTGCCCTAGTGGTCTCTGTGCTGGCTGTCTCACTGAAGAAACAAAACAGCGTGCCTTAGGGAAGATTCTTCAGTGTCCTTCCTTGCCACATTTGTGCCCGTTAGTCATCCTAGCCTCTCTGCGGACCTAGGAGGTTTGCAGCTTTGTAAGAGCTCTGGTAGACATTAAGACTATTCCTCAATCCTTTTCATTCGTCTGAACCAAGCCCCCAAAAGAAATGACTTGGGAACCAATAACGATTTTTCCCCCAAAGATAAACTGTTTTGAATGGAAGGACAGCTAAACATGAAATTGAAAGGTTTATATTGTCAAATGAGGACAGGAGGTAGAGAAAGAAGACCATACTTCTCTACCCCGGGACGCAAGGGTGAGGGAACAAATCAAAAATCCAACACCTCTGACCCTTGCAATCAGTCTTCCCTAAGCAGATAATGTAAAATAAATTAGGTAATTTCAGAATGGTCTTTCTGGCTGTACACAGTGTTTGTTATTGTAAGATGTCTGCCATTGGCAGGAAATTTTGGAGGGGTTTCCTTTATCTTTAACTGAAATAATAATTGTATTGTATATTTGAGGTGTAGGATCAATGTAATGTTTTCATAGAAAAACACACACACATGATGAAAATAAATCGGGATAATGGACACATCTATCACTTCAAATGGTTCTCATCTTTGTAATAAGGACATTTTAAATACTAACCTTTGACTATTTGAAGTATGCAATGTATTGTGGATGTCTAGATTCATTATTGGAAACCTTGTTACAATGAGGCTTATTCCTTTGGTCCAGGATGGTGGGGGAATTGCTGTTTCTTTATTTGCTTGTTGTTTGTCTTGAGAAAGGACTTCATTGCGTAGTCCAAACCTGCTAGAATTCCCTTAGGAGTCCCATGGGAGGGGAATGACAGGCACGCATCCACCAGGCCAACTTGAATCATGCATATCAAAAGAACTTCCAATCTGATTGTGTTGATTCTGCACATCAGAGACCACGGCTCAAGGAACAACCATGCAGGCCACTTGCTACTTGTGACAGATGGTGGCATCTTCAAACAGCAAATGCCTGCTGTCTTTCCAGTGTCATTGTCTCATCTGCATTGCCTGCCTCAAAAAATAAGGATGGTTCAAGAAGGTCCTCTCATGCCCAGTGACTTCTTCCAATCTTGAGGAGATCCCACCACCAGGAGTCGGGGACAAGGAGGCAGGCACTAGAAACCAGTATGCCACAGACTCAGCTGTCTCAACGCTGCCAGTTCTGGCTTAGGTTTTTACATTACCAGCCTCAGTGAGGTGGAACAGAGGATTACAAAGGCAATTGCTAGTGCATTGTTGTGGTCACCAGCACCTTTTCCAATAGCATTTTTCATTGCTTCAAAGCTATATGGAGCAGCTAATCTATTTAAGTGCTTTCTTAAGAAAAAATGGACAATCCCAAGGGGCAAGCGTAGTGCAAGTTAAGAATATTTTCTTTTATCCCCCAAACTCCAGAATGTTCGCAGATCTTGCTATTATTATAAAAGCATATGACAATGGGGACTTAGTCCAGTGAGAAATCATCCTGCTATTGGTCATATAAAGCAACTTAAAATAAAACATACCAGCCTCTAGCCTTCAGTCCGCTGTGGTTTTTAGCACTGAGATAAAAGTACAATATGAAAATGGGTGTTGGTCCATGATTCAAAGAGAGACTTGCTTTAACAGTGAACATGACCAAAGTTTTAGGAAAAGAAGGGCTCTAAGTCTGGGGGTTAAAACAGTAAATTTATGCTCAGATGCTTTGTACCTTTGGAGAATGCTCCATTAATCTTATAGAAATCCAGATAAACTCTCTGCTCTGTCCAAGAGTAGTTGCCATAATAAAAGGTGAAAGAAAGAAGGGAGGGAAGGAGAGGGGGAGTAAGGAAGGAAGGGAAGAAGCAAGGAAGGACGTGTTAATGTAAATAAGGAGGTTTTCACAGGCCCCACACCTAGATAAAGAGCTACAAGTGATCAATAGCTGCCGGGAGCAAGAAGATCAGTCTTCTCCAGGGATGGGCTCTCTGATATTTAATTCAGTCTCCAGGGCTCAGCCCTAATTGTGTATGTTAGAAGAACACCAAATGGATGGCCGTGTGTGTGCGTATGTGTGTGTGTGTGTGTGTGTGTGTGTGTGTGTAAATAATGATAAAGAAGAGGTCATGAACATGAGGGGAAAACAGGAACATAGAGAGAGTTGGAGGGGAGATCTGCCTGTCTCTGCCTCCCCAGCACTGGATTAGAGACATGAACCACCTCACCCTGATATTCAGATACTTTTGATGCGACTCTAAACATCCAGAGAACGGTTGTTCAAACTAAATCTGTGTCAACGCGTGTGGAAAGAGCACCTGTGTAAAGCAGAGACAAACTTGAAAGAAAATAGTGCACCTTGCCTTGCAACCACGGTTTCCCAGGGGATTGCAGGATGGAGATGATCCCCCCGTTTTTCAGCTTCTGAAGCGTACCCTGTGCTCCAGCACCTAATGGAGCTGTTTCTGACCGTTTTGGAATGCAAACCTTACAGAATGTATGTCAGGCCGACCTTTTCTTGCCTCCTGTTCTTGATCCTGCTGCATACTGATTTGTTCTTCCAAAAAAAAGAAAAGAAAAAAGAAAGAAAGAAAGTTTAAAGACTGAAATCACACAGCTCAGATAAAGTAAAAGGACAAATAGAATAAATTTGCTTTTGAAGTAACTAACTGTTTCAGAATCATAACTTTACATATTAGTATCACATGAATTTGACCATTTCTAGGCACAGAGGACAAAAGGCAAGTAAGGTAACATCTCAAGACTTTATTCTCTGTAAGGAAGACAGTAATGAAAGAAAAACAGACATGAGCCTGTAATGGAGTCTTATATGCTAATAAATGTTATGAAAAATAGTAATCCTGGACAGGGTATGGAAGGGAAAGTCAAGAGCACAGCCATAGTAGGTCTATCAGAGAGGAGGCTCACAAAACATAGGCTCACAAGAATGAGGACCCCAAGCCTCACAGATACGAGGAGGCAAAGGTTCCCAAGCAGTAAGAGCAAAATGCACACAGAGAGCTCAAGCTTGGTGTTTATGAAGAACATAAATAGTCCATGTGACAGAGCCGATGGCAAGACAAATGGACACCGAGACTGTATAGTCAGGAAGAGGTGAGAACACCTGGGGCCAAGGGGCCACAGTAAGAAGCCACACTGTCATTCTAGCTCAGCCACTGGAGGATAAACAGAAGAGTAACAAGTAATTTCATTCACTCCTCAAACTACAGTGCTCTTTCATAGGGAGAGGCAAGATCAGAAGCAGAGTAGTGGGTTAGAAGTCTGAGAAAGGTCTTGAACTATTTGAATAACGGGAATTAGGGTGAAGTCTAATCCCCATGTTTATGAACTGGAAATGATGAGGCTCTGATATATTATCAAAAAAGTTTGTGAACTGGAGAGGCCCCTGGGGTCATGCCTAGCCTTTGGCAGGAATACCTCTGTGAACAGTGGTACTGTTTGCTGAAACAGTAGGAAGAAAGGCTGGGGAAGTGGAACCAAGAATTCTGTTTTCCCTGTGCCAAACTTAAAAGTGTTCTTTACACTTCCAATAGGGATGTGTGTGTGGGGGGGTGTGCAACATGGATGTGTGGAGTCAGTGAATGAGAGGATCTAGACTTATCTAGAACTACCTAGAAACACACAAGAAGTAAAACCCAGAGCACCTAACAAAATCACCTGGGGAAAGAGAGGGGGGGAAATGGAAGAAAATAACCATGGAATTTTACCTACACTACTCCCCAAATCTCTAAGTCAGAATTCAGAGAACCTATCTGGGAAGGACGGGGAGGCCAGCCAGAGTGTGGGAAGAAAAAGAAGTGTGGCAGTTGCACTCGTCAAATGAAAAACGAGCTTCTAGAAGGTGGAAGGAGTGGCCAATTACTTGTTCCTAACATATCCTGTAAGATCAATACTAATGTGTCCCTAGGCAAGATGTTAGCCATTAGCAAGCTTGACAAAGATTTCTGTAGCAGAGAGACTTAAGAACAGTGGGGCCAGGGATGCAGATGGCACACCCTTCTCTCAGGAGGAACAGAAGGAAACCAAAAATAGGGAGTAAATTCTGTTCCATGGGAGCTTTTAACATACTTTTAAATTCTCATAGCAGTGATTCCATGGAGGAAAAAAAAATGATGTTTGAGAAAGGATGCCTAACTGCAGGGGTAAATTAAAGCCTTTGAGGATGTGAGACGTGGTAGCAGCTATCACAGGAGAGAGGAGCTGGGTTCCTAAAGAAACAGGACTCTCCATCCAATGGAACAGACAGGACCACAGGTCTGGATCCAGTGTTCATGGATTTGCCATGAACTGTTCTTTTCAGTTTATTTTCTAGTTAAATTTGAGACAAGACCATCTGCATGGACAGAAAGGGTACGGATGCTAGAGGAACAAGACAAGGTGAGATCTCCGAGAGCAGAGCTGAGAGTTGTTCGGGGAACTCCGAGTGCTGCCCAGCAGTGCAGACAGCCTGCTTGGAGATCTGTGAACAAAGTCAGATGATTCTCATTCCCCCAGTGCTTCACCAGTGTTGAAAAGGATAAATCTTTAAGTAAGATTTTTGCTTATACTGAAACTTTGGAGAATGAAACTAAATAGAGTGGAAGTAATGTTGTAATAGACAGATAGATGTGAATAGAAAGATAATAAAAAAAATGATCGTCCTTATTCTCATTTTCTAACCTTAAAAACTGACCCTATTAAATTCAGAGGGTCCTCCTCTGCCGTTAGAAAATTGTACATTCTTAAAGAGCTGTTTAGAGGTGGTGGAACAGAGACACAGGTTACCTCTCCAACATCGTTTCTTCTTTCCTTACAGGAACAAGAACCATTGACTTTTCCCTCCTAGAATTTAGACTCCATTCCCCAAATTCCTTTGCAGCTAGCTGTGGCCACAGGGGAAATCACATATCAAATGAGTTGTAAGGAAATTTCTCTTAAAGATGTCAACTCCTTAGCTGCTCTGGGATGTAAACCCCTTAGGAGAAGATGGGTAGAATTCCAGTCATCATCCTGAAGCATCCTGAGAAAGGCAGTCTGAAACACTCAAGGTTATAGGACCTCCACAACCTGGAAAGCAAACACTGGGGCTCATGAGCATGAACCACAATGGTGCCCATCGAACCGACTAGAGACCAATGTCCTTTAAAAAGTCTTAGCATCCCCTTATTTAAACTAAAGCTATTGACAAATTTTTCTCTCCGAGCACACAATCTTTATTTACATTGTCCATTTCTAGTTCTCCAGTCATTGTGGTGGAGTTACAGGAAGTAAGTCCACAATTTCGGACTCTAATTCTGATTAAGTGCTGTATGAGCTGTCTAGTTTTCCCAAAAGACCAATACCCAGGATTCCAAGTCCACTCTTTACTTACATTTCCATCTGAATAGCCGATCTCTGGGGCCAGCAACACAGCCAAAGGGTATCACAGAGACCTCCTGTGAGTCACCGGACCCTGACTCCCCTGATCTCACCCATGTTAATAATCTCTGTTGCAGAACATTAGTTTAAGATGTGGTATATTCATTTATGCTGTGGAATATTGATTTAATGGTGCAAAGATGTGTTGTATTCTTTTACATTTCATCTGTCTAACTTTGCCTGCCTAAAACATTTAATTGGTCTAATCAAAAGCTGAAGAGCCAATAACTAGGCAAAAGAGAGGGATAAGTGGGGCTGCCAAGCAAAGAGAATAAATAGAAAAAAAAAAACAGAAAACAGAGGAATGAGAAAAGGAGGAGAGGAGGACACCAGGAGCCAGTCACATAGCCACCCAGCCACACAACCAGCCACGGAGTAAGAAGAAAAGAAAAATATATAGAATAAAGGTAAAAAGCCCAGAGATAAAATGAAGCTAAAGAGAAATTATATTAGTTCAAACTTAAAAAGCTGACTAGAAACAAGTCAAGCTAAGACTGGGCATTTGTAAGAATAAGTCTCTGTGTATTTATTTGGGAGCTGGGTGGTGAGTCCCCATATAGTAAAAAGAACAAACAACAACCAACTACACTTCTTTCCAAGGGGGAAAAAAAAAACAGATTGGAAATGGTGGCTCCTCTAGAAAGTTTCTTATCAAAGGATGTGCTTTGCAGAGGGAGGCATTTTTTAATAATGGAATTGTGTCTGTTTGCAGGATTTATTCATTAACCAGAGGTACGGAGGTACATACATTTCAGATTCTAAAATGCCACCACAATACAGGACAAAAGGCAATATGCCAGACAAAAACAATTATTTGCAACAAGTTATGTAAGCTATGACCTTTAGGAAATAAAATATTGAGCTTACATTGTTGCAATAATTTATAAGTAAATTTTACATTTTTCCACATTTTATTACTATTAAACCAGAATGGCACTCTTTCCCTTAAGTTATTATTTATTAAAAATCTCCCTGAATTCCCAGGCAGTTTAACAAAATGTACCTTGTAGGGAGATCAAAAAAACTTATATAATATTTTAGCAGATTTCTCTTTAAAACAAAACAGTTGTGCTTCCTAAAATCTATACAAATAGCATTAAGCCTAGAGAAACTTTTGGAGAAGCCGGTAGTGGAGGTCCATCTCTGCATTTTCATTTGATCTCTCTCTGGATTTAAGACCCTCATGAAGCCTGAATGGAATATATGCATGTCACAGCATGGCAAAGGGATAATACATTTTCCCCTGCTCCGCTGAGCATGAGTTGTGTATCTTGCCATCTTGAGAGTCCACCGTGCGGCACATTTATCCCCATTAGAAAAGCATGGTTGGGTAATATATGGATGCTCCAGTCATTCATGACAAAAACGTAAAACCACAGCCTTATGCATCCAGGGATCTGTGCATGTACGCTGAGGCTACTAACTATACACGGGCAGGATTTTGTTAAAACCAGGTTTTCAACTCCAAAGACCAAAAGGACAAATGCATTGATTGCGTTTGCATAGCTATTCAGCTTCAAAGGTAACAATATTAATTCCAAGAAACAAAAGAACAGGGCTTGCCACGTTGACCGTGTGAATTAACGTTGCCCATCTAAAGTAAAATGCCTCTTACATGAGGGTTTCTATTTACAAGTACATCTTGAATAATTTGTGAGTACATCCAGTTCCTTTTTTTATTGTTATTTATGTGTGTGTGCATGTGTGTGTGTTCATGTGTGTGTATGTACATGTGTGCACAGGTGTTTGAAAAAAGGCCAGAAGAGATTGCTGAAGTTAGAGGAGGTAGCTGTGAGCTGTCACCTGATGTGGGTGCTGGGAACTGAACTCTAGTCCTACTCAAAACAGCAGTCGGTCTTAACCACTGAGCCACCTCTCCAGCCACCTGCTCCTTCTAATTTTACTTCAAAGCCAAAGATCACAATGAAACAGCACATTTACAAACGTAATTCCCAAATAAGCAAATGTGTATTCTTCAAACCCCAACATTCACTGGTTGTATTCTTGAACAAAATGATTTATCCAAAGGTTCAGTTTTCTGAAAATGCAAGTAATAATACTTGCCTTATAGGATTTTCTACAGAATACTCAGGATCCTGGGGTGGGGGAGGTGAATAATACGTGGCACTCAGGATACCATTGGCACTCAACAAATATTGGCAACTTTTAAACAAGGTTCAGGAAAACCCTGCTCACTGTGCCCGTGGGACAGAGGGAGTATATACTATATAGATTTTCATTAACCATAGCCTCCAGTCACTTAGGTCCACTCTCAAGGTGAAATCTGCTGTTGTTTTTATATACAATGGGAAAGGATACACAAGACCGGGAGAAGCATACAAAGTCCTCAAGAGCCTCACAGAAGTCTTGTCCTATGGTCAGACTGATAAATGCACTAATTCCCATCTGTGTCTCAGCCTATTGAGTACACAGAAGACAACCATGAACAACTTTACAACAAAGAAATAACAGCCAGAATCAAGGAGCACCACAGATAGTTCTCTCTCTCTCTCTCTCTCTCTCTCTCTCTCTCTCTCTCTCTCCTATTTAATCATAAATTTCAGAATTTACATCTTTAAAAACTTGGGTGTAACATTTTTTAGGGGAAAAAATAGTAGGAAAAGTTCTGCCATTCTTGGGATTGATGAGCTCATTCCTCAAATTCTTTGGCTTTAGAGTTAAATGCTCTGACATTGAAAAATAATGGTTATAGCTTTTCCCATAAAGTTAAGAATTCAAATACATTACTGGTGTTAAACTCTCATAGATATGCTTAATATACTTGCTTCTCCAATTAAAACAACATGGTCATTAATATACTATATTATGTTATGAAATCATAATTGCAGCCAAGCAGAAAATAATTACCATCTATCAGCCTTCGTGGTTTACAAAAGCAAAATTATTTTTTCTTTGTTTTAGAAGTTTCACAAGGCAAATACTAGTTTTGTAGTAGCAACCTCACATTATAATCCACTGCCACATGTGTCTATAAAGCATCCTCTTTCCTTTGGGGCTCAACTTACATTGAGATGGTTTAATTTTAACATCTAATCCCCGGGCAAATCCTTCTGATTCTGTGACGAACACCTGGTATGGAAAAACACTGGGTTTCTTTCAAAATGTATCTCCATGTGAAAACAAGTGATTTCACACATCTCCCAGACCAGAGATAAAATTCCACTGCTTGTAATTACTTTATATCAATAAACCTATAGCAAGCATCCACTGTATCAGGCACGATTGAGCAATGGGTTTTAGAGGCCTTGCCCTCAAGCTGCATATAGGTGCTGAACAGTATGACAAGGAAAGAGCACGAAATGAATATAACACAATGGTAGAGTGAGAAAAGAAAGGAAAAAAGGTTGATATCTCAATAAAGCTTAGGGGCGAAACAGCTCAAGAATATGGAAACCAATATATTGGCATCATTGCAAGGATGTCATGTATACTGGAGGAATTTCATCCAACAGGCACAGGAATACGTACCTCTGAAACACCACGTAATATCTGAGGATACACGAGGCATCCAGCTTGCTTGAGTCATGAATGGACTATTGTTTCCTCTACCCAGAATCCATTCACCCCACTTCGAAACACAACCTCATTTTCTTGAGAGATCCATTCGTGGGGTCCATCGGGTCTGAGTGACCCTCTTCCTGTCTCAAAATAGAAAATGAGACCTTCAAAGTACATACTGAACTGCAATGGCAGTTGGGAGTGGATAGATAGCCCACTCTAATCCGCCAGGATCTTTAGAGCAACTGAAGAAGGCAATTGTTACTTTCTCCTGCTAATGGACTAGGAAGTTTGTGACTCTCATATCGACAAATAGGCAGTCTATGAGGGCAAAGGGACTAATACTAACCAAACTCAAAGAGAGCAAGAGGGAGATCTGACCCTACTTGACCACCACAGGCCTGTGTCCCCGTGGATGCTCCAACATGGCTTCAGTGTTCCATCCGTCTGAAGCCAAACTCATCTTCCTGCTCCCTAATCCCACCCCCAAATAAATCATTTCTTTTGTGTCCTAGGAATTCTACATGGTACTACTATCTACCTAATTCTTCAGGTTAGAAAGTGGGGCGCCAGTCATACTTCCCCACGCTTTGCAAATTCATCTAGTCTAGGTCACCCCAACAACGACTCTCTTCTTCCCCCCATCTCTGCTCTTCTGATTCCAGTCTCACAGGTGCGTCTTGGAATCTAAAGATCAAGAACTGGTGCTCTGTAGGCCGACTAGCTAGGTTTCCCATTTCCTACTTTGATCCTTCTTAATCCCAGAGACTTCAACCAGTTATGCAATGTACCTAACCATTTTTCCATCTGTAAAACGGGGGTGATTGTTCCTTCTTCATTAATGTTGGGGTTTCATGAGTAGAGAGTTTAGCAAAGTGCACACCACATGGTAAGCAACAAAGAAACACTGTGGACTCCTAGTGCAAATATCTGCTTCCTGACCTCCTTCCCACTCAATCTCCCTGCCCCTTGTATTTCTCATAATTTCTAAATTATGCCAATCAGCTGTATCATTTTGGTGGCTGTTTGTTTCTGGTTTGTTTATTCAAGATATGCAAACATGACCCATTGACGAACGGTGGAACAAACTAGCCTATCCAGGTATCTTTTATATAAAGAGAAGAGTTGGTTTCAAAGTAGAGCAACTATAATTGACTCGGGCAGTTTGATGGATGGATGCACACTGGTGGAGAGTGTCTTCCGACGCAGTAGCACAGACAATATGTCTTATTGTATCTTTGTAAACAAGTTGAGAGCCATCAGCCTCTGGGAAAAGCTCACCCTCTCACGCATTTGCTGCCAGCTGACCTCCTGAGCCCTTTTCCATGCTGCCCATTCCAGACACAGCCTGTGGCCTACTTATCTCTTCTAAAAATTGACATTCCACATCTCTTTGATCTATTCTTGTTTTACTTTTAAAGTAAAGCAGACTTTTCCTGAGTTAAGTAGTATCTACAATAAAAGTATCTTCATTTTAACATACAGTTGATAATTTTGATAAACACATGCACTCCTGTAACGATTACAACAGCTGAACTATGAGCTATTCCCATCACTCCCAAATGCCCACTTGTGCCCACTTCTGGGTATCCACTCCCCCATGAACCCACTTTCCATCACTAGATTGTCTTTGTCCATTCTGGAATTTCACGTGAATGAACTCACCCAGTACGCACTCCTGTGTCTGGCTCCTTCCACAGGGTGCTTGCTCTGTGATTCATACACACTGTTGGTGTATCGCTAGTTTTTTTTTTTTTTATTCTTGAAGAGTGTGAGGTCATATAGTGTAGCAAATGAGTACTCTTGATGTCACACCAAGAAAAACACAAAGTGAAAGTTATCCAATAAAAGGGTGCAGTGGACCAGAACCCCAATCAAGCTAGCAAACAGGAATGCCCAAAATGACCTCTATCTTTTATCTCTGACATAAGTGCCGACTGTGTCTCATCCTGTTGGTGAAACCACAATTTCCCAATCTGACACTGCTGCATAACCAGCAGAAAGGAGAAGAGGTAGGACCCTTGTTGGGATAACTACACTGGATGGGCGGGGTGGGTAAAAGCACTTTTCACATATAGCTACACAAGAACCTGTTTCTACATGTCCATGTTGAGGGACATTTGATTGACCTTCTACTCTGGACTGTTATAAATAAAGTTGCTAGAAGAATGTCCACACACATATTTGCGTGGGTGCATATTTTCATTTCTGTTGACTACAAGTCAGGAGCTAAAACAACTGAGCATTCAGGAAAGAGCATGCTTAATCCCATAATGTACTAGAGCAAGCCATTTCTCATCATTGTTAGACTAGGCTGCACTTGGAGAAGCAGTGTAGAAGAGCTCCAGAAACTCTATTTCATGGCCATCAAGTACTCGGTATTTAAGAGTCTTTTAACATCAGTCATTCACTGGGATGTTCGGGGGATACACTTCTGCTTTAATCTGTGTTTTCCTCATGTTTAACATCTCTTCAGTAACCTTAGACATTCTTTTTTTTTTCTTTTACAGACTATCTGTTCAAATCATTAGCCCGTTTACTGGATCACTTGCCATTATACATCCTCCAAATAGAAGCATGTAAGAGAAGAAACAGAGATATAAAAGACTGAAGCTTTTGCAGGGAAGAGTGGGGGCGTCAGGACACTGAGATGCATATCCCTGTCTTTATCCAATCATTTCACAGATATTCACTGGTCTCCTTTGGTGACCAGGGACCTCAGATACCATCACACAGGCGTAAGAAAGCAAACTCTCCATTCCTGCAGAATGCAGGCTATGGAAAGGGAGATAGATAAACTAGCTAAAAGTTGAAACACAATGTGGTGAGTCATATATGCAGCACCCTGGGAGACTGAGGAAGACTCAAGGAGAATCTCTAACTCAAGCTTTGATACTGGGCCTTCTGAAGAACAGGTGTCTAAGTTCAGAATAAAAGGGGCATTGGAGGAGGCCAAGTCAAGAGACAGCAGATTGCAGTTCAGGCAGATGTAGGAAAGAATGGGGCTTATCCTGGGAATCACAAGAGTGCATGGAGCTAGAGGGCTGATTGTAAGGGAGAATGCCCTTGACAACTCCATTAAAGTGTTTATTCATGAACTTTAAATTTCCCTATGGGAGAAGAGACTTGGTCACCCTCCATCATAAACCCAATTCTAACCTCTGTTTGGGTAGTCTTGGTGAGGTGAAATAGCCTGCATCTGCTTCCTTATTTTTAACATGAGAAGAATGTCAAAACATACATGTGAGTATTGAGTTAATGCAAGACAGTTTGTGCTAGAGATTAGCCAGGTACTCACTGAATGTTTTCTTCCTGACAGGACCAGTTAACCTGTGCTCTGCAACAACCTCCCAGGGAGTCAGAACACAGTACTCAGCAGCAGCCACCAACTGTGAGCCCACTAGGTGTGTGTCACTTCTGTACTGGGGCAGTAAGGTGCCACTTTCCCATAAGACCCCTCTTTCTCTTGACATTTGCAGGCAAATGGATGGAGCTAGAAAACATCACATTGAGTGAGGTAACCCAGACCCAGAAAGACAATTATCATATGTACTCATTCATAAGTGGTTTTTAAACATAAAGCACATAAAATCAGCCCACAAATCACAATCCCAGAGAACCTAGACAACAATAAGGACCCTAAGAGAGACATACATGGATCTAATCTACATGGGAAGTAGAAAAAGACAAGATCTCCTGAGTAAATTGGGAGCATGGGGACCATGGGAGAGGGTTGAGAGGGAGGGGAGAGGAAGAAAGGAGGGCAGAGAAAAATGTATATCTCAATAAAATCAATAACTAAAAAAGACCCCCTCTTTCTTCCACGTTAGTCCTTTGAAGTCTTTGAAGTCCTGGTCAGTAAGCCATTCCCTCTGAATAGAAACATTACTTCCTAGAAGGAAGAGACAAAGTTGTAAGATTCAGGAAGCTCACACAACTTACAGGATTCAGGATGCTCAAAAAGTTTTAAGATTCACCAAGTCCCTCCCTGAGATGTATAAGCAACAAAGAATTACTAACCGAGAAGAAGGTTCTTCAGTACTAGTGTAGGCTTTTGGTGAAGAATCTGTCTTTATGTCCTCTGGGCTCCTATAAGAAACCCTTCACCTATGTTCCCTCCTGAAGTAACTTTAATAAACTCACCACGATAGAATTAGAGGAAATCGTTAAATTTGTCAATGGTGCCCTAGAATGGGATCTGTGCATATCTCCCTGGAACGAGTCACAAGCTCATGTAATGACCTCACTGGAGGAAAACACAGGTACCTCAATGACTTCATGTAACAGAACCCCTTTGCACCACCCATACCCTTCATTTACCTCGTTGTAGTGATTTGTGACCCCAATTGCAGCATATTAAGGCACTAAAGATTGGAGGCCATTTTTATGGCAGTGATCCTATTCTGTTCTATTAAAATATCTAATCCATTGATAACAAATCAGAACTCAATCAGGACAAGCTAAAAGGAACCTAATTTCCATTGGTCTTTTTTACATGAGATGACATGAGCACTAACTCAGACTCTGAAATGAAGCAAAACTGAGTCTCACACCCTACTCCACTCTTCCCAACCTTGTTTTCTCTGCAAAATGATTCAATCCCCCTGCCTCACTTCACCCTCTGATAAGATGCAGATAAAAATGTGCCTGCATCATTGGAAACACTGAAGTTTATCGTTCATATACATTTTTTTGTTGGAGATGCATACAGTTGGTGCTCAATAAATGAAAGTGACTAGCACCATGGTCTCTAGCTTGGAATCTGATCCTGGGGCAAACTGATGATTTGTTGCTATATGATTTTTGGAAGAAAAAGAGAACACCACAGCATAAACATCATCTCCCTTGTATTTAACACCTCGGAGAGGAAGTGGAGCAGAGCAGCCTCTCTCTGCCCCAGGACATAACAGTGAACTGGTCACCTTAGCAACCTGAAAACTTTACTTCATGCAATCACCCCAAGAATGTCTGTTCCTCTCGATGCATATCCAGCGATACTGTCAGGTCAGTAATTACTCTGACTGAGCTAATAGTGTGTTAACAGATCAAGCCTCGGGGGCTCATCAATTAGTCCTTTTCACTTTCCTCAGCGAGGATCTCAGGGTCCAGGGGATTTGAGCTGTTATTGGGCTCCGAGGTTTTCCAGTGTTGGTTCTCTCACTACTAATGCTTCTGGCACGCTCCATTTTCCCAGCACCACAAGTTGCAATCCACACATGCTGTCAGTTGACATCTTTTAATATTTGCTGCTCTCTTTCTGCCTAGCGCTTGTGGCTCCATCTTGACATGAGGCTGTTCCTGTTATTGCCTTTACTAACTAAATAGCCCTTGGACTCTAGCTGGGAAACAGTATCATAAATTGCTTAGAGTTATCCTATTTCCTGCAAACAAAAACCCAGCCTGCTTCAGGCCCATTTTTACTTTATTATTTATACAGCCAGGCCATTTATTGCAGGATATCGCCTCTCCCTGGGCTGGAGGAGGCGAATTATTCCATTTCCTATCGTAAATGTGCAACTCCTGATTCAGCAGCCTCAACAGGAGGTATACTCGGAATGAAAGTGTTTGAACATTTGTTGTTGAGAGGAGAAATTCATTATCTGTGTCTTGCTCTTACTTTGGCACTTAACAGAGAGTGGAGCTTTAGAGGTGAATTCCCCCCAACTAGCTAGCCACTGGGTTAGTCACTCTGTGTGGAGATATGTGGAGAGAGTTAGTTCGGTCAGATGCGCGCATTCTAATGGTCTGTTGGTTCTGTTTAGTGAAGGTCTGTTATATTGCATAACATGTGCCTGTGTCTGTGCCTTTCAAATAACATTTCTCGCCACCTGGGGAACTGTGAAGGAAGCAGAAGGAGATATATAAAGAATGGGTACCATTACCATAAAAGCTGGAGAAAGGTTTGAAGGGGGAGGAGCAATGTGCTCTCCCATCAGCTGCGGGATTTTTAATAGAAAGGCAATCTGCTTAATTATGGAAAGTTTTGCATTGTAAATTACTGTACAAGTAACACCACAGCTGAGGTAGGTACGCTCCTCGGGAAAGGAATCGGGGGGTTGTGAAAGTAGGAGGAAGGCTGAGAGGTTTCTCCACTAAACAATGAGAAACTTCTTAATATTTTCATATTTTAATAAACAAACTATTGGGCAGAGTGCTGGCTTTTCTTGAATGGAACCAAGATTTAATCTTTAGCCTTCAACACAGCAACACTGTGTGGAACGACACACATCTGTAATCGCAACACTCTATAGCTCAGAAGCTCCAGTGCGCTTGGGGTCATCTTTGGTTACACAGAGAGTTCCGGGTTAACCTGGAATATATGAAACCCTGCCTCAATAGGGCAAGGGAAAAGAAAACCCACACCACTATTCCACCTCATATTCTCCTGTCTATTCCCTATAAAATCCCATTTCCATGAAACACAGGGATGAAGGGCAGCTTAGGTTTTTAAGTTTACATAGCAGTCTCTTGTGCACCCTGATGGACCCCACACTTCTCCTGCTGGCTGAGATCAGGCATTGCTGAGGAAGAGAAGCATCGTGCTCCCCCGACAGAGATGCTGCCCAGGTGGGAGTCTGACTCCTTCACTACTGCCTAGCGCTCTTGCTAGAGTACCATCTCCGAAGACTACAAAGAGCCAGGGGCCATTCAGAGCATCTCATCTTAAGAAAATGAATACGAACACCTGGACATTTATGAAAACATTTAGGTTTGTGTTTATTTGAAAGAAGGAAATCTTTTTTTTTAATTTGAGAATTATTGTGTTGTGCTTTGCAAAGAAAGAAAGCATCACGTTAGAAGTGTCCCTGCTTCTGAACAATCCCAGGTGGCACGAATTAACAATTTAAGGTCTGATTCCTTTCTGCTGTGGCCATCTTGAGAGATGTAGTGTTACTGAGGATCAGGCTTCTCCACCAGTGACAGAGAACCTGGAAGTCATTGTGGGAAACCCAACTGTTGTCTCTGACTATGGCTCCATGGTTTTTGACTGGAAACATGAGGAAGATAAACCATATCCCAAGAACTTTAACTGACAGTGTGCCCACTCCCAGTCAGTTTCATTAGAGAAGAGGCAGCTGGGCAGTTAGCTCAGCTTGTGTAAGGTCAGCTTACACAAGACTATAACAAAGAAGTGGTTAGCATTTCTACTTTACCCTTGGTCTGCCACAGGTCCAGTACTAACCCCACAATTTTAAAAGTCTATGCACTATAAGGACTAGACCGTTTCATTTCTTCATGTGGCAGGTGAAGCATCATAGTGAGCTGTTTCTACTGAAAAAAAATGGATCCAGTGATTTTAAAGTCTAGAGCAGCCATCCTCACACTGTGGGTCATGACCCCTTTGGGAGAGTCAGAAGATCCTTTCACAGGGGTTACCTAAGACCACTGGAAAATACAGTTGTTTACATTACAATTCATAACAGTAGCAAAATTACAGCAAACTGCATAGTAGCAATGAAAATAGTCTTATGGTTGAGGGTCACCACAACATGAGGGACGATATCAAAGGGTCACAGCATTAGGAAGGTTGAGAACCACTGCTCTAGAGTCTTAGGACTCTAGAGGAAGGGGCTCACTTGTGGTGACTAGCCCCACGAAGAAATGGCCATGCCCCTTGAAGCTCTGTCAACATTGATCTGCAAACAGCAACAGACAATATTCAACACCTGAGTACAAGAACATGAGACTCAGATTCAGGCTGGGACTGGATCTTGTCGAAAGTATCATACATGACGATTTCTAGAATGTCTCGTTGAGCCCATTCTGCAGTGACTTTGATTAATCCTCCTCTGCTACCGGCTAAAACTCACTTAGCACACTCTACAATGTAAACACTATCCATCTCTACCAGTGCTGATGGCTTCATTATCTCTGCTCAGCAAACACAGAATCTTTTCACTGACAACTCAAACGATGCAAAGTAAGTGGAATGTGATGGAATTCTTTGAGGAGAGCAGAAATTTGTCAATGCAAAATAATTGCCCCTATGTGACTCTGTCATGGATGAATGACACATTTTAAAAATGCGCTTTGCTCCCCACCAGCTGCGGGGGTAATCAGAATGACCTTACCTTTAAGATGTAACTTTCCAAAGACAAATTGATCTTCTTCTCGAAGACCAAATGGAAACCACAGCTAAACCATATAACACCTCTGATGAGACCAACGTAATTCATGGGCACAGAAAGAAATTCACTGAACAGTTTGAAGGTATCTTTGAAAAGGTCACTTGTTGGAAATGTATATTCCAGATTTGTGTGTAATCAGAGGTGGGATCTTTGGGCAGGAGCTGGGGTTAGATGATACCACGAGGGAGAAGGTGCCATGGTAGTGTTAATGCATTTGCAACAGGAAGAAAGCCTTAGCTGAAATGTCTGTTCTGTCTCACCATGTGATACTCTTGGCCATGCTATTGTGCAGCAAGAGGACCTACACAGATACTATGGGGACTGTGATGCTGCACCCCTGGCCTTTCCCGTCCTCCAGAACCATGAACCAACCTCTATTCATATCCATTGGGATTTTTTGTTTGTTTTTTTGGAGGCTTTCTTTTTTTTTTTTTTCTTTTGTTCTGATTTTCTTGAGACAGACAGAGCCTCACTTTGTAGCCAGGCTGGCCTTGAACTCACAATAAACCTCTTGCTTCACCCTCTCAAGTGCTACAATTACAGGTGTGTGTAAGCATGACTGACATCTATTTTTTTTTAACAAATCAATCCTGTAACATCTATCATAGTAACAGAAAGTGAACTAAGAAGATAGGAATTTGATTTAAAGCAATCTTACAAGAAATAAGTGACTACATCTTGTTTGTTGTCATTGGTTTTCATTACTGATAAGACACTGTACATAGCTTGCCTGCCCAGTTCTGCTACAGAGCTGGAGATCCTTCTCAGCCTCCAATTGCCCTGGCCACTGAACAGAGGACTGTGTTTCCTACTGGCTAATGGGCAAGGAAAAGACAACAGATGTTCAAATTTAAATGAAGATGCAGAAAAATGTTTACAAAAGACAAGATAAAACCAAGCAACATGGACCAACTGAAGGATCTCAGGAAGAAATACCTCCAAATATCCCATAGGCATTGTGTCATTCACGGTCGTTTTATAAGTTAGGAAATAAGAAGTTAGTCAAACAGTAGCTGAACCACTGTCCTCAGAAAGAATTCCCTTTATTTCTGTGACATAGAAGGTGCAGCAACAATAATAACTCTAGACAGTACACAACAGTAAGCACTTCTCAGAGACGGAGCTGACCCAGAGGGGTACAAGTTGCCCCAAGGCCAACAAGATGCACATCCCAAGGTTGATGAGCTCTAGCAGAGTAAGGCAAAAATTTTCCATAAAGAACCAGATAGAAAATGCTCATTTAGAGTTTACCTAAACAGCTCTCCGGGTTGGCTCAACTCAAACATAATAGCCCCAAAGTAATCATGTACAATATACAAATAAATGGACATCAGTGTGTTCAGTAAAACTTTACTCATAAAAAATAGAGAGTAAGATATGCTTCACTGGAGATAATTCATCAATACTTACTTCCTTCAGAAGAAAGTAATGGGAGCTGAGCAAGCAGGCTCAGCATCAAAATGCAATCCACACACGTGCCTGCTCTTCAACAAGACAACTCTATTTTTATTACATTTGAAAAGTAAAACTTTGAAAACTAGTTCTTTACTTATAAAATTATACTTGTTATAAAAAGTCTATTATTTGATGATATTTTACCTTTTCCCAGAAGATTTGTGCTTGAATAAAGGTCCCAGAGCTAATATTTATTTGACTAAATAATTTATGGATTTAAAAGAAAATCTTCTCAGGAAACCTGAGAACAGGGATGGATGGATAGATAGACAGACAGATAATATTTACCGTCCTTGAAAGAGCATCTAGGGAAAGTTCCAATGGGGCCTTCTCTCCAATCTAATTTGTTAGTTCCATGCAAAATTTAGTCCTGTAGCTTTACTCAGGGATGTTTATTAAAAATCAGGATCCATTGATTCTCTTTCAGACGATCTGAGGCTAGATTCCAACCCCTTGTGTTTTTTAGGAATGAGTGGCGAACCATACTATGAAAAGGAAACTCAGGAGGCAAACCAGTTATTTACAAAGATAAGTTCCTTTCTTATAGGATAGACAGGACAACAACATTTGTTTTAGTTAAGTGATCTTTCTGTTGTGATGTTTTTCAGGGACTTGTGTTTGCCCTGAGTGTCTGAAGACTATTTTGCTGTCTGCTGTTCTCTTCGCTCATGCTGCCGTGTGTCTTCTCCTAAAGGAAATGTGTTTGAACGGCGCAGAAACACAGTCTGCACAGTGTAGGATCTATATTTTAACTCTGACTTGGTTTCAGACCTTTCTCAGACGTCTTTGGGGAGTTGAGTTCATATTCTGTTCTAAGAGCACCAGTGCTCTTAGACAAGAGTGTTGCAATGGATGTGAAAGCACTGGTCAGAGATATATTTTTTGAAAGTCCAGACTTCATTCAGAATCTGGAAAAAAAAAGAACTTCACTCTACCTTCATAAACAATAGCTGCTGTAACTGCTGTAACTTCTAAGGTGAAAAAAAATAGAATCATAGGAACAAGAAATATTGATCCCCGACTAACAATGTACACAAAAAATGAACACACTTTCCTGCACAAAATGTGCTCTGTGCACCAAGTATGAGCACGGTGACAATCTACAAACATTTAGAAGCTAGCAGAAACCCTTTCTCGGGAGGAATAGTCTTCATATAACTAAGAGCAAGATGCTGGAACAGGAAGAGACGCGTCCTGATTTCTCTGTAGCTTTCTGTCAAACCCAAAGTCACTGACTACCTGGTCTCCTCCAGTTTTGAAGAAATGTATTTTTGCACACAGGTAAAGCTCTCTCCTTACCCAGAACTGCAGATGTGTGTGCAGAGAGAGTTTATTTATAGCTAAGCCTACCGTTCTTAGAGGTAAGGCCATTGCAAAAAAAAAAAAAAAAAAAAATCTTGGGGAAACCTATCTCTAGGAAAACTCTACTCCCTCCTGACGCAAAGGGTGTCAGCTTGAGAAAGAAGAATCCAAACAAAAATTCCTGGTTTTTGCTGCCACCTGCTACCTTCCACCAGCTGATACATGCTATACTTCTCTATCAAGAATCCATGTGAGCCAAAAAGCCCAGGGAAGCACAAAAGTTTGCTGACTTGGGAAATAACTCCAACTCCAGAGTTAAAATGTTATTTCTCTCCTCTTAGCACCAGGCTACACACCACATCCACATCCACGCTTCTGTGCTAGAGGAAATGTTGCTTGTCTTTCCCACGGCACTTTTCTCACCAAGATTGAGGTCAACTCTGAAAGGCCAATTCTGGATCACATTTCTTTTTCTTTCTAAGTTTTATCTTTCCACCCTGCCATGTTATCATTTTTCCTTGCATTTTTTTCTATGTGCCCTAATTACTTTTATATTGCTACCATAAAATGCCATGATCAGAAGCAACCTTTAAGAGAAAGAGTGTATTTTGGCTTACAATTCTGGAGGAAGAGCCCATGAACGGTGGGGAAAGCCTGGCAGTGGAACACTAGAGGCTTAAGCTTGCGGATAACATCTTCATCCACAAACAGGAAACAGTGAAAAAGGACAGGAAATGGAGTAAGATAAACCCTCAAAGCTGCCCTCACCCACTAACATACTTCCTCTAGCAGGGCTCCATCTTCTAAAGGTTTATAATCTCCCTACCTACTGAGAACTAAGTGTTCAAACAGATGAGTCTATAGAAGGCATTCTCATCCAAACCACAACCCTATGTTATGTCTTATAGTAAAAGGACATAAAGGTTTAAAATGTCTTATAGGAGAGTCAAATCTTACCTAGCTCTACATCTATGCACCAGGAATGCTGCAATTGAACTCTCTGGTATATAACTATCAGGATCATCTAGAAGCAATACAGAATCTCAGAATGAATTCCAAGCACAGAGTTAGAATCTTCATTCTTAAAAGATCCCTAAATGGCTAACATACAGGATAAGCCCGAGAAACCAAAGCTCTTTCTGGGCAAGGTCTATCGAGAAGAGTCCTCACCTACTCTTGGGATCCTGATTTTTTTTCTTTATTTTACTCTTTTTTAATTAAAATTTCCACCTCCTCCCCGTTTCCCATTTCCCTCCCCCTCCTCCCACACATCGCCCCCTCCCCCCACTCTCCTCCCCCTCTCCCTACTCCTCTCCCCCTCTAGAGGGAGGGGGAATGGAGTGGGGGGATCCTGATTTTTGCCATGACCAAAAAGTCTGTACTGTACAGATTGGGTGGAAAGCAATGATCAAGATATTTCTCCTGTGTTTTTCCTGTGAAAGGATGGTAGGCAGGTGTCATGGTGCCCTCCTATGATCTCAGCACATGGGAGGCTTAAGCAGGAGATCTTTACTCCAAGCCTAGCCTGGGCTTCATTCTGAGGTCTTGCCTCAAAACCACGACAACAAAAAGAATAGTAAGGAGACAATTAATAGCGCCAGTTTGTCCAGAGAAAGTGGTATAGGCAAAGAACATTCCAAAGAGGATCAATTCTTCTCATTATAACACAGTGAAAAAGAGCCGCGTGGGGCATGCAATGGGTGCTCGTTTATAAGCTGCCAACGGAATCTTTCATTTTACTGCAGAATTATTTAAGGATCTCAGCAAGCTACCAGTGTGATGAACATGAGATTGCCTTTTTCACAGTTTCATTGCTACTCATTCAGTCAAAACCATTGTCTTGTGAGGTGTAGAGTCGGTTCTTAATCTAAAATCCCAGCAAAAGCACTGCAGATGTTCGGAGAGGCTGCAGACTTCAGGATACTGACTGACATCATGCTCCATGCATCCCAAACTTTTGAGGGCTTGTTCCAACCTAGCTGCATGGGCACTCTATAAACACTGCTGACAGACTGCAAAGATTCCTCATTGCTGGCCTGAGTCTCTGTGACTCAGGCAAGCCTCAGAGGGAAAGTACGCACAGACTTCTCCATCCATGCTGACTCTGGACAGATTAACACTAACACGGAGAGTTAATTGCTCCTTGTCTCTGGATTGCATAGTGCTTAGTACTGACATGACATTCCAATACCCCAGATGCACAAGTAGTGATCCCCGAAGCTGCTTTAACCTTTTCAAACTCTAACAACTTTATTGTCTGCCTCTTTACACTCTCTAGACCTTCTCTGGGTGGTAGTCTGATGTAGAGGATCCAGCCAGTCCTTCATTGACCAGTCTCTTCTCTGTGGGCCCACACACTGAGTGTCCCGAAAGTTCAGAAGAAAGACTTCAGGACCTGTCCTTCATGATTTTAGTCCTTTGTGTCTCCAGCAATTTTTTCAACTTGTAAGTCTAATGCATGTTTCAAAGCTATGAACTGATGGCAAGGGGTTTTGCCCACCCCAGCTTTATGCAGGACAAGTCAAGCACTTCATCAGATAATTTCCCTCTGTGTAAATTTCTCACCACAAGACAAGAACACTAGTGGAAACTCAGACGCTGACAAAATAAAGTTAATGTCTGCAAAAAGGAAAATAATTGGAGAAAGCTTGGGAAGATGCCCTATAAAATTAGAGTTATAATAATCACAGTTTGTCTTGGCAATCAACTTGATTAGATTTGGAATCAAGTAGAAGACATACCTCTGGGAGAGTCTCTGAGGGTATGACCTGAAAAGATTCGCTTGGGGAAGAAGACCCTTGGTCCCACAGTTCACAACACTCTCCCACGGCAGCTTAGATATAAAAAGTTCTGAAAGAAAATACTCGTGCTTTGCCCCCACCTTCACCAGTACCAAGCATTTCTGATGACTGAAGAACCCAGCTTCCTTGGCCTTCCAATACAGACTGAAGAAAACCCGCCTTTCGGGGATCTTCTGTGCCTGGTTAGAACCACTGAGGCACCCAGCCATATGGAGTGAGCAGCTACCAAGTTCTCAGCCCCTGTAGAGTGGGGTCAGCTGTTGTTAGGTAACCCAGGCACACCGTGTAAGCCAATCGAATGAATGCCCTTTGTGGTATATAACCATTCCATCAGCTCTGTTTCTCCAGAGGACAAGACCTCCCTACTATGTTTGAGAGCAGATGTGGAACCCCTGCCAACCTTATTGGAGTCAGCTTGTCGATCATCCCCCTTTCCTTGTTACCATTTCCTCCACTTGAGCCCATTCATCTGTCTGTAAATGGGCAAAGCTCATCACAGGCACAATAGCCCTTCTGTCTTTTCTAAATTGCTACTTTTTAAATTAATAGCTAAACGATACTCTGTGCAAACAAACCCAGTGTGACACGCTTATTCTTTATTCAATATAAAAACGTGGTAAAAAATCAAAGACAAAAAGAAATAAAATTAGGGTTGAGAGAAACACCTCAAAGATGTGAAGTTTGTCCTTAGTAAGAATAATTCTTGGGAGGAGGAGAGTGGTTCAGCTGCCTGTCTCACACACAGAAGCCCAAGATTCCATCCTCAGTGTCCTATAAAATGGGCTTAGAGACATACACTTGAAATCCCAGTATTGAAAGATAGAAGCAGGAGGATCAGAAAATTCAGGATTATCCTCAGCTACATGAGTTCAAGGCCAGCCTGAGCTAACATGAGACGCTGTCCAAAATTAAATAAACCCATTTTCTTAGTAGTTTTCATTTCCAGTATTATCCGTGAACTTCTTCATATAGTCATGGTGTGTGTCAGAAAGGGTTTTAGTTTAAAACCCTCAAAGTAGATCCTCTGCTAAACAGGAATAAAAAATCAACAAGGAAATTTCAGTCCCATTTATCTGTTTTATTTTGAAACTAAACAGACACAATATTGTAAATAAAAGGTCTTTTTTATTGATTTTTATTGAGCTCTACATTTTCTTTGCTCCCTCCCTGCCTCTCCCCTCCTCTTCAGTCCTCCCCCAAGGTCCCCATGCTCCAAATTTACTCAGGAGATCTTGTCTTTTTCTACTTCCCATGTAGATTAGATCTATGTAAGTCTCAGTGTCCTCATTGTTGTCTAAGTTCTCTGGGATTGTGGTTTGTAGACTGGCTTTCTTTGCTTTATGTTTAAAAACCACCTATGAGTGAGTACATGTGATTCTTGTATTTCTGTGTCTGGGTTACCTCACTCGAAATGATGTTTTCTAGCTCCATCCATTTGCCTGCAAAATTCAAGGTGTTGTTGTTTTTTTTTCTGCTGTGTAGTACTCCATAGGTCTTTTCTTTTCCGAGAAAAAAACCTGCTTCCAGCACCTGCCATGCAGCATGAAGAGACAAGCCAACCACAGGATGCTGAACTGAGGGTCCTTCCTGCTCTTTTCCTATGCCTAAGAAATCATTCTGATTCGGTGACCTTACATGGGAACTAACTTTCTTGACAGTGGGCTTTACCTCCTGATGTATATATATCCTGATACACACGCCCTTCCTGATGCGGTGTCTGCCAATCATCTGGCTGTCAGGACCCTCAGGAAGCAGTGGAATCAAGCTCACACTCCCCCTATTGCACATTCAGATTGGCTTCTTTGGCTGG
The DNA here is from genome assembly GCF_950005125.1 of Chionomys nivalis. NCBI lineage: Eukaryota > Metazoa > Chordata > Mammalia > Rodentia > Cricetidae > Chionomys > Chionomys nivalis. Next base: position 25,572,674 of record NC_080109.1, on the reverse strand, counting down.
AACTAGTGTAGCTGACAAAAACTACTATTTCATTCATTTGAAGACAAAAGTTTTTAAGTTTAACACTTCCAAAATCCCAGTGTGTCTTACTACGGCCAATAGGGTAAACTGACGTTAGGTTCTGCCAGAGACGGGGTTCTGGTGCTCATGTCTAGAGAGCATTCCACTCCACCCGAGCCCAGTGCCACGAACATTTTGTTGCTTTACACTCCAGAATGATGGGGCTCTTTTCACTTCCCTGCATCTTAAGGCTGTGCATGACTTTTGGATGCACATCTGGATAGAGAGAGGGTTTTGCGTTCCGTGCCTTTTTTTCTTGGCCTCCCATACAGTGGCAGTCACTACAGATGTGAGAAACTACCTCGGAGGGAGACATGAGTGGTCATAAGATAATTTATGGAAAGAGCCCCCAGCGGGCAGGCCACTTAATGAACACATAACGACAGCCGCTATTACTTCTGCCTTGCTATCAATATCCAGTTGTCACTAAACAGAGCTATATGTTAATTACTTACTTCTTTCTCTTCATCTACGTAAAAATGCAAGCCTGGGAGAGAAGTTTGAAAGCCATTCGGAGGAGTCTAATGAAAGCTTTGCCTGTGAGATATGAGGGGCTCCCTGGCCCGTAGCTAGTGATGGCCTCAGTGAAGTGAGCCTGGAGTCGGAGTCTGGTTTTCAGAAATGACCCTGCCAAATGTTTCCGATCCCCTCTGATGGCTAAGAATGGCTTTAGAGAAAGTGTTTCCCTTTCTGTGAACAGAAAGTGGGTAATTCCAAGGAGTTCCTTCTCGACACACTCAAAGAGGACTCCCTGGGGCTCTGCAGATGCTGTATCAGCAGGGCGGGTGGCTGGCAGGCAAAGACACGTGCATCCCAGAGACTCATCGGAAGGTCATGCTACATTGGTAGCTCAGTAAAACATAACCACGCTGCAAAAGCCAGTTCCTTTTTGTTCCATTTACACAAAGCTCTTGCGATTTAAATTGCTCCAATGTCAGGGAACTCACATATGTACTCGGGGACTGAGTATCTGTCTTCCCAAAGGGCTCTGAACTGAGACTTGAGACTGAAGAGCAAGGAAACACAGGAAACCTACAGCCCAAAGCAGTTATGTCTCTCCCCTTCTGGGTTCAGGCCTCTTTTGAATCAGAAGGATGATGGCAGAAGCCACACGGCTTTCAGACCAGCCTCAAGCATTTCTCCAAAGGGTGGCCTTCTCCACGTGGTGGTGGGAACAGTGTAGGGCATTCTGCAGAGAATATCTCTTAAGCCATAAACGGCAGTCCTGGTGTGAGCAACCTGTCAAGGCACAGGTTTCGTGTGTTCCTTAAGCCACACACATGCATTGTGCTTATTTTACAGTATTAAGAGTAATTTTTTTTAAAACACACACACACACTGTAAGAACAAATGAGCAAATAAATACTTGGAAATACAACAACTGTGATTTCATAATGATCATCTCTAAATACATTTGCAATCTAAAGATAAATATAGGATCCTGGCACTGGTTATGATTTCTTGTTCTAGGGTTTTGTTTGGTGGGTAAGATAGATTTTTTGAAGCTGGTTCTGCCTAGGTTGACCTCAAATTTTCAGTCCTCCTTCCTCTACCTCCAGAGTGCTGAGATAATGGGGATACACTATCTCCACTCAACTGTTGCTCTGCATCCACATAAATAATTTAATAAACATGATAACTTGTTTATTAGATCAAGGACCAGGTAAGGACATATGGAGAACAATGCAGCAGAGGATTCTATAGACCTCCACTCCATCCCCAGAGCCCTACTATCTAAATAAGACTCTATAGTTACTTACCCAGTCAAACAAGTTACACTGTTTAAGGTCACATTTTTCCTGGGTTTTTTTTTTCTTTTTTGTTTCTTTCTTTCTTTCTTTCTTTCTTTCTTTCTTTCTTTCTTTCTTTCTTTCTTTCTTTCTTCCTTCCTTCCTTCCTTCCTTCCTTCCTTCCTTCTTTCCTTCCTTCCTACCCCTGAAGACAGTTTCTGAAGTTGAATCCTAGGGGAGAAAGGGGAGCTTCTCACTGGCATGAGGTGAATCACACTTTCAAATTTCAAGTCCTTCTTAAAGAAATCTGACATAAGTGCATATCCTGCCCCAAATAAGAGTTAGCTTCCCTGCCCTTTACACGACGCGGTATGCTCTATAGCACTAGCCCAGACACAGCCACCTTAGAGTTACAGTAAATGGGAAACATTGTTCAAGTACAACGAAATTTTGTGCGCTAACATGGATTATACAGACTTATACATTGTTCTATATAGTTATCATTTCTCCAGGTTTTGTGATATTCTAGGATTCGTTCTTCTATTGTGAACAATCCTGACTTAATCCCCCACTCCTGCTTTGGAAGCAAATCTGTAATACTAACCTGCGGGAGTGTGAGCAGGAGGACCTCTGTTTTGGAGGCAAAGAAGTAGACACTCATAACAGAGTGTGCAAAGAGCACCGTGATCAGGGGTCTCAAAGTGTGAGCAAGGAGAGAAGAGCGACACACGAATAACAATGAACACACTCACTGCGCAGAGCTGCATTCAAGAGTACTGTCTGCCGCTACAAGGAATGAGGACAATTTAGAGAACTGTCTGAATTCAGGACTGGGGCAACATCTTTGATGGGATCACATAGCCTGTATCACTGGAAAGCATCAAACTAAACTAGATATGGGACATTCTACAGATAAATGTCCCCCCGGTCTCTAAAATAGCAAGGTCAAAAAAGCCTGAACAGCAGTTCTTTAAGACTAAAAGAAACTAGAAAGATGAAGGAACAAAAAGTAGCATAGATTTCTGAGCTACATGGCTGTCTCTAAAAGGTAGCATGGGGTCTGGCCATGAAGGTAGTGAGTGGTATGTATGGTAATTTCTTCCATTGGTGCTGGGACTGTGGTTATGTAGGAGAAAGTCTCCTTAAGAAATATATATTAGAATCCTGGGGTGGATGCAGCAGCCAACCATCTTTCTTCAAATACTTAGGGAATGAAAGCTTCATATATTGCACTTTCCTTTATTTAAAAACAGCTATATGATTATTTCCAATTTCAAACATTTTATTTTTATTTATTGGTGTGTCTGAGTGTGCCTGTGCCTGCTTATGTGTGCGTACTCACGCGTGCGCGCGCGCGCATGCGCACACACACACACACACTCCCACTCAGGTGCCACAGTGTAGGAAAGGAAGTTACAGGCCAGCATGTGGGAGTTGATTCTTTCCACCCTGAGGATCCTGGAGATGAAATTCAGGTCATCAGGCTTGGTGGCAAGTGTCTTTACTTAGTGACTCAACTCTCCTGACCTTATTTCCAGTTTTTTTTAAATCATATAAAAATTCATCTAGATTTAAAGAATAATGTTTAGAAAACTATAAAATTTTAAAAACCTTCTGTACGCTAGATAATGTTATGATGCAGGATTCCCTGAGTTGGATCACTATGTTATGATTATAAAGGTGGGTATATATGTATAGTATATATAATTATTAAGAGAGAGAGAGAGAGAGAGAGAGAGAGAGATTGCAGTGTTCTGAGGTGTGAAACCATGCTGACGGTGATTTACCCTCAATTTGGTCCCAAAATATTATAATAGGCAGCTCTTCATTGAGAAGCACATGGCCACCTCTGGAGGGCCTCATCTTCTTCTTGGATCCTCTCTTTCTCTTGACCTCCATGCTTAGATATCTTGAATAACCCCACCTCCACTTCAAAACATACTGTAACAATGTATGCACACAGATGTACATGAAAAGGGAGATGAGATAGTGCCCATGTTAAAAGAAAAAATGAGTTTCAATGAAGACTGAGAATTCATTTTGTTCTTTCGGAACATTTTTAACTTCCATATTTTTCTTTGAAACAAAACCTTTAAAAGAAAAATCAAATAAGGATCTAGGAGTAATTTATAAACCCAAGACTCCTGATATATCTCTCCAAACTTACAAATCAAACTTGATTGTGCCTCCTAAAAAGTTTTCATTTCCTCGGAGGTTTAGATGCATCCAACCACTGAGCAACATCTGCAAGCCACTAGCCTGTCTCTCTCCCTCATGTCACAAATACAGAAACCATGGTCCCCAAGAGGTCAAAGAACAGGAGGCCACATATATAAGTAGTGACAGAGGGAAAGGAAAACAGAATCCTCATCCTCACTTCTATTCAGGCTTCTTTGACCCAAATCTTGAACGTTGCCTTTCAGTGGGACTTCTGTTTGTTTTGTTTTATTTAATCTTGGTCTTCAAAGCTTTTCAATTTAACATGCTGTTCTGTTGGACCCCGGTACTTCTGAGCAGCTTTGCAATGACCGTCTCTCAGAGTGAATTTGGAGATCTGGACATAGCAAACACAGACATTGACTTCTAATCATCCCTTTCAAGTTGAGACGCCCCTTCTGTTTGCTTCAGGCTGAGTTTCACCTCGACAGGAAATAAAGAAGTTGGAGGGAAGTAGTAGAGAGAGCAGGTAAAGAGCTCTTGTGGATGGAGGTGATTTCAGGCGGGGACTCATCTTGCTTGACTGTAGCATGTCCTGGCCCCATCTGGAATTCAGAAAGGGATCTGTGGAGTACGGAAGCCATGAGAGTTAGTGCTGAACTGTGAACACACTGCACATTTTCTGAGGTACATCGCCCCTTAAAGGAAAAAGGAAAAGAGGGAATTATCAGTGTGTTCTGTTGATTCCCCTTGCTGGTCTGGCTCTTGCTGTAGTGAGGAAAAGTCTGATAATCAGATTTGTGCAAGGATTTCTGTCTAGGCTTGCTGAGCCTTGTCAGAAAAGAAAAAGTGCTAACATACACTGGTTTTGATTTTTTAGTCAATTTCTATAGTTTTATTTAATTTCACTCTTTTCCAACTAAAGATCAAATATTTTTACTTCCAGGGAAAAGAAAAGTGTACTCACCTTAGAAACACATCTTTTTGTTTTTGTTTGTTTCGTAACACATCATTTCCCCACAAAAACTAGGAGGTCACAAAATGCAGCAATACAAGCATGAAAGAACTGAAGCCACTTCCTGACACTCTAACGATAAACATGGGATTCAGGTCTTCCAGGCCAGCCTGGGTATGTTGAGGATAAACCACTGCAATGGTTAATATAGATTATCAAGTTCCAGGATATAGAGTCACCTAGAAGACAAACCTCTGGGCATGTGCTCTACTTTGCTTTCTGTGTTGTGATAAAACATGACAAAAATTAACTTGCGGAGGAAACTGTTTATTTAGCTTCTGCTTCTGGGTCACAATTCATCTCTGAGAGAAGTCAGGGCAAGAATCCAAGAAGGAACTGAAGCATAAAGCCTACAGAATGTTGCTTGCTAACCTCCTCTCTGAATCATGCTTAGCTCTCTTCTGTATCCCAGGCATAGTTATCCACCATAATCTGGGCTCTCCCACATCAATCATGAATCAAGGCAATATCTCATGAAGATTGATTTGGTTTGACCACAATTCATAAATAGTTGCCATGCAATACACTGCCGTTTGTGTTATTTTGTTTATTTTGTTTTTATGTTTCTTCAAAGCTTTCTCATTTTAGAATGCTGTTATATTGGACTATGGCATTTCCCAAGGAGTTTGGCGATGACCTCTGATTAAGGCAATTCTTTAATTGTGGTTTCTCTTCCCAGGTGACTCCAGGTTGTGTTAGTAGACAGTAAAAACTCACCAACACCTCCCCTGTCTGTGAGAAAGTTTCTATATTGTGTTAATTGAGGTGGGAATATGTAACCAGAGACTGTTCTTACATTTTTCGACTACTCACACACAAATAATTACATAGAAACTATATTAATTACAATGCCAATTGGCCAATAGCTTATGCTTATTCCTAGCTAGCCAAATTAACCTATTTCTATTATTCCATGTGTCACCATGAGGCTGTGGCTTACCGGGCAAGATTCCAGTGTCTGTCTTCTTTAGCAGCTATATGGCATCTCTCTGACTCTGCATACTCTTTCAATATATCTCTTCCAGTCTGGTTATATTCTGCTAAGCCATTGACCAAAATAGTTTTATTCATCAACTAATAAAAGCAACACATATACAGAAGGACATCCCACATCATCTCCCCTTTTCTGTCTAATCAAAAAGGAAAGTTTTAATTTAACATAATAAAATTGTATGTATTAAATAGTTATCAAGAAAAAATTATAATATTTAGTGTATTTACATTTGGCAAATTAAGGAAAATACCCTATCATCTATCTTATCTTTGTAAGTCTAAAGTTTCATATCCAATTTATCTTTTATCATAACTAAGGAAAAAACTATCTGTCTTCAACTCTTCAAAGACCCCAAAAGGATATAATAGTACCTAAATAAACAGGGAGTGCATTGTAAACTCTAGAATTGACAGAGATATCTTGCTTCCTAGACAGTCACCCAAAGTTCTACTATAATGTTGGGGCATCCATCCTCAGCCTACAGGCCAATAGTATCTAGCAGAGTTTTCCATGAAGTAGAAAAATTGAAAGACTGTTTCATCTATCTTGGAAGTTTGTCAGTCACTTTCTTCTGTGTCCTACAGAATGTCTGGCAGTTTCTTCTGTGAAGCAGGAACCATGAAGGACCATCCTGTCTTTTGGAATGTTTCTGTAGGTCCAGCATGACCAGTTTATACAGCATACCATCAAGCAGTCCAGAAAAGAGCAATTTCTTGCCCACATGGCTAGCCTTATAACATTGAAGGCAAATTCCATAACAAGTTTCTTCAATGCCCATCAACTTCTCTGAAGTAATTGATGCTGCCAGAAGCAGACACTGTCAAGAAAAGTCTAAGTTCTTAAAACCTTTTAAATGCCATTTCTGTAGGTCTTTGAAGCATTGAAGATTATCTATCTAATAGAAATACATCTCTAAGTATCTAGAAACCTAACTAACATGACTAAAAGCTTGATTATTATAAATGACTACCTATTAACCTGTATTTCTTAATTATACATTACATTTTAAATGAACTGCACAAACACAATACCTTTAACAAGAGCAGAAATACATATACTATATATAAATATATATAATAACAAAATCAACCTTAAATTTGTATCAATAGACAAAGATCCATACCAATGCAAAGTATTTATCTCTATATCATATCCTCCCCTTTTTAGAAATTGACTGTGACCACTAAACATTTATAAGCAATGCTTTTAAAGTGAAAACAAACATTTATAAACAATCATTCAGGGAATTTGGGCATTGTTCTCTAGACTACTTCCTGCAGATAGCTTTCATGGGATATCCTGTGTGGTAGGTCCATCTTAGTCAACAGTCTTGAAGTATCATGGATGTTGGACCATCTGGGCCATTGCTTTAGGGGGTCTTGTTTGATGAAACCATATTAGCTGGTAAAGAATCCACAGCATTCTATTCTTTGTGGAAATAAAAGCAGAACCTCTTTTCCAAAACAACATATCCTTAGACCAAAATTTTTAAGCCAAGATACCTTTAAAATATAATGTTGCTTTAGTTTAGCAGCCTGTACAATGAAATGTCTCTCTGTACTTAGCTTATTCACAGTCAAAAAATTCAAAGAAAACACAATAATATACATAATCCAAACTTTCTGTGTATTTTCCATCTTTGTGTGGTTTATTTTTCTTTATTCCTTTAATCTATGACTATCTGTACTCCTTTTTTAAAAATATTTATTTATTTATTTATTTATTTATTTATTTATTATGTATACAATATTCTGTCCGTGTGTGTGTGTGCCTGAAGGCCAGAAGAGGGCACCAGACCCCATCACAGATGGTTGTGAGCCACCATGTGGTTGCTGGAATTGAACTCAGGACCTTTGGAAGAGCAGGCAATACTCTTAACCTCTGAGCCATCTCTCCAGCCCCTCTATACTCTTTTATATTACTTTTACTGTCTCTTTAAAATTATTTACTTCGTTTTATATCTATAGTCTTTTTACTCTCTCTCCCAAGCCTACATACATTTTTAAACATACTGTGACCTGTTCAGTGGTTTATTTTTGTCTGAATATGTCTTTATTGCATATCTGTAATCATTTTATGACCAGGAGCATCTTTTTTTTTTTTTAATGCTAAGCAAGCATGTCTAGAACCAATTCCAGCCCAACAATGGTGGAGGTATGATCACTGCCTCTGCAAGCCATGTTCATTGCCCCAGTTCCAGGGACACAGCTATGTTGCTGTTAAGCAAGTTGTAGCACTCTCCTCACAAAACCCACTTAAGTGCTGCATAGCTGGACTTCCCAAAAGAGCCAGAGCTGTTCATGACAGTACAAACCAGAAAGTTGGTTTTTAAAGAAGCTGTGCAATTTTTGCTACCAACGCTGAGTCAGGAAGCCTTCTCTTAAAAGGACTGATCGCCAGCAAACTGAGCCCATCTAAAAAAATGTGGCTACCAAAAAGTTGTGTTTAAGTCTGTTCTTTCGTGTCTAGAATCCCTTCCCATGCTCTCTCAGTTTTTATGTAGATGTAGTTTCTCCATGCTGGTGCCATTTGTAACCAAAGACCGCTCTTACATTTCCTGACTGCTCAGACCCAAATAATTACACAAAAATTATTAATTACAACACTGCTTGTCCAATAGCTTAGGTGTATTCCTAACAAGCTAAATTAATACATTTCTATTATTCTGTGTATTGACATGAGGCTGTAACTTACCAGGTAATGTTCCAGTGTCTATCTCCTTCAGCAGTTACATGGCATCTCCCTGACTTTACCTACTCTCTCTCTCTCTCTCTCTCTCTCTCTCTCTATATATATATATATATATATATATATATATATATATATATCTTCCAGCCTGGCAATATTCTGCTAAGCCATTGGCCAAAACAGCTTTATTCATCAACCAATAAAAGCAACACATATACAGAAGGACATCCCTCTTCAGGAATAATCATCCTACATGTGATAGCTTAAACTAAATTTAAAAAGAGAAGCTACATGGTGTAGTGGCTTCCTGGCTGTAGGCACATATGACCTATGCCTCTACCACCATGCATTCACCACCATGATGGACTGTACCCCTGAACTGTGAGCCAAGCTAACCTTTCATTAAGTTGCTTTTGTCAGCTATTTTGACACACCCACAAGAAAAAATAACAGAGCCATTAAGGAAGATTGCTAAGCATGACTTTTGGCTCAGAAGTAGAACCACAAATCCATGCCACAGGGCTGAGTTTTGTCAGATATCATCATAGGGTGTGATATTCAGAGTAGAGAATGGAGCAGTTCTATGCCTTTGGTGGAATTCAATAAATCCAGCAAAATGTCCTCATCATCACCCAGGGTGGAAGCCTGGGATCTCATTTCCCTTACCCTACTTCTCTTCAGTATCCAGTCTCTGTGGACTGTGAGTGGAGTCTTTGTTCTTCTTTTGAGTCTCCTTTCCCCTTCTGCTTCCTTCAATTTGGTCAGTCCTGCAACTACATTTCATTTAGACATTTTCAATACCATTCTAATTGATTGGTGTCACTTGTTTCTCTGTTTTCTTTTTATCTTTTATGTTGCTCCTAAGTCAGTTTTTTTAAAACATAAAATTGATTATGCAATATGCATCCCCAAAGTCTTCTGTGGCTCCCTGTGACATATAGAATAATGACACCATCTCTTTTGGAATCTTTTCTAGTCCTGTTCTACCTCTCTGGGCACAAAGACCTCCTCTCTACCTATTAGTTATCATGCTCCATCAACACAATGGAATCTATTCATTTTGTTTCAAGGCTTAAACTCAAATCTTTTGGACTCCAACACCTATGAGGTCAATATCTACATGGTAGAGTTGAACCTTATTATGGTCCTACAGTGGACTCTATCTACAGCATGTTTTTCATTCATGGAAGGACTAATGAGCAACAGTTTCTGCATGTCTGAATATCAATTCATTTTCACATTCACATATATTACAATTTTAATGTATTTGATACAAGTGAGCTCTCTTTCCACAATTAAATACATTAAAATTCTGAGTAAAACAAAACCAGCTCAGAAATACAGACACATACCTCAGGGAAAGAAGAGTAAGAGCCAGATCGTGGGAATAAAATGCAATGGTAAAACCCATATCTTAGCAGAAAAATGAAGCCTAGCTCCATAGACTTTAGCACCAGGTAAGGGGTATAGAAGGTCAGGACTGGGCTAACATCAGGTCATGAAGAAAATGTGTAGTCATTGGCTTTAGATAAAGGAAACTGCATTAAAAGCCTGGAATAAGTCTAACAGTGTCTGTGATCTGGCTCATCTGTGAAAATGAGACTATAAAAATATTGACCATAACCACAGGGAAAGGTAACACTGTCAGGAAGCTGTCATTCAACTGACTCTGTTGGGTGTTGGAAGATTCTAAATTTCAAGTCCATTCCAGAATAGCAGAGCTAAATTTTCATTGCTTGTACAAAACTAGAAAATTCAAATAAAATTGACCTAACCTATTACAGCCACAAAACTTGGATAAAAACAAATAAAGATCTATTAGTAAGGGACCAGCAGTAGTTCAACATTCATGGATATTCCCAGCAAATACAGCACCCACGGTGGCCTTATAGTAAATTACTATGTACATCAGGGAAAAGCAATTAACCATACGTCAGAGAAATAATGACAGGAGAGAGTTTAGGTCATGAAAACAAGGATCAGTAGAGTCAGTTTTGATACAGAAAAGGATGTTAACTTCAAAAGGATCCCAGAACTATCCTTGGAAACAAAAACCTACTTGTTATGGTTTTAATTATGCATTTGTCTATCAGGTCAACAAGGGGACAAGGAGTGAACTAAAGATAGTTCATCTTCCTTGTCAGCTTGACTGGCTCTAGAATTACCTAGAAGACATGTATCTGTGCAAGTCTGTGAGGAAATTACCAGTGAGGTTAACTAAGATAAGAAGAACCACTTGAATGTGAGCAGCACTATCCTATGGGCAGGATGCTGAAGTGATAAAGTAGGAAAAAGAGGTGTCCAACAGAATGTCAGCATTCATCTCCTTCTTCTTTCTGACTGTGGGTATTTCAATCTTCATATTTTCCAAGAAATGATGGACTGTATCCTCACCATGATGAACTGTATCCCCACTATGATAGACTGTATTCTCACCATGATAGACTATATTCCCATCATGATGGACTGTATTCCCACCATGATGGGTTGTATTCCCACCATGATGAACCGTATCCCCACCATGATAGACTGTATTCTCATCATGATAGACTATATTCCCATCATGATGGACTGTATTCCCACCATGATGGGTTGTATTCCCACCATCACAGACTTTATCCTCATCTCATGAACTGTATCCCCACAATCATGGACTGTATCCCGCAAGCCAGAATCCAAAATAAGTCCTTCTCTTACACTTCTTATTGTTGGATATTTGGTTTACAACAATGAGAAAAGTAATTAATAGATTACCAAAACTACAAAGGCACATTTCTTCTCAAAATTTCCTTTCCTGACATTCATTTGAGTCTTCAGTGTGGCTTCCTACTACAGGTTTTTAAATTCTTTGCTCTGTGGGTACCTTTGTCAATTTACTCAGCAAAGATAACTCCTTGTTTCCATGTGGGTATGTTTTTCCTTATATCACATAGAAGCTACAGTAGCTTAATAGCTACAAAATTTGGTTCTGTAATTTAATTCATAAGTTTATCCTGATTCTGCCACTTAGTAATTAAATAACTTTGACCTTAAGCTTGAACCTTAAACTCTTTTTAATGCAAACTGAGAATAATAGAGCATGACTTATAAAAAGATCTATGAGATGGTACCATAAACTCTCAACCTAGGGCCTGGCTCAGAAAAGTATTGGTAAATGTTATTCATTAGTATTCATGCTAATTGCCTGGAACACAAGCTCATAATCCTTACAACAACCTTGTAAAATAACACTACTACCTCCATGGTACATAATGGGAAACAGTTCGCAGAGGTTATTGAGTAATTTGCCAAAGGTAACACTTCTACCAAGAGGCAGAGCTAGGCATGCACTCTGAAACCTGCCAGGTGAACCTCTCCATGACACTGCCAGACTTCCTCGGGGTCACCTAGCAGCCACCCTCCATTGAAAATATACACTACTAACTCACCAATGATGGGCAGCAATGAAAATTCATTTCATACTTATCCTTATTGCACTTTAAATAGATGTCTGAAATGACAAGAAGCACAAGGAAGACTCTCACATGCTCTGTAACAGAACGATCTTACGGGGCAAGGTTACTACAAGAACGCATGAGTAAGGAGAGAGCATTTAACCTTAGACTTAAAGTCCTGTGAGGAACTCATTAGAACACCTTGTGAAGATGCCGTGCGGTGGAATTGCCTGGCTACTGCAAAGATGAAGCTATGCCAGAATGGTTGGGGAAGGAGAGGCAGATGAGGGAAGTGACCAGCACAAAATAAGAGCCAGGGGTGTTAATTAAAGGCCATGAGGCAGAGTTCAGAGCACATCAAGTGTATGGGAAACCCCTGAAGCTGCTTACGCTGGGGAGGTTGTGATCTGGTGACATTTTGAGACTTTACCCTCCACATCTAACAGGAGAAGGAACTTCGCAGCCAGCATGCAACTTACCAAGAAATCAAGTAGAAAATCATGGCAATGTGTTGGTAAGGACAGGAAGGCAGTAGAGGGAGATGAGCGGGGCTAGAAACAGACCATTGGGAGAGAACCATGGAGTGTTGCTGAGGGTTGCAGAGATTCTGATAGAAAAGGCTCAACCGGCGGGGGGCGGGGGGGGCGCACGCCTTTAATCCCAGCACTCGGGAGGCAGAGGCAGGCGGATCTCTGTGAGTTCGAGGCCAGCCTAGTCTACAAGAGCTAGTTCCAGGACAGGCTCCAAAGCTACAGAGAAACCCTGTCTTGAAAATTCAAAAAAAAAGAAAAAGAAGAAAAAGAAGAAAAAGAAAAGGCTCAACTGTTCAAGATCACTCACTCTGTATCTAACACTGATGCTCCATCAATGAATTGGTTGCTTCTGGGATCTGTGCCAATAATCCATAAGTAGACATAAGAGTAGCACGAAGAAGGGTGTTGGAGCCAGTGAGGATGAGAAAGTCCTACGGAAATTGTCAAATGCCTCCCCCAACGAAAGAGCTCCTTCATAGTAAAGAGTTTCATCTTACCTGATACATGCCCCCAACATTAAGTAATAATGCCTATTATGTATTACACATTATTTGTTATTCACAAATATATTTTCACATCAATTAAATTACTTAAGACAAAACCAATGCCATCTCAAAGTCAAAATCTGTCTCCCTATTGCTTTGTTCCTGTTTTATCTCCGTGTTCCCCTCTCTTCCACATAACTAGTATTTTTTTTTTACTTGCCGACAGACTTTAACATTTAGCAATGACCAAAACAAAAGGGAAAAGTGGTTCAGAGAGAAAATCAGCAGTTCTGTTCAATAATCGCCAATTGTTTCCCTGACAGCATCCAGACAAATCGTCTAAGTCACAAATGCATTTGTGACCCTCATTTTAGAAGGGCTTCTCTAATCTCAGGGATTGGAATTGAACTTCAAAAATGGGAATCAAGGTCTTTGGGGGCCCCTCAATTTGCTGTTCTGACACCCTAGTGGCTGAATGGCTACCATCCTTTTTCATTCGCTTAATAAAAATAACACGAAAAACTATAATAGCCAAATTTCTTCTCTCAAATGCCAATGTAGAGAGCGTCCTTCCCAAACTCCAAGGCAGTAAAAAGGCGACTTTGAACAATGCTTTATTTTTGCTTCATTTATTTCTCAATTTTTATCCCCAGATTAGATATATACCTCTAGAAAAGGAGACAATGCTGGGAACTGCAGGGTAGTTTGATGTCACGGAGCAGATTAAGCAAAGAATTGTCTATAATCACCACTGGGTCCCCATATCCATCATTCATCCCATGTCTTTGTGCAGGAGAGTCAAAGGTAGCCTGCATTTAAAATGAAAAGAAAAATCACCCTGTGACTGAAGAGAGATTCAAGGACCGCTCTCTCTCTCCCTCTCTCTCTCTCTCTCTCTCTCTCTCTCTCTCTCTCTCTCTCTCTCTCCTTTTAGGAAATATCAGATGAAGTAACTCTCATTGGATAAAATAAAATGTTGGTGAAAATAGCTACGGAGACTGAAATACGTATTCTTATTAATTTTATACTATGATCACTTTGGAGTTTTTACTAGTCAGTTTCTTAACATTTCACTTGCATGCAAGCACGCACGAAGCATGAATCCAAACTACAGATGTTTTCTAGAAATATTAAATATACATAATTGGCAAACAGTATCCCTGTTTGGGATACTGTTAGACAACATTTAGACATGAATTTCAGGACCTGTACAAATAAACAACCAAGTATGTCTATCACAAATGTGTATTGATTGTCTGAATAATGAGGTATTTTAATGGATATACCGTTCGTGAATGTTTCAATAAATCCTATGTGTTTTGAAGAGAAATCTCACAGCCTCATAACATGGCCTTAAATTTATTCCAATGTAATATGTTTGTTGGAAGATTAAACGTAAATAAAATGGAGAGTGATTATGTGCCTTCTGCTCAGATGCAATGAGAAAACACATGCATTTCAAACGACCAATAATGTCATGCTGGAACGGAGTCGCCCCGCTAGATTTAACCATGATGCACTGTGGGTCCAGTTACCCAGGAAAAGAAAAGTCGTGGGTATGTTTGTGTTTCCCAGCAATACTGAATTTCTAATGAGCTGTAGCACAGTTGTGAAAATAAAGGGGAGGCCCACACACTATATTCAGACCAACTCATAGTATATCTGTGAGTTACATGTAACCAACTCATTAAATCCTATGGCATAGAATCTTTCAAGGTTTGAAGACCCATATTGAAACATTCTACATTGCAAACACTTGTCTGTCATCATGCAGTATTTGAATGACTGCAGAAAACTATGTATATATAATGTGTCATATATATATATATATATACAGTGTGTGAAAAAAATAAACATCAAAGTGAAATATCATTCACCCAGAATGCTTATCTCATTGTGTAGATCATAATCCAAGTGAAATATACATTTAAAATCTCTCACAAAACCTCCCCCAAGGACACCCATAAGGAGGTACATATTAGATAAACACTGGGTTTTTCATTTTTATCTTTGTTAGTTTGCTTTGAGAACCATGATGACTAAGATTTGTTTAGCCCTTAGCACATAAGCAGGACACTTTAAGGCGGATTGGTGACATTTATAACTCCACTCATTTCTTCTCCATCAGGCTGATGAGCTCCACAGTGAAAGTGCTCACGGGAAAAACCCAAGAATCTGCGTCCTAAGCCCATAGCCTATATGGTGGAAGAAGAGGGTGGGTCCTGCAAGTTATCATCAGACCTACACATGCTTACCATGGCACACAAGCACCCACACTTACACACACACAAACACACTCACACACACAAACACGTACACACACGTTCATTCACACATGCACACTAAATATTAAAATTCAAATCATAGGGATTCATAGAGAAAGACAAAAATAGGACCTCGTCTACTTCCAAAGTAAAACATTTGTTAAATAAAATATGTAAATTCTAATTAAAAACATTTGCAATAAATATCAAAATTGCTCTCACTGTAATCACAATGAAAGTAATCAAAAATTAGAGGGAACTAGAGAAAAGAGAAATAAGATAACATTTATTGAGATGCAGACTTCACTTCAGAATCTTGTATTTAAATACCAGAAAAGTGTAAAGAATAATAAAATATGTATTCTGCCACCTCAAAATTCTCAATGTCCTAGAAAAATACATCCAGTTGTGCTCACAGTTCAATTCATCTCTTTAGTATAAATTCCCACTACGTTTTTACCCTATATATTTTTTAAGTCTGTACATATGCAAATATATCACTCATCACTAAGCAGGCAGACTTTCACAAGCAGGTGTCATATGATATATGCCCAATCAAGTGCTTATTTCTCGCAACAAAAATACATCCCGACTTAATTTAGGGGATTAGAATCAGAGTGTGGGGGCGGGTTGTTGCTGGCCAGTGCTCACCCTTAAGAATTATCTCCTATAATTGGATTCCATTGAGATGAATCCCCCGAAAGACCCGAGAGCGAACAGGTAGGAGGTGAAGATCTGTTAGGTCAAACCTGGCTCAGCAGCTCACCGTCTGTGTAATCTCACACCTGGCTGCAGGTTTACTCTCTACACCTCCGTCTACCCCTTCATAAAATGAGAGCCGTGATACTTAATCATACCGTGTAAGAGTCTTAGAATAATTCAGTGAGATAACACAACATAAATCACCACAGACGCTGCCTGCCACATAGTCGGTGCTCAGTATTATTTATCATGTAACTGTTCATATTTAATTAAACTCCCAAATGTACTATACTAGTATCTGTTTTATTATCCAGGGAAACCTCTAGAACAGTGGTTCTCAACCCCTCGGGGGGGGGGGGAGGGTCTAACAACCCTTCCACAGGGGTCACATATCAGATATCCTGAATATCAGATGTTTACATTACAATTCATAACAGTAGCAAAATTGCAGTTATGAAGTAGCAATAAAATCATTTTATGGCTGGGGGTCACCACAACATGGGAAACTGTGGGACTGCAGCATTAGGAAGGTTAAGGGACAATGATCTAGAACAAGATAACTTTCCTAAGGGGCTTCCAGTACAAAAATATTAACTGAGCAAGTGTGAGGACCCGAGTTCAAGTCCTTTAAATGCACCTAACAATGAGAATGGTGTTGGAAATCAGATGCTCCCTCAGTCTGCCCTTGGTGACTTCAGCGGGCCTGCATCTAGCTACATCATCACAAATCGCTGACCCCTTTAAGATCCCTGTCACAGATCTCTCTCTCTCTCTCTCTCTCTCTCTCTCTCTCTCTCTCTTTCTCTCCCTCTCTCTCACTCTAAGATGGCCTTTCACTTTCCCCTCCCCCAGAGAACCTCTTACATGAGATCTGTTGTATGATGTGATCTATGCAGCCTACCTTGCCCAGACCCGCCAAGGCACTCTGCCGCTAAACCCTAACTTTGGCTCCATTGTTAAATCCTTATACATGGCAGCACACATGTGCAATCTAAGCATACCTACAGTGAAACAGCAGGCAGAGACAGAAACATCCCCAGAAGCTTTTGAGCAGATTAGCCTGGTATAAGCAGCAAACCAGGAGACCCTCTCTTAAACAAAGACTAGAAATGACACTCAAGGTTGTCTTCTGAAGCCACACTCACACTGTCACACGCACCCACACTCACACACATGAATGAATGATTGAATGAATGAATGAATGAATGCACACATGTGTGTACACAAAAGATTGTTTTCCTCCCTTGAAGAAGTCAGCAATATAATTACATGTTCCTTCCATGTATACAAAGTATTCTATATACAAAAGTATTCTCATTTACTTTCTTAAAAACAAGAATATCTGGTTAATACTTACTTAACACAATTTTGTTATGCCATACTTCTGCTTAAATTTTTAATGAAATACCACAGTTTATGAAAGTAGTGCTTAAGGTTTAATAGTTATTGCTCTTAACAATAATTATAAAATAATTCTGTGCAGCATTTTTACCTGTGAAAATTAATTGGTCAAGTATTAATGCTGCCACTGTTGTTTTATTTTTGCTGAGCTCCATTTGTCAGACAGTATAGGAAGTGATTATAATATTATATATTATATTATATTATATTATATTATATTTTAACTTGCAAGAAGCCTAAATCATTGAATCAAGTATATCAGTGATCATTTTGTCATCTAAAAATTATGTATTATTTTTATTATTACTGAGGTTTATTATCAGTGAAAAGGCAAAACTGTCAGTTATTTCAAACACCTACCCTTAAACCACTCAGGAGATGGATCTCTTTTCCCAGAATGCCACACATAGACAATGCAATACTCCACCAGTATGATTACAAAATGCACGCTGCTTCCCTCTTGTCTTGAGCCTTCCACGTACCAGATTAATGGCACCCTGTCATGACAGGTGACTTTAAAAAGATGATGGCTCCAGTAGCTCAGCGTGTAGCTTCTGCTAACAAACGTGCCCAAGTCCCAACTCACCAACCAGGCTCTAGCTGAGTGTCCTTAAGAGAGATGAGAGATGTCACTTTGCCTTAGACCTCAGGGCATCTGTCTCAGAGAACAGTCAAGAGGTCTGATGAGACGAGGCTGCCAATGCTTAAACAGAGCCTGGTGGCAGATAGGATTATCATTGTTGGGACTCACTGCAGGACAATGGGACTATGGTCTTCTACTAGGATACTCGATAATTAGGTGAAAATAGTTGCAAGAGAACTGAGGTCCTGAAAGTCCCCTAAAGCCTTCAGTGACAGCTCAAATCTTCTTTCCCAGCCCAATTACCACAGCATATGCTCTCTGTATGAGGACCAAGCTCATCTCCAAGAAATCCACACTCAGAACCAGAGCGAAAACACACAAGCATAAAGGGAGGGAGCTGACATGCGTCAGGCTTCTCTAAATCTTCAGGAGTAGGAATTGCCCAACCGATGTTGTCACAAGATCTCTACAGAATTGTCAGTCAACGCCTACTGCCAGATCCCAAAGGCCACAGGCAACATCTGCACAGTTCCTCACTGTGAAATCCTCCATGTGCCTCAAAACTCTGGAGGAGAGATTCAAACTGGAAAGATCTATTTTCTTCCAAGAGTTTATGTGTGAAATGCCTGAGAACTAAGACTGAGAAACAGTGCTGATAATTACAGCCGGGCTGGGAAACTCCTGCCGCTCAGTGGCTAGACAGGAATGCAAATAAAAAGATGGGATGGGATGCTTTCTATCTAGGGGCCATTTTGCTTCCTTGGTTCCTCATAGTTTTATAAGTTCTCAATTATAGTCTGAAAACAGAAGCGTCTTATTTTGGCAGATTCATTAATATCTGATTTATATCCAGCTTCTCATACCTGAGGTAGCTATACAGTATGTTTTAATTCTGGCTTGTAAAAAAAATGTTTTTAAAGACACATTCTTTATGCTTGGATCATCTATAATTACAGTGCACAGATTTATGTTTGGACATCAGGTCCAGAAGGCTCTCTTCATGACAGCATTAGGTTGAGAGCCCATTATTAGCTCTGGGCTGTGCAGAGCACAGCCTTGTCTAGTCCACTAACCCACTCACATTCCTGTCTCATGCCTCAGCCAAGTGTTAGGACATGTTTGATGTCTACCTTTCCGTTCCCATGAGCACTCACAACACAAATGATGAATGTGTTTCTCCTTCTTAGCATGTTTTTTTCTTGTGAATAGTCAATATACCCTTTTGGTTATTTTTGACTAAATGTTTTGAAGGTTAACGTTCTTTCAGTTTTTCGAGACAGGATTTCTCTGTGTAACAGCCTAGCTGTCCTGGAACTAGCTCTTGTAGAGCAGACTGGCCTTGGACTTACAGAGATCTGCCTGCCTCTGCCTCCTGAGTGCTGGGATTGAAAGCACGTGCCACCACCACCCCACTCAAGGTTAACCTAATTCAAGCTGGGCAGTGGTAGCACACACCTTTAATCCCAGCACTCATGAGGCAGAGGCAAGCAGATCTCTGTGAGTTCGAGGCCAACCTGGTCTACAAGAGCTAGTTCCAGGACAGGCTCCAAAGCTACAGAGAAACCCTGTCTCGAAAAACAAAACAAAATAAAACAAAAGACAAACAAACAAACAAAAACCCCACGAACACCTAATTCTTTGATTTGGGATGCAGTAAGAACAATTCTGAGTGTATGCTCGCTGTATCCATTCCCATCTCATTTCTCCACAGAGGAATGTCTTCATGTGGTGTGGTAGTTAATCTTTAACATCAACCTGACTATCATGGAAGTCACATAGGAGATCTTCCTCTAGGCACATCTGCGAGGACATTTCCAAAGAGGTTTCGCTGAGGAGGGAAGACCCACTAAGTATCACAGTACTGTCACATGGGCTGTGGTCCCAGACTCGATAAAAAAGAAGAAAGCAGGTGGAGAAAGCAGCACTCATTGCTCCCCACTTTCTCATTGGGGATGCAATGTGACCAGCCACACCATGCTCCCATCATCATAAACCGCCCCCTCAAACTGTGACTCAGAATAAACTCTTCCTTCATTAAGTTGCTACTGCCAAGTGTTTTGCCACCCAATGAAAAAAAAGTTAACTGATGCATCAGGGTACATGTGGTCCAAACCAGGCTGCTTCTGCAAGAGAACGTTGGTACTACTCGATAGCTCACATGGTCACCTGCTGAAGGACCTTTTGGGGTTCTCCACGACAAAACAACGATCATGTCTCTCTGTGAAATTGTCTACCAGACCCTGGGATTAACCAACGTTCCCAACGGTCTACAGTCTCCACTCCCAAATATTTTCATTATCATGTTTAGCTGCAGATAGGTTAAGAGTTTCTCTTTTACTTATCAAAATTTCTCTTAAACATATCTCAAAGAAAATTAGCTTAAATATACAAATATCATTAAATGCATTGAGAAATGAAACTTGCGCAGATACAGCCAGAAACTAAATGCATTCTGCAAACCATATATTCATTTTTTGGCACAGTGAAGGATGAATTGGTAGATTCTTAGATATGAACCTCCCCCAAATCTTTTCTTAATTAATACATAATTAATTATATCTACATTTGGTGGTTATAACGGTTATTGGTCTAGGATCCATAGCTTGTACCTACAAACTACGAAATCACCTCTTCACTGATCCATCCTAAAAGTATGAAAATATACTATCTGTGACAACTATTGCTATTTATTAATTTATTTACATGAATATACTGCACATAAGCCATCCTGTGTCAGAGACTCTACTAAACCCCCGAGATTATTCTCTTATGGGCCCAAACTTCATTTTAATTTTATCCATTTCTTTCGTAATTGTGTGTTAATCATCCCCAACCCTGTTTCTGATTTAGCAACTGAGCTTATATAATATTTTAAATCCTCTGTCGTCATTTCAATAATGTGTGACCATCTCAGAACACAACTTTATTTGCTCTCGGAAAGAATCAATTATTCACCTAACCCAACTCTATCAAGAAATTATAACACATCCTGTTCATATTTTCAGGCTCTACCACATCTACACATCTGCAGTTATTTCCTTGACAAGAGTCTTAAACTCCTCAAATACCTCCATGAGGGTTGAAGTCAACTTCTTCCAACTTCCTATTCCTGTTGCCATTCTGCTCTCCTCCCATGACTCACAAGTGTTTTCCATGGCATCTAGAATGTGAATGCTTTCCAGATTTTCAATGGATATTACTCAGATCCATCAGAAGAATAATAATGACAGCCTTAATGATATAGAATATATTTCTTAATAAGCGGTGGATGTTAAAATGATTCCTTGATCCACTGAATGTAAAAGGGGTGCAATATTAGCAGACATAGAAACAACATGAGTTTCGGTATGCATCCATCAGAACTCTTGGGCAACTGGGTACATCATGAATGAAAAGTAATATTTTGAAAGGAATCTTTTGTCTTTCTTCTTCTAAAAGGAAACAAGCTTTTCAGTAATCCATGTCATAAGCAGATGTACTGTTATCTACCATGTATTGTGGCATGTATAAGCCACAGACTAAACTTAAATAACTCTTAAGGGCACTAGGATTTTCAGAATGATATGTTGTTGGAACATTCTTGGAACACAGTCCAAGAATGGAGTTGTTCCTGTGAGGGGATTTCTGAGTGTTTTTCAGAAAACTAGAGTCTTGTAACCTCAGTTTCTTCAAAAGCACAGAACTGTTCTTGGAATGTGTTTTCATGCTCTTCACAGGTGTAGCAGATAGAAGTGTGTCTCCTTCAGCTCTTGTTATTTGTATGCCTCAATGCAAAACATGTTTTTGTCATGTGTGGCTTGTCCTTGTCCTTACTCGTAGGACTCTTCTTATCCCTCAGAGTATAAACTGTCTGATGCTCTGAATAAAGCTGACTGTTGCGTGAGACTTTAGGCTGCCTCATTTCTAGGCCTTGGCCCTGCAGGTTCACCACCAACTGGAGCAGCAGACAGGATGTGATCATGTACTATGTTTAAAAGTAAATATCATGACCTAAATGCTGTTCCCATAAAACTCATAACTTAAAAACCCTAACCCCAGATGTGACTATATTTGAAAATAATAACTTTAAGGAAGCAATTAAGGCAGAGGGAACAGTGCCCAGAGAAGTCAAACCTCCTAAAGCCTTGACTTTGGACCTATCTCCAACAAAGAAAATATCTATTTCTGATGTATATGCTTCTCAATCTCCATTATTTTGCTATGCTGTACTAAGCTGATAAAACAAAGAAATGAGAGAAAAGGTAAAATCAGACTTGCAAGCTGCATTCTACCAATTTTATTTATTCTTGCTTACTCTGAGGCTTCTAAATTCAGCCCATTCGGGTGATGCATATGGAAATTCACCATTATGATTGCGTGTTTGTTGGGGTTTGCTAGTATTTCTAACAGCTTTGTTGAATTTATTTAAATACTCTGATGTTCAGTGCACACAGGTTTATAATTCGCTCATAAATTTTGCCTCCCATAATTGCATAATATTCCTATTTATTCTGGTAATGTGTTTATTTCGCTTAGTGTTTTTTCTTTCAGTTCCATTAATTATGGTATAATATTAATACTGCCACTACTATTTTTTGCATGTGTTTCTTTTTATACAACTTGTATATGTTGACTTTTTAACCTTATTTTTAAGTGGTTCTGGAATATTTATGCATATACAAGCATATTTAAACTGATTTTTTACCTCATACAAATATTTTCAGCATTTAAATAAAGAATTCAGCCCTTGTATACATTGTTAAATAAGTTTTTTCATAGTATTATATATTTATGTTATAGTTTTATTGTTGTCAATATTTCATTCTGTGCTTTGGGTTAGATTTAATGAGGTTAGTGTTTATATATTCTCTCTTTTTTATTATTTTTATATGTATTGGTATGAGGGTGTCAGATCCCCTGGAACTGAATTTACAGACAGTTGTAAGCTGCCAGGTGGGTGCTGGGAATTGAACCTAGGTCTCTGGAAGAGCAGTCAATGCTCTTAACTGCTAAGCTATTTCTCCATTCCTACCTATTCTCTTTCTTCTTATTTGGACATTTTTCTGACTCTACTCTTATTTCTACCATGACAACTTTCCTTCCTGAAGTATGTCATTCATCATTTCCATCGGGATGCTATTTCTTCCAATCGCTTCCCACCCTAAGACAATTAGGTCCTTCTTTTGGCTTCTGTCTTTTCCAACCAGATGAAGTATTTAGAGTTATTTTAATTAATTCAAATTGCATTGGTGATTTTTTTTCCTTTTTCAATGACAAGATGCCTGCAAAGTCAACTTAGTGAAAATGGATATGTTTTAGCTTGTGGCCATATTGTCCACTGTGGCAGGGAAGCATTTGGCAGCTGGCCACACCGCATCAAGTCAGACAGTACAAAGACAAATGCAACCTGTGTTTAGCTGACTTGCTTCTTCTTTCTTGAGTCTGGAGCCCCACCCATGGGACCACACCATCCACAGTACCTTTGTACTGCTGGACTTGGTGCAGTGTGGCCGGCTGCCAACATGCTTCCCTACCACAATGGATGATGTGACCACGAGCTAAAACGAACCCCTTTTCAATAAGGGTGGGCCTTTCTACCTCAGTTAAACTTGGCCAGAAATGCCCCTGATGACATGCCCAGAGCTGTGTCTCCAAAGTGATTCCAAATAAAATCAAACTGACAATCAAGACCAACTATCAATCTTTCAATACTCTATAGAAATTTCCTAAACTTTTCTCTGATAATTTAGTGTTAGAACCCCAGACAACTACTGGTTCCACTGCAACATAATTCTTCATTAATTTTTGCTTTATACTTCTCTGCTCTTTTTTTTTTCTTGGTATCCTACCATATTCATTTAACTACAGATGTTGTTGGTCTCACTGGGTACCACACACCTCTTCATTCTTTACATTAAAATTGCTTTTTTTTTTTTGCTTTATTGTCATCCAGTAGTTTTCTTCCTCTAGTCCAGTGGTTCTCGGTCTCCCTAATGCTGTGACCCTTTACTACTGTCCTCATGTGTGGAGACCCCCAACCATAAAATTATGGTTGCTACTTCATAACTGCAATTTTGCTACTGTTACAAACCATAATGCAAACATCTGATATGCAGGGTATCTGATATGTGACCTCCAAAGGGGTCATGACCCACAGGTTATGGACCACTACTCTAGTTCTTTTCTAATAGGAGAAGTAGAGAACACACTTCTTAACCCCTACCCCAACATATCAAGGCAGATTTCTTTCATGTCTTTAGTGAATGTCCGTCCTTGAGTATCAGTGTCTCTCCTTCATCAGTCTCATGGTTTTAGCATCCACTTGGCTGATGCAAAGTCTTTCACAAAGAGCAAAGTGTTAACCTAGGACTTTGTACTGTAATAGCATGGAGGACAGTGGTATGTGTAGGCACAATGGTAGTATTTCTCTTTCTTATTTTAGAACCAGCTTGTTAGCCTTTGATTTTTGTTTTTACAGCTAGCATCTAGTAGCTATAAAGCAAAGGATAATGAGCCTATAGTCCACGACCCTGGAGAAGCTAAGTAACAAGGCAACCCCCCCTCCAAAAAAAAACATATATAGAGCCCCAGAAGGGAAAATAAACAAGATCTCCTGACAACATTGGAAGCATGAGGGTGGGGGGAGAAGAGAAGATGGAAGTGGAGGAGGAAGGGAGAAGAGGAGCAGGGAGAACTTGAGGGAATGGGATAGTCAAGATGGAGATCAAAGGAAAGAGATAATGGCTCTCTGGTTGAGGGAGCCATTATGGGGCTAGCAAGAAACCTGGCACTAAAGAAATTCCCTGGATTCCACAAGGATGACCCCAAGTAAGACCCTAAGCAATAGTGGAGAGGATGCCTGAACTGGTCTTTCCCTGTAGTCAAATTGATGACTTAAATGGCATTTTAGAACCTTCATCTAGCAACTGATGGAAGCAGAGGCAGAGACCCAGAGCAGAGCACTGGACTGAGCTCCCAAAGTCCAGTTGAAGAGGGAAAGGAGTGAGAATATGAACAAAGAGGTCAAGACCATGATGGGGACACCCACTGAATCAGTCTACCTGAGCTAATGAGAGTCCACCAACTTTAGCCCGACAGGGAAGGAACCAGCATGGGACCAAACTAGACAGTTCTATGGCTAAAGAAGACTGTGGAGTCACTGGCAGTGAGACTAGGATTTTCCTTACTGCTTGTGCTGGGTTTTTGGAACCCATTCTCTCTGGATGGATACCTTATTCAGCCTAAATATACTACGGAGGGCCTCGGACCTGCCTCAAAACAATGTGCCTTACCCTCTCTGAGGAGTGGATTGGGGAGTGGGGTGGAGGGAATGTGAGGAGGGGAGGGAGTGGGAACTGGGGTTGGTGTGTAAAATGACAAAAAGATAGTTTGTTTTTTTTTTAAAAAAATAAAATAAGAGCTATATTGTTCTTTCTTCCTGAATGATTGAAAAATATTTTTTAAAAAGAATTCTGATTGACACTAACACCTGTTGATATTTATGAGGTTCAATAGAATATGTAAATAAATTCATGTATACCTTGGGTAATGATCAAGTTGAGATAATTATCATATCTATCACATTAGGATTTTATCATTTCCTTAAGATGAATGCATTAAATTCCTCTCTTCTATTTTCAGACATTCAATGCATTACTGTCAGTTGTATTCACCCCACTGTAGCATATAATACCAGGACACATTATTCCTATTAAACAGTAATATGATACCTGCTGAGTTCAGGCCTATTCTCAGGGCTCGGAGTAGCAGTCTCGTATTTACTTTTTTGAGCTCCTTGCAGAATCTGTAGTCAATCTTTTGTCAGATCAGGGAAATTTTAATCTTTTGTTTGTCTCTCGTGTATCTTTTATTTTCCCACTGCTGCTCTATAATTTGCTTGTTATAAAACAGAAATGTGTGAAGCAAGCCTGCTGTGTTTTTGGTCGTGGTCCCTGTTCTTTCAGCCTTTGTTTTGTTATTAAGACTGTTTCATCTACCTTTATCCTTCTGGCCTCAGATTTGCCAATTTTTCTTTCAGTGCATCTCCCTCCTTTGAGACTGGGAGACAATGGCTTATTTACTTTCCTTAGAGAAAATGGGTGTTTTCATTAGATCAAGTTTTAAGTTGCATTCACCAGGACTGGAGAGACGGCTCAGCAATAAGAGAATGCCTCTGCACAGGACCCACACCTGGTTCCCAGCACTCACATCAAGCAGAGTTGCCTGTAACTCCAGGTCCAAAGGACTTGACAGCTCTGACTTCCACAGGCTCCCATACTCAAATGGACATTTCTGCACACAGAAACACATATGTACACATAATTTAAGATAATAAAAAATGAAATATTGTGTAATGTTTAAATCGAGCTAAATGCATCCATTTCTCCAAACATTACCATTTCTTTATGTGGAAAACATTCAGAAAATCATTCAAAAAATTCTCTTAGCTTTATAAAATATACAACACATAACTGTTATCAATGGTTTAAAAGAACTCAGAGAGAAGATGCATAGTCTAAACAAACTTAAAGAAGACCAACAACTAATGAAGAGAATCACTGGGGAGTGAAGATTCTTGGGTAGAGCTAGCAAAAGATGCCATGACTGACAAACGCCCACCCCGGTCCAAGAGCAGCGAAGTGGGAAAGTGGAAGATGAAGGACCATGGGGAACAGAGCAGTTACTCCACGGCCTTCTAGCCACTGAAGTCTTTGACATCACCTGAGTGAAACAGGGAGCAGCTGATCTGAGTGACGAGCTGCATCCTATTAAGCTTAAAATAATCACTGCTATGTAGAAAATCAATGAAGAGGAGGGGGAAGGATTGAGCTTTTGAAACTTGGCAGAATAATCCAGGTGAGAAATGAAAATCAAGGTGATAATGCTGGGTAGAGTTCAGAGCAGGGTTCATGCTGAGCAAGCGCAAGGTACTGGGTTCGATCCTCAGGGGAAAGGACATAATAGACCAGTTGACACCAGAGGAGGTGCCCACAAGAAACATAAACCATATGAAACCCAAACTAATAATGCATTTTCAAAACAAAAATAAAAGGTGTTCACCACTGAATAGTTTATTATATCTTGTGGCATTGGTCTTCTTGGAATTCTTCACATGAGCTGTGTCTCCATCTGTATATCTATGTATTGGTTCCCCACCGAGAATCTCCTCCCAATTGTACATTCAGTGAAGTGATACAAGGAGTTTGAAATTCACCACAATCAGAGTGTTCACAGCACTGACATGGGAAAGGGCAAAAATCAATGCCTCATCTCTTGTTTGCTTGCTTGCCTTCACTGAGGCAAAAGAGACAATGTTAGGAGTCTGGGGGAAATGTAAACCTGCATAGCTGTGGCTGTTACATTGCACAGACACAAAGTTAAGCAATGCTCTGCCCCAAATTTAGAATCATCCTGAGTTCAGCAAAGAAGCCACTTGTGACATTGACATCTGGGTAAAGTGCATCTCCATTGCTTTATCTTATTTGTTAAGGTGAAGAAAAGTAGCATCTGACATTGATGCTGGAACTACGGATATACTTGTTCATTAGTCCAACGATAGGTAGGTGACACACAAGAACTTTGTCACGAGTCGCTAAAATCATTTTGTAAGAAGTTGTTTTCTCTCAGAGCAAAGTGTAATGTGTGTGTGCACACGCGCATGTGTGCACGCACATGTATGTGTGCGTGTGTGTGAGAGTGTGTGTGGTGGTGTTGCTGTTGTTCTTTTGTTTTGTTTTGCAGAATGCTAGTGGTTAAATACTCAGCAGTACATCATCTTCTTCACCAAAACAGGAAACATAAACATGGGAGCCAGTCAACAGGAGACTTTCACCTGTTGTACATGCTCTCTCTCAGTCGACAGTTGAAGAACTCCTAAATATATTACTAATTTCATTTGTCTGCTCACCATTCACTTTGAAAATAGCAACACCCAAGAGTGGCGACAGAAAAGACACAAGGACAGCAGTCAGTTCCTTCTCAGTCCCTCTTGTGACCACACAATATCGCATAATTTCTCATTCCCCAGAGTCTCACTGAACCCCCAAAGTGAAGAAAAACTTCCCAGAGAAAACTGGAGCATTAGGGTTGGAATGTGAAATGTCCCCATGGGCTCATATGTATGGATGCTTCCTGATCTGTCTATAAGGTGAGGAGCTTCAATATGACGCCGTGCAAAGAGTGCACCAATCCAGGATGGATCAAAATCACCTAAACAATGAACCAAATGAATCCTTCTTCCCTTAAGTTGCTTCTCTCAAGTACTTTTTCCACAAAGATCAGAAACCAATAAAGAACACTGGCAAATAATGGAGTCGTTGTGATGAATCTGACCAGGTATCTCAGAGGGTTTGTGAACTGTTTTGTGGGAGGAATGTGGAAAAGCTTGGAGCTACAAGCCAGAGAAGTCTTAGAAAGACATAAGAAGAACTCTTAATAGGTGATGCTGGTGGGATTTTGGAAGACTCAATGGATTTGACATTATGAGAAAGACATGGGCATGTTGGGATCAGGTACAGACTGTTATGGCTCAAATATAAAACGTCCCCTATGGGCTTATGTACTTGGTCTTTTGGTCCCTATCTGGTGACATGGCTTCATAAAGTTGTGGAACTAATACACCAAAGAAGATGTTGGTTTGTAGGAGAACGTGCTGGCTATCTCTAAGTTCCCAGAGATAGCTCTCAGTGTTGGTAGACTTTCTATGGGGATTGTAGATTTATTGGGCTTCTGGACTCATCTGCCTGCACTTCTCATTCACAGGACTATGTGGGCAGTGAAGGTATTTATGTCCCAGTGTCCTCATAGATAATAAGGAATTTGGACAAAATAAACTTTAAGTCCTTTATAAGTCTAAATTTCTACCCAAATTTACTCATAGTGGGCAAGGAGAATCATGAGATGGCAAGTATCTATTCACTACCAACAGCCATGAACAATGTTCTAAGGCTGGATTCTGCTGCTGAGACCCAAGAATACAGTCTACTACCACAAATAAGACTCAGTTTATAAGGAAAATATCGGCTAGCAGCACAAAGGAAAGGTGTGACATCAACTGACAATAACTGAAACAGACATCAGAGCATTTAAGTTCCCCAAGGTAACATGCATTCGCTCAAGAGTACTCAAGACAAGACAATTCCATTGCCACTTCACTGTCCTCACTAAGACGTATCAACATGTGTCTATTTTATGACAACGACAATTATAGCTCACAAAATATTCATGTGCCTTTTTTCATTCCCCAGCTGCTCTTGAAATTGCCGTGTGACAGGTTTAGTGCTGATAACATACTGGTAGGGATGAGGAAAGCTAGTTCTAAGTCTATCCCCCTGGGAGCCCTATAGGAACTACCTCTACAACAGTAAGATCCTACTGCAAACTCCATATTCCGCATCAAATACAGCGCCTACTCATTTGAGTCTTTATAAAGGATGCCAAGGGATGACTAATAGCGACCATCAAGCCTGCGGCCACTCCTTTCCCCCTCCTTCCAAAGGACAAATGCTGAAAATGCTGCATTACTTCATGAGACAATGCATGTACCATGAAAATCTAATGAATCCCTAAAGTCATTTTTGTTTGATCAAATTAAACCATAAGTAGTTATTATATCATAATTTCAGACATGTAGGATGAAAATCAGTGTTTGTGAACTTTCTTCAGCAATTACTAGTCTGAAAAATTGTGTTATACAGTATACTTCACAAAGGTATTCATTACTTGTTACTTATTTTTAACCTTTTATTTAAAATAAGTCTATATTCATGGGAATTCCTATAAGAAGAGATGATATACAGTTAAAGTATTGAGAGTTCCTTAAAACATTTAACCAAGCATAACAATTTCATGTAACCTAGTACATGAAAAATAAAACCAGGAAATTTGTATCAGAAGAGTACTGACATAGACCTTCCTGGGAAAGCACTGTTCTATCTATCTATCTATCTATCTATCTATCTATCTATCTATCTAAGTTCTGTCTGCCTGTCTCTCTATCCATCTATCCATCCATCCATCCATCCATCCATCCATCCATCCATCTATCTATCCATGCATCTATCCATCTATCTATCTATCCATCCATCCATGTATCTATCTGTATGCATGTATGTGTGTGTTTGTGGGTGGAAGGGTACAAAGTTTTATGTATTCTGGTACTTTGAAGATTTCATGCAAGCAACACAAAACACACTCAAACTCCTTTTTATTTTTGTCTAAACCCCTCCCTATCTCTAGCAATCACTATTGTTTATCTTTATAGATGTAGCATTTCTGTAATGCTATATAAATGCAATCATACAGTGTGTGAACCACTTTTAGATTTTCCCCCCGCACTAATCATAATGCTATTCAGGTCTGTCCAAGTTATTGTATGTCTTAATTGTTTGGGGGTTTGTTTTATCTTGTTCCCCTTTGTATTATTCCGGAGAATTCCATCATCTAGATGTACCAGAGTTTGTCTGACTACTCACTTCTTGAAGGACATTTGGATTCTGTCTGTGGAAACTTGTAGCTAACTACAAATAACAC
Source organism: Chionomys nivalis (assembly GCF_950005125.1). Taxonomy (NCBI): domain Eukaryota; kingdom Metazoa; phylum Chordata; class Mammalia; order Rodentia; family Cricetidae; genus Chionomys; species Chionomys nivalis. The sequence goes on along the minus strand of NC_080109.1, from coordinate 25,542,118 downwards.
TGTTGAGAACATTAATGTTCAGGGATTTGCATAAGTATAGGATTTTATTTCTCTGAGCTAAATGCCAAGAGTACAGTTCTAGGGCACAAGACAAATACATATTTTATTTTCAAATAAATTCAAATAAATTTCTCAATGGTCATACCCCATCTTCCCACCTTTAAAGACAATGGGACTATGTCCTCTTAGTCATCTCTAGCACCTAGTCTTGCCCTATTTTTAATTTTACCCATCTACTGGACATATGGTAAAGTCTCCTTGTGGTCCTTGTGTGCACATCCATGACAAATGAGCAGCTTCCCATGTATGCCCTATTTTCTCGTCCCATCTTCTCTTTGATGAAAGGTGCCTTCATGATTTTTACCCACTTTCTCATTAGATTGTTTCTTCATTCTTGTTAAGCTTCATTACGTCTTCTTGATACATAGTCTTTGTTTCACGCGTATTTAACAAACATTTTTAGCCAATACTCTCAATATTAATTCCTAAAATGTGATTTAAATCTAAGGTTTTCACAAATTCAAATGAGTTTGGATGAAACAGCTGAAAACTGGGATCCAATAAGAGACTATATATAACAGCTATTTCCCCACTTTTTTTTCCTGAAGCAATGAGAAATTATCATTGTGTTTTAGGTTGGAGATGCATGAAGGTTATTGAGACCCAGTGGAAAAGCGTTACATTTCAGTCGGTGTACCTGCAACTGATTGATTAACTCTCAGCATCCTAAATTGAAGACAGGGGAAAACACATTGAAGTGATTTACTTAGAAGTTCATCAAGCATGTGCCAATATAATAATTTTTTTAATCCAACAAGAAAAGAGGTGTCAATATATAAGTCATTAATAAGCTAAAGAGTCTTATTTCCTGGGCATTGAAGCTTATTTAAAGATTAAGAAAGACATCAAGGGATGCATTTCTCAAAGACTAAAGGATAATGTTAATGTGCTACAATGTGCTATAAGAGTTTACTCTCAATGACAGAAAGGTCTAATGCAACAAAAACTGTAAAAGAAAAGCATTTTATCAGCAAACAGACAACCAGACCTTGTGTAATCTACTAACTGAATATCAAGAACTATTATCACTGTTTCTAAATTAAAAACTGATAAGAAAAAGCAAATTACTTCATAAGAATGGTAAAATGGATATTTGCTTATTACCTGAGAAAACAAAATAACCCTCTAGAGAAGTTTCAAGAATAAAATACTTTAGTAATTAAAACAAAATTATATTTAATGGATCAGATTGTGTATATATGCAGATAAGGCAGGAATATAATGAAGCATAATGATGGAAATGGAATGGCGTGTTATTGGTGAGACCTCATTTCATATTATCAAACTCTAGACAAACACAACTAATAAAGATAATGACTGTAACAGATGTGCTCACCTTGCATTAATGAGAAAGTTAAGATCGCTTTTAAATTGTTCTGAGGTCACCTATTAACTTCTCTACATGTCTCTGAGAACTCTGTATTTCTTAAAAATACTAGTCAAATAAAAATGTGCTTTTCCCCCCGCTGGGAGTGGACCTCAGAGTAGCCAGCATGCTAAATAAGTGCCCCACCTCTGCCTTCATCCCCAGCCCAACAAGATTCTCTCTGTCTTATAAGAATGGCTCTTGAGATACCATCTTTCACCTGTCAGAATGGCTAAGATCAAAAACACCGATGGCACCTTATGCTGGAGACAATGTAGAGAAAGGGGAACCCTCCTCCACTGCTGGTAGGAGTGCAAATTGGTACAGCCACTTTGGAAACCAGCATGGTGGTTCCTCAGAAAACTGGGACTCAATCTATGTCAAGACCCAGAAATACCACTCCTAGGCATTTAGCCAAAGAATGCATAATCAAAGACTTTTGCTTAACTATTATTTGAATAGCTGAAACCTGGAAACAACCTAGATGCCCCTCAACCCAAGAATGGATAAAGAAAATGTGGTACATTTACACAACGAAGTATTATTCAGTGGTAAAAAACAAAACAAAACAATAACAACAACATTGACATCTTGAAATTTGCAGGCAAATAGACGGAACTAGAAAAAAACCAATCCTGAGTGAGGTAACACACCCAGAAAGACAAACATGGTATGTACTCATTCATAAGTAGATAACAGACAATAAACAAAGGATAACTAATCTACAGTCCACAACCTCAGAGAAGCTAGGTTAAAAAAAAGAAAGGACCCTAAACAGGACACACATGGAGGGCCCCAGGAAAGGGAAATAGTTAAGATCTCCTGGGCAAACTGGTAAGGGGAGTAGAAAGGAAGGAATGGGGGATGGGAGCATGAGGGATCCAGATGGTTGAGTTGGGGAGGGACGGACAGGGAGAGCGATGAAAGAGGTATCTTCATAGAGGGGTTAGGAAGAAACCATTATGGGGTTAGGAAGAAACCAGGTACTAGGGAAATTCCCAGAAATCCACAAGAATGACCCCAACTAAGACTCCTAGCAGTAGTGGAGAAGGTGCCTAAACTGGCCTTCCCCTATAAACAGATTAGCGATTACCCTAACTGTCCACATAGCACCCACATCCAGTAACCGAGAGAAGCAGATACAGTGATCCACAACCAGGCACTGGCCTGAGCTCTTTGAGCTTAGATGAAGAGAAGGGGGAAGGTTCATATGAGCAAGGGGAGTCGTGATCATGATTGGGAAAACCACAGAGCTAGTGGGTGCTCACAGACTCTGGACTGACCTCGCTGGGGATCTTGCATGGGACCTAAGGAAGCCCTCTGAATGTGGGTGCCAGTTATGCAGCTTGATCTGTTTTTTGGGAGGAGGGGGGCTGGCAGTGGGACCAGAACTTATCCTGGGTACATGGACTGGCCTTTCAGAGCCTCTTCCCTGTGGTGGGACACCTGGTTCAGCTTTGATGGGGGTGGGGTGGGATGGGGGACTTGGTCCTGCCTCAACTTGGTATACCAGACTTTGTTGACTCCTCAAGGGAGGCCTTAGCCCCTCTGAAGAGTGGAGGGGAGTGGGATGGAGGAGGTGGAAGGGGCTTGGAGAAGGAGAGGAAGGGGGAACTGAGGCTAGTACGTAAAATTTAAAAATTTAAATAAAAAGGAATGCCTCTTGTATCGAACGAAACCTAAGTTACAAGAGTGAAGGGATGCCTGACCTGCATAGCCTAAAACCAAAAGCTATTCCATTATTTTCCAAATTTTCTGAATAGCAAATACCCCATGTTTACTGCTCCACTTAGAAACAAGCAAACTGGACATCACATCCACTCATGTCTACACAGGAGCTAGAATTAAGAGCAACAACAAAAAGCTGTCAGTCAATCAAGTTTCTAGCACACCATCCAAAACCCATCATTCAGAATCCTTAGAACTTCATACCTATCAATAGCACATTATCCAGTCATTCACTCATATTGCAAAGACAGAAGTTTCAGCGATCATATCAATTAACCCATGTTTTGCCAGGATTACATAGACGGGTTCCTTTCATCACTACAACTGGGAAAACAAGGGTTTTGGTGTTTTAATGAGCAGGAGTCTGGAAAAAAAATACATACCATAGTAAAGGTCCCAGTATTTCCTCATTGACTTATTCATTTTCTGACTCTCCAGATGTTTTGTTTTAAGCTTTATGAGAGGCAGACACAGAAACACAACTAGAAAACCCATCACTTTCCAGGTGAAATCAAGAAAATGGGCCCCTTAATTGCACAAGTGGAGAAGGCTCGTTGATCTTGATGGAACCTTTGAAGTCACCCTAAGACCATGTGTCTTTTGAAGAAGGTAATTCAGACACTCGTATTGTGGTGTGGAAATACAGGCTCTCCCTTGCAGAGAGAGAGGAAAGGAGAAGGTGGGGTACAGAGGGACAGAGACAGTGTCTGCTCAGGTTCTATGGAGTGGAGGCAAAGAAGGGTGGCACCCACTCTTTCTTTGGGGGAAATTTCAGTTTTGTTGGCTGATTTGCTTTAGTTTGATTTTTCTTATCTTGTTTTGATGACATTTCTGGTCATTGAAGGTGTGACTTAAAAAAAATATTGCCAAAAAAGTGTTCAATTCATTTTGGAAGAGATCCTGGACTAGATTGCTAATGGTTCCCATAGTCTAGTTTCCAAAGGTACTTAAGCCAGAGTGCACAGATGTGGGCCTGCAAGGTCCCATCCCACAGAACCTTGCGTGGCTCCCCTTCAAGAAGAAAGCATTCTAGTGTTGACATCGTAGGCCTTTCCTAAAGCAGGCTCAGGACTCCCTGCTCTCTCAGAGTGACATGGTAACCGAGCTCAGGTCCCATAGCAACTGAGCCCATAGTCCTGGTTGGGAGTGTCAGGCTGGAGGGGTCCAGGCCAAGCGTCAGATCACAACTGTGAAACCTAGAGCAGTCTAATCTCATAGTTCATTGTTAATTAATTCTCATGGTGTTTCCCATCAACTCTATGAACTTAGGATATAGCCCTGATAAAAATGCATGCTTGATCTCAACTCTGTGTGAAAGCTCTGACCTAAATTAAGAACATAAAAGACAAGGCAGCCCCATGTAGATTAGGATATTGGGTCTTAGAAGCCAAAGGTCTTCTAAGGATGATGGGGCTGCTTGGTCAGGACCCTGGTGTAGAATTATTAGGTAGAAGTACCGGTCGGTAGACGGGCCTCCCCATAAGGAAATGGATAAATACATACATACATATATATATATATATATATATACACACACACACACACACACATATATGCATAAACACACATGCATATAAGGATACAGTGCCTTGGTGCTGGATTTTTGCTCTGCTCTGCTTTCAATTCATTTTTCGGCTGACATACAAAGTAACAGATTTCATTACGGCATAATGCTTGTGTGTGTATGTGTGCACATGTGTATATGAGTGCACATGCATGCGTGTACATATGTCTGTTCTACCTGTGTGTGGCAGGGGCACATGTGTGTGAATGCCTTTGTGCTTGTGGGCACATGCATGTAGAGCCCAAAATGGCATCAGCTGTCTTCCTCTGTCTCTGTCCAACTTCTTACTCAAGTAGGGTCTCTTGACAAACCCAGTGCTCACCAATTCCTGCCAGGATGTCTACCCAGCTTGCCCTGGACCCCGTCACTGACTGAATACTGAGACCATGGGCAGCTGTCACAGCTGCCTGCCTTTCACATGGGCACTACAGATCCTAATTCAGTCCTCGCCCTTACACACCAATTGTTACCCATGGAGCTGTCTCCCGGTACTCTGTTTTGTTTTGTGTTATGGCACTCGTATACATACGTGAGTATACTTTGTTCATCACCACCCTTCCCCCACTGCCCTCCCCCCTTTGCTGATCCTCCCTCCCTCAATATTCTATATGTTCCCTGGCCCTCTCTTTTCCTCTTCTCTGAAGGTCTCTTCATCCTCTCCCAAGGACTTCTTTTTACTTCTATCACATGTGTGCTCACACACACACACACACACACACACACACATGATTAATTCATTTGCATATAAAAGATGTACTTATCTAAATGTGCCTTCTTTCACTTAATATAATGGTCTCCACTTTCATTCATTTTTCCTGCAATTGTAATGATTTCATTTTTCTTTATGACTGTATTAGATTCCATGTGTATAAGTTGGGTGGCATGGGCTGGGATCCCAGAAATGAAGTTTCACTGTCATAGAGTTGAAGTCGGCTGGGTTGTGTTCCCTCAAGACACTCCCAGGAATTCTGTGCCTTGCCTCTCTCTTCCAGCTCCTGGTGGCTTCCAGAATTCCTTGGCTTGTTCCTTCATCCATCCCTTCAATGCTTTCTTTCTTTTATCCAGGATTTTGGGTGAACCTCTATCCCTGCTTTTCCCATAAAACAGGCATGTGATTACATTAAGATCAACCTAGATAAGCCAAGATAATGTCCCCCTTCCAAGGCACTTAATTTAATCCCTATTTGGAGAGCCTTTTATATAAAGAAACATTGAAAGCCTAGGGCCTTGAGACAGGATATCTGGTGGAAGACCACTTTTTAGTAGAACAGACTGAAGGCTGCATTCAAGGCAGAATCTGAGGCAAGTGCAAACATTCAGAAGCAAGAGCAGGTTTTAAGGACTTGAGGGAGAGCAGAGTTTAATGTGGCTGGGCTCTACAAGATGAGACTTGGAGAAGAAGAAAGTTAGAAGGGAAGAATGTTCCGTCTATATAAAATAGATTTGTCAGGGAGGAAATGGAGGCCCTTGGCAGAGTGCCTCCTCCTATGCATGGAGCCCTAGGTTCAATCCTGGCACCATATAACACAGAGATGGGGACGTGTGCTCATAACTCTAGCTATTGGGAGGAGACAGTAGAAGGAAAAGAAGCATGTGGTAGTTCTTGGCTACACAACGAGTTCTAGCCCAGCCTAGCTTACAAGAGACCATGTCTCAGAAAATAAAGCAGAAAAATCTATTCTCTACAGTTCAGAAGAGAGGAGCACAAAGGGATAATATGGCCCAGGTAGCCCCTGTGTCCTTGAGCCCTACAGCTTCTCTAGGGCTAGGGACTGAGCTGAAGAAAGAGAAGCCTTCAGCTACCGAAGTTGGCACGCACTAAAGAGCTTGCAGCTCTCCCGTTTAGGGAACACGAGCCCTGGTAGCTGGTCCTGTTAGGGGAATATGAAGATAAGAGGTATCTGCTCAGCCGCAGCTTCTTGGCTGAGCCGCTTAGATATTGCCCTCGAAAATATCTCAAGGTGAGATTTGTGTTTGGAATAAGCTGGCACACGTAAGCATCTCTGGAGTCCGTACTCACAAATGAGCAGACAGATTGCAGAGAAGTACCTATCCCACTCAGCCCTAGCAATCACACACACAGAGAGAGACACACATACACAGACATGCACCCAAAAACACACAGAGACACCCTTTTTTTAAAATCAAAGAGCAGCAGCTGAAAGGTCTAAGTATCCAACATTGTTTTTCCCTTTATGGTTTGAGTGTCTATGCGTGAGTAAGAGGAGAATATCCTGAAAAGTGGGCAGAGAGAAAATGAGAGCATGAGAGATGCAGAGAGAGTGATGGAGGAACTTCAGCCACTCAGTGAATACTTGCCAAGCGCCTACCCTGCCTGTACCAGGAACCATTCACACTGGGCACAAAGCAGCAGCGAGCAGGAAACAAGAAAATTACATACTATGAGCTTGGTGTTGACATTCGTGTGTCCTAACCTAGGCTTTGCCCTGTTCTAGGCATTTGCTTTTTCTTCTCTTTAGGCCCCACAGAAGGGGCTATGAGACATGGGTTGGATGCAGAGAATATGCCCTCTTGCAAGAGGCGGAAGTGGAAATGCAACATTCGGTAATGTTCCTGGAGGTACTTCCCCCCAAAAGGCTGTTTCCTGCAGCTCTGATTTCAGGCTCCAGTGTGCCGTCAGATGCTCTCCTGAAGCATTTGCACGGAAAGCAGAAGAGTCCCCAGGATAAACAGAGGGATGCTCCTGAGTGTGACCAGCACTTCGGAGCATGGTAAGCGACATGGACTTGGCTGAATACTCGTGGTTATTTCTAGAGCAAGTAAACTCCGAAAGGAGTTGCAACTGCAGATGGCTGGGCCAGATGATCTGTCATGGTCCCTTCCAGCTCCGTGGAGTTTGGGATTTTCTTTGCTTTTTCATTTCTGTCCTAGAATCTACCACAAGGACTAACAAGTAGACCGTTATTCAGAAGAAGAAAAGGGAACAAAAGATTTTGTGTCATAAAGTCATTTGGATAATAAGAAGGGGCAAACGTATCCTTTCATGGAGGAAGTAATTGCATTCCAGATTTGAGAATTCTTAATCAGCCAAGGATATCTTCTGGTGAGTGGTGCTGAAGGTGATTTCTACAGCCATAAAACCTCAAAGGACCCGGAGATGTGGGAATAACACTCTTGTTTTACAGAAGAAAAAAAAAGCTGTATCCCAAAGAAGCAATATGGAATGCAATGTCTCCTGCTTGCCCAAGGGCCACTTACAGAAAAATAGAGAGTTCAAATCATTTTAATACAGATTTTAGTCTCCATTAAGTAACTCCCAGAAAATTCTCGGCCCAGTAAAAAGTTAAAATAGATGTGAGTGATATACTAAATTCTTCAGATTTGTGATCATGGTGGAATTTTCATATAAGTTCACGTAAAAATTAATGATTATCTATTGAGACAAGTTCTCCTAACTCAGAAGCTAGATGCAGGAGCTATTTAACTCCTTTACAACAAGAATATAATACTGAAGTAAATTATGGCCACTGTGCTATATTATATTATGTCTTATTTAAACAATTTCCAAGAAAATATAACTTAAATCTAGAGCTTGGCCCATATTTGAATTTCCCTTGGGATTCAAGGAATAATCTGGCAATGAAATATCCCAGTTAGAAATTTCATCCACCTGCATAATCATTAGGAAAATGTTTTATTTGAGGTATAAAAGGACTAAGTGGTGTTTGGGGAGGTAGGGTTCTGGGCACTGTTGTTTTTAGGAGGAACATGAGATTTTTCAGTTAAGAAGTGTCTTCATCTATTTGAAGAATAAGAATTCACCACGTTGTCATTTTACTTATGTCCAGAGTGGAAATTAATCATTGAGTATGCCAAACTGCAATATTCAATGGCCATGGTGGACAACAGGCATCTCTCCACCAGAATCATCACTGAACCACTACAAAGACTACATGGTTTGAAAGAGTCACAATGTACGGTCTCCTCAGAACACACTAGGAGGGTGGATACAGAGTTATAACAAGTACACTAACTGTGTAAATTAGCAATACTATAATTAGTTGGATATAGCCATTGAAGAATATATTTCATACTTCAGAATATCATTTCCATACAGCAAATGCATGTAACTATGCATGCCGTTTAAAATAAACAAATAGAGACGGTGAGCTGGCTCCACAGAGATGTTCACAGAGGCCTGATGACTGGAGTTCAATCCCTGGGTTCCAAAAGGTGACAGGAGAGAATCGATTCCCAAACGTTGTCCTTTGCCACCTGTATACTTAAACACATACACACACATGCACACACATACACATCCTAATAAATAAATAAAATAAACAAGTGTCTTTGGAAAGGGAATTCAGTCTCTCTTCTCCCTACCAAACAAAACAATATGCCAATCATTCCATAAATCCCATCAAACATAACTAGAAAGATGGTATTTTTCCATCACTCCAGCAGCCTCTTGCTCAATAACCTTTATTTAGCTATGGTCTCTCTTCAATCCAATGCAAAGACTAGAAGGGACAGCCAGGCATCAGCCTTGCAGAAAATCTATTATTACCTCCCCAGGAAGCATCGGTCTTTATTTATGAAGAAAATCAATGTCCACAAAAGCCTCTTAGCGATAGCTCCAGGAGAGAAAGATACATTATGACCGTGATAAAATAACTCTGAGTTGAAGAGAACAGTAAAGAAATTAACATTTATTGAGTTCTTACAATTAGCTGATACTTGACACACTCATTGAGTCCTCACGAAAATACCTTCGTGCGTCCATTTAGGGTGGAAAGAAAAGGAACTTTACGACGGATAATAGTCCAGACCATAAATAATAAAAACTATGAATAAAAGTCCAGATGTCTCTTTAACCACGCTTGTATCCCCACATCACCCAGAGATTTTTCTCATCAAATAATGCAAATGGTGTGTTGAAACAAGCTTTCAGAGTATGAGCAGCCGCCTTCTCTTTTCACTGGGACAAAACATGTGGATGAAGAGATGCGAAATTCCTTTAGGTAGCATTACAGGTTAGTTTCCGAATTATTTACCTGTGGGCTTCAAGGGTTCTGTGGTCACGAATCTCTAGCTATCATAAAGGAAAGTCCCAGATGGCTCCTTCCACCTCCCACTCTGTGACCCTCGACATATCCAACCTTTTGTTTGTTGTAAGAGGAGACCAATATTTGCTGGAAGTTCCCCGGAGGGCATTAGAGTTAAGCAGGGATATACATGCTCGCTGAATGACTTTTACTCAGCAATAATAGAACACCTAACAAGACAACAAAGAACTTGTGACAACAAAGAGAGCTCCTAGCTGTTAGGGAGTCTATTGACCTCCACCCAGGCCCTCGGGTGGATAAAATTATACATTAGCTGTCACAGGCTTAGACATGGGGCTTTATGCATTTGCTACAAGAAAGACTTTTCCCTAAATAGAATACACCTCAGAAAAGGATTGCTTAAAATATATATATTTTGTGTATTTACTGTTTTTTTACTGGAAAAGCAGCAAAGTCAGAAACGATAGTGTGTGTAGACAAGCTTAGAGAACTGTTTCAGATGTTATGTGATAAGACACAGGAAGCTAATAGTGTGTGTGTGTGTGTGTGCACGCGCGCACACACAAACATGAGTCTCTCTGTGTGTGCAGGGGGTGGGATTGTGTTTCTGTACATTGTTATTTTGCTAGGCTGTAATGTCAATCACTAATAATGGAAACTGCTTCTCAAACAATTTTCTCTGTGTGTTTCCAGGCCACAGCTGGCTGAAACCGAAAGCATCTGTGGACACATTTGGAATGCAGAAGTAAAAAGAAAAGTGGGTCAGATTTGGCCATGGAGAGGTACAGGTGACCAACATACCCCCTGTCTTCTCTGTTGGATTTATTTTGGGGGGGGGGATTTTTTTTGAACTCGCTCTGTAGACCAGATTGGCCTCAAAGTCACAAAGATTTGCCTGCCTCTGCCTCCCTGAGTGATGGGATTAAAGGCGTGCACCACCACCACCTGACTATTAGACTTTTAAGTCTCCTTCCTGGCTAATGCTGCTGTGTGTGACTGTACAGTATCCCAGCGTCACAGCCATAGAAAAGGGAACATAGAGACAATGGCTGCTCCTGGCCTGTCCTTCAGCTCTGACCACTGTTGTAAGGACTGGACGTGGAAGCCCAGGTTTAAACAACTCATGCCAGGACTTCGTGATGACTAGGGAGTCTTCCCTGATGCATGGACTTTCATTTCCCAACCTTTATGTCTCTAAGTCCTTCATAGCTGATAAGGACTAACTCCTATATACTGTATTTTTTAATAGTTGCTGTCAAACCCTGGACTTTGTACATAATAGGTGGTGCTCTACCACTGAGTTACAATCCCAATCCATTTTATTTTATTATTTTATTTTTACTTTTTGGTTTTTTGAGACTGAGTTTCTCTGTGTAGTTCTGGCTATCCTATAACTCACTCTCTAGACCAGGCTGGCTTCGAACTCACAGAGATCTGCCTGCCTCTCTCCCAAGTACTGAAATTAAAGGCGTGTGCCACCACCACCCAGCCCCCTTTATTTTCTTATTCCATACATATTGCTCTGGGTTTTTTTTTCAAGTGAATTTGGATGTTATGGTTATTAAATAATTATAATTCATTGTCATTTAAAAGACTAAATAAATTTGATCAGAATTTAGTTTTCAGAAGTGAGTGCCTGGGTCATTTGTTATATCCTTAATATCTATAGCACTATCTCAAACACAAAATGTATGCTTAATACTGGTCAAATAGAAAAGGAATGACACACTAACCTTTACATCACTTAAAATGTTACGCCACCCAAGATATCCAGTCCTCTATAATTCAAGGAAATGACTCTAAATATCAAGGACTCTTATGATAAATGTTTGTTTTTTATTGGCCATTCAAGTAACAAGAACTGAAACTCTCATCAATGAGGATAACAATGTGCCCCTCTTCTGAGGAACACAGATGCCACTGCTCCCGATTTCTCTAGGTGTCCCTCACACTACCACACAGCTCCACGCATACCTGGTGCCTATCCCAAACTTCTTGGTGTCTGAGCTCGGCGTCCACGATGAGAAGATGGATTAAACATCTGTTCAGCAGTTTCCCAGAAATACACAGTTCCATGTCCATTGGCCTTTCCCTGGCTTCACCCTGCGACCCACGGGATGATGGAAAGACAAGAAGCTTCATGCTTAGTTTTCTCTACCCTCAACTTTGCAAAGATTCACCCTACTGACAGTACTGGGCGTGAGAACAGATCACAAGACACACAACGAAACCCACCTTAAGAGTTTATTAAGAGAAAGAAGGAAACGTGCTCAGGCCTGGGGAAGCTTGTGTGAGGAAGAGAGAGTGGAGTGGGTGTGTCCAGCTTTTAATGGCTCTTTAGTGCATACACACAGGGGCTTACATAGTTGCAACTGCGTCACATGTAGATCATGTGACCACGCTGCTGATAAATCACATAGGGCTTGAGGACCCTTGGTGGCTATGTAAGTTGCCTGAACACTTGATGGTGCATGTGTTACAGCCCTGGAACCCAGAAGTGCCAGCACTTCGGGTGGATAGGCATTTTGCAACTTTGTTGGCAGCTTTGGGTGAAGGAAATAATAACATCTACAACCCCCCAAAAGCAAGCTTATGTCTTAGTCACTTCCACAATGCTAGAATATTTGTCTTCATTTACCTACCAACACTTAAAAGAAAAGAGGTTTTACATTAAAATTAAGAAGTCTTAAAAAGCTTATATTCCAAAATAGAAGCAAAAGTGAGAAGCTGGCAGTCCAGTAGTTCTTGATCCAAGCTTTACCTGCTACTTAATGTCATGCTTACCCTGTGATGGGGTATAAGAAATGTGAACTATCTCCTAGACTTGTAGCTGACCCTGTGCTTAGTATTCTCCTGCCTGTAAATGTGATACCCATATGCTCATTGTAATTGTGCAAATTGTGATGATGGTCTAAGTCCAACCAAAGAGGTGCACAGGCTGTCTAAAGGCAGGATTGTTCTTCCTGTAGTCCAACCAAAAATGCACACAGGCTGTCTAAAAGCAGGGAAAGCTTATGTTTCCTGAGGTTAAAGAGACTATCCTGAGGAAGGGAAAGATGAACTTGATGGCTTACAAAGAGAACCTGGAAAAGAGCATCGCCAGCAGACATTGTTGGAGCATGCCCTGAACAACAATTCTAGAGAAGCAATGGAGGACTGGCCTTCCACAAGGTGTTCCATGGAGCTAGGGGTGACAGCCAGAAAACGTCTTGACAAGGTTGCAGAAGTCATTTTCTGTTATGTAAAAGAATGTACCATAAAAGCTCACTAATATTGCAATTCCACTCACAATGAACTTGAGTGATATTTGGTCATGCCTCCAGTAAAAAGCCCCAGATATCTGAAATGTGTCCTTACAGAGTCTCACTCCTCGGTCCTTTATACTGACCTCTGTTGACTTGTGGGTAGCAGCAGCAGGCACCTGAGTCCTAACTTCCAGCCAGGTTTGATCACTAGGCACTGCTGTGAGGAAGGGAAGCGGGTCCTTCGCTGCCAGCTCATCTCAAGTTCACTGCCTCTCCCCATCCAAAAGTTATTACATTTCCCAAAGAGCCAAAAGTTGCAGCGCTCGGGGTTGTCCCTACATTCTGCAGCCTGAGGGTGCTGATGGTTTCTCTTCTGACAGCCCCCAAATCCTAACAGTGTCTCCTGTGGTTGTCTCTTAGCACACCTTTTTAAATAGATCTTTTAAATTAATAGAGAATTCCTTGCCGGCTTAACCTATTTCAGGGATACCATCTGCTTCCTGTGGGGACTCTGATTGAAACAGACCCGACAGAGTAAAAGAGTTCACACTGCTCCCCTAAGAAAAGCAGCATTGTGGTGACAAGTGGCTATGGAGCTTCAAACCTGGGAGTGTGCTTGCTTAGAGTGGAGGCTGCAAGTTACATTGGAATGGAACCAATTAAGATTCGAAACATGGAATTCAATTCAACAAGAAGACTTAAAGAGCAATTTTAAACTAAGAGAGAAAATAAGTGAAGGAAACAAAAAAGGGGGGAGAGGAAAAAAAGATCCTAGAACCACACAGCAAAATGTTGCAAAGAAACCCAACACATTGAATTTGAGTCTTTTAATAGGTTGGGGCTAGGTATGCTTGAAGTCTGGCCAGTAAAGGCTTCCAAGCAGCAGCTGTACACTTACCATGTTACATGCGCTTCAAGGCGTTGCCTGCTGGTACACAGACCCTTACAGCCCACCAGTCCTGCATCCTTCAGAGCCCTTTGAACAATAAATACTGTTTGTGGAGGACAGGGCATGACTCGGTTGGATTCATATGCATCTGGAAAAAGAAACAAAAGAAGAGCTAGTTACATAGTACAAGCTGACCTTGAACTCATAATCCTCCTGCCTCAGCTTTTGGAGTGATAGAGTTATAGGCATGAGCCCAAACACCTGGGTTAAGGTCTATATCTTCTTATTTACATTAATACTCTGGTACTAAATCTCAAGCTAGCTCCTGGGTTCTTCTCAAAGATCACATGGGACATCTCCACCCATACATCAACCCTGGTAGGTATCATCTTCTGGTTTTTAGCCTATTCATCCCCTCCCCAGATTAGATGATGACCTACATCTGCCGGAGAAGCCAATCTCCTGGTGAAATGTTTATTCATGTAGAAACACCTTCAGACACACTCAATAGGATATGTTTAATCTGGGCCACTCAAACTGCTCTAAAATTTAACCCTCACAGTATCTTACCAACTTCTCCTTTGTTCATGAATTTAATAAAGTCTTTATCACATAATAGTTTTATGTTGTTTTTTGGTTTTTTGTTTGTTTGTTTGTTTTTTGCTTTTTGAGACAGGGTTTCTCTGTAGCTTTTGGAGCCTGTCCTAGAACTAGCTCTTGTAGACCTGGCTGGCCTCGAACTCACAGAGATCTGCCTGCCTCTGCCTCCCAAGTGTTGGGATTAAAGGCATGCGCCATCACTGTCTGGCCATAATGGTTTTATGTTATATGAGAAGTATGATTCTGCCTCTTAACATCTAACACGTAACAGGAGAACAATTCATCACAGTGGTTAGTCCTGGGGAGCAGGTAAGATCAGTGCATAACCCAGGGGCTGTGCTGGGACGGTATTCTATTTCAGATGCGGACACTAATCACCCGGGGACATTCAATTTCTTAAATAGGTCGGGTATTCCAATGAGAAGTTCTTCCTGGGGTGGTTTGGGACTTGCTATTGTTTTTATGGTGCCTCTAGAGACAGAAGTCAGGGCTCCGCTATGCTATGCACTCTACAGCTGAGTTAGACCCTTTGCAGTTTGGGTTTCAAATGCCCTCTAAAGTCTATATGCTAAAGACTTGGGTACTAGCCCATAATACCATTGCAGATGATGCAATCATCCAAAAATGAGGACTAGGAGACAGGAATGAGGCCATCGGAAGCGTGTCCTGTAAGGGTCTATGAGGACCTGAAGAGCAGAGGCCACACACTCCCTCTCCTTCCTGGATGCCATAAACACTTCCTCCACCACACAGCCCCTCTCACGTGAGGGGCTGCCCTGCCACAGGCCCAAAGCATCAAGCCAAGCAACCATCGACTGAAACCTCTGAGCCTGTGAGCCCAAACAAATCTTTCCACTTCTACGTGGATTATCTCAGACATTTTGACACCATGCCTGCTACCTACCTAGCCATACCCCCAGTTCACAAATACCATGCTTAATAAATCTTTTTTTAAAAAATCACCAAAAAGTATGTAATGAAACAGCTCCCTCGCTAATCACTTTCGCCTGGATAGCAGTAGCATTAGCAGCTATTGTCAAGACCTTTAATGTGCTGTTCTACATTTTTGAAGTGTGTACAAAGAAACAAGGCTACAGATTCTCATTCACCATGTTTTTTATACAAAAGAGCTCACAAAGGGACATGATACACACACAAACCATGCTCGGCCTTTTCTTTCTCACCTCACAATAAATCTCGGCAATCTCTTCTTATCAGTGCACAGGGCTCCTCCATCCTTTATTACAGCGCCATTGTATTTCATTAAATGGATACGCCACACTTTATTTAACCGGCCTGCTCCACTGACGGGCACTTGAGTTGTTTCTAATCTTTGGCTTCATAGAACTAGATTGAGCTCCTAGATAATAACAAGGAAGAAGAAAGGAAGCGACAGGAGAATGCGATGGAATCAGAGGTGAGAAAGTGCTGTCCGTGGCACAATGGCCCTGAGCCAGTGTGGGGTGGGGAAGGCTGGACCCAGTGAAGGACAGCGACAACAAGGATCAACTGTCCTCTTCACCCACCCTCGCGGTTCCCTTTGTAGGGTTGAGTATTGTAACCAGAGCAGGCTGGGAAACATTGTGTTTCTCTAGAAGGGTCGGATCATCTGCATGAATTAGAGGATTTTCTATGAACATGACTAAATTATCGGGATCTCCCTCACCTCTGCTAAAGACAAAAATTCATTCCAATCGGCCAGTGCCTTATTTAAAATACCAAAGGCTTCCAGCTCAACACTTCCTCTAAAGCAAAGGGCCGCGTTGCTGCTGACAGGGCCACAAGAGGGAGACTCCCAGAGCCATTGCCCAGCAGCTGCCAAGCCTGATTTGTAACCCTCCCTTCGTTCTCATCCCTCCAGGGCTAAAATGCCCAGCTGCCTCTTTCTAACCAAAATTTATTTTTATCAAGGAAGCACCCCAGTCGCTCAGCTCTAGAGAAAGCGGATCTGAGCAGCAGAGACAAAACGATTGCTCTCATTTGCACAACTGCTTCAAGAGAAAATGCTATTACCAGCATCAAGGGGAAATTTAAAAATTTTCCCCAGGCAAGAAGACTTGACTTCCTCTGTTCCAAGATGAAGGTAGAAGAGAATTTACTGCTCCACCTTGCTAAAGCCTGATAAAGCCCGACAATTGGCATGCGCAGGTGCCCGTGAACCCAGAAATTCTCTGCACCGTGATTTATGCAAATGTGTAAATTCATAATTAAAAAGTAATTGAGATCATTCTAACGGCCTTTTCTTCCTGTTAGCCTGCCTCAGTGGCAGACCCCGTCACATCAATTGTGGATGTTAATACATCAATCCCAGTGATTCATTGTCTTAAGAATAACTAAGCTACTGTAGAGGCTGCCTTGAGGAGCCAGGTCTCCAAGGAGGAAGCTATCTCAACGTCAGTCCGTTCTCATCTCCCAGTTACTGACATGCAGAAAAAGAAACATTCACTTTTAATAATAGGACTCTCTTTCATGCAAGGAAAGTAAAGGATTTCTAAAAATAAATAATTCATGCTCCTCCAAGCTCCCAGAGAATAAATTTGTTCCTTTTCTGTTTTGTTTTTCTTCAAGATATGACATCTTAGGAAGAAGGGGCTGAGGGAGAGAGACAGTACTTTCTGCTTCTGTGGATAGAAACATGCAGAGTGTTTCGTCCCTGGTGCAACAAAGCCTCAAGATCAACAGACAAGAGCTGAAAACCTTTTCCCTCCAGACAGACAGCGCCATCTAAATGTTCTCTCCAAAGACAGCGCTTCACAGACAGGCTCACAGAGGCGTGTCAGTTTTTCCTTTCTGTGCACACACATCCCTTTTCAAAAGGAAAGAGAAGAGAAACGGAAAACAATGCCATACCCAGATCCTTCGCATAATTAATTACACTGAGTTGGCCACATGACCAGTTTTCAAGTTCATGGTTTTTATGTGTTTTGATTGCTTTGTCATTAAAAGGACATGGGGTTTTCAATATCCCATCCACTGATATTTCTCAAACTATAGTGCATCTACAAATAACAACCAAAAGAATTAACTAAATATAGATTTCCAGCCATTACCTTTTAAAATTCCTATTGGCTTTGTTTGATGTACACAGGTCCAGGTAACTCTGGTCCACTTAAGCTCCGTTTGGGAAGCACTCATGTAATTCTAATGAAATATGGTATGACAATGAATACATACAACAATTCCCTCGCTGACGCAACAGCATTGGTCATTCTGGAAAATTGACTTTTGGTCCCTCTGTGCCCGTCAATGGATTGTTCTTTGGAAGGAAATTGTGTATTTGGGTTTGGGGAATGGCGTTGTGGGCTTATAATTCCTGATCAAACTGAAGCAGAAGTAGAGAAATGTCATAAAATTTAAGCTCCTGAGATATTGATTCAAAACTTGTGGAAGGAAGGGCAGGCAACAGGTTCATCAAACCTGGTGAAAGCTATGTATTCTTTTCCAAAACAAAAGAAGGGGGAGGGGAAAAGGACTTGGGAGGAGCGAGGGAGGCAGCACTTCAACAAAATTTTGTGCAGTATGAGGGTAACTGAGCTCAGACCAGAATCCAGTGTCATCACAGTCTTTTGTGTCCCTAGGTCACACAGTAAAGGACAACTTCGTATTTAAGCTCAGCAATGCAAAGGCGGTAGGCTCGGTGAAGCTAAGGGCACTACAACTAAAAGTTTCACAAATCAGGAACCGGATCTCTCAAACCCAAGAAACAGAACTTGTCAGCAAACATGTCAGGTCCAAGGTTTCTAATGCACAATAAAGCCTAGCAGCTAAGCATTTCACATAATCCATAGCAACAGATACTTTTAAATTCTAAAGCATGAGAATTGGAGGCTGGAGAGATAGCTCAGTAGTTAAGAATGCATACTGCCCTTTGCAAGAAGACCTGAGTTTGGTTTTTGTCAACCATACTGTGCATTTCACAATCATCTCTACCTCCAAGTCCAAGGCATCTGACTCCTTCTGGCCTCCAGGGGCACCAAACTCACATGCACAGTCCCCTCACACACACACACACACACACACACACACCACATTATTAAATAGTAAAGACAAAGAAGGAACACAGTAGGACTAACATAGAGAAGGGATGAAGATTTGCAATTTGAGTTGTAAAAGAAATTTTCCAGAAATAACACTGAAGCAAGCCCTTAGATTGCCCACTCCTTAATTCTGCGTAAACCAAGAAAAGCATTTTTGTTCTGTCTTTGTGACAATTCCCCAGGTGGGCCACTGACATCACACACAGCAATTCTCCACAAAGTAGAACAAGGTCAGGGCAGAGTCAGAATTTCTCTGTAGATATTAAGTTTGCTCATCCTATTCTCTCTAACTGATTGCACAATTAGAGGAATGGTGAGATCATGTCTATGAGGCAGCCTCAGCCTGCAAAGAAAGGTATTACAATAACACACTGCATTGCTTCATCAGCTCACGCTGGACTATCGCTGCCATCTGTTTACTTAGGAGCTCTAGGAGAATCCAATAAACTGGTTCCTTCAAAAAGACATTGTCCATATAATGCCGAGATTAAGCGTCACTTATCCAGACTGCATGGGGCCAGAAGTGCTTGGAATTGGGGGAGCTTTCAGATTTTGGAATACTTGTTTCTACATAATGAGATATGTTAGAGATAGATTCCAAGTCTAAACATGGAATTCACGTATGGTTCATGTACACCTTTTATGCATAGCCTGAAGATGACTTCGGACAACATTTTGAGCTCACCTGTATTTTAACACCGTCTTAGCATGTGAGGTCAGGTGTGGAATGTTACAATTGCAGCAACCAGCCAGCACTCAAAGAAAAATGGACTTTGCAGCATTTCTGGCTTTAGGTTTGCAGATTAGGAATTCTCAGCCTATGTAACATATAGATGTAACTTAAAATGATTGAAGTCATTTATAGCAAATAAGAAACTCAAGGAATTTTGAAGGGCCCAGAAAAAGAAAACTAAAGAAGTCAGTAATGCCAATTAGAAGGAGAGACAGGAGCTGGGGATGTAGCTCAGCCAACAGTGTTTATCTACACAAGAATACAAAGGCCCTGGATTCAGTCACCAGAGCCATATAGACTAAATTTGCTGGTCGTATTGGTTTGAAAATGAACAACTCCTATAGGCTTATTGACTGAATACTTGGTCACCAAGGAGAGGCACTGTTGGAAAGGATGAGGTGGTATGGCCTTGTTGTAGGAAGTGCATCACTGGAGTGCTTTGGGGTTTCACAGTGCCCATTCCAAGCCCAAAATCTCTCTTCCTATTGCCTATAGAGTCATATGTAGAATTCTCAGCTTCTGCTCCCACACCTTGTCTGCCTATGTGCTGCCACACTTCCTGCCATGACGGTAACAAAGTAAAACTCTGAAACTCTAAGCTAGGCCCAATTAAAAGCTTTCTCTTATAAGAGTTGCCATGATCGTTGTGTCTCTTACCAGCAATAGAACACTGACTAAAGTAATGGTGTGTGATTATAATCCCAACACTTAGGAGGTAGAGACAAGATCAGAAGTCCATGGTTATCCTTGGCAATGTAATGAGTTCAAAGGCAGCCTGGGCTGCATGAGTATCAAAAAAATAAAAAGAGAGGCTGCAAAGATGGCTCAGTGGTTAAGAACGTTCTGTGGGATGTCCTTCTGTATATGTGTGGCTTTTATTGGTTGATAAATAAAGCTGTTTTGGCCAATGGCGTAGCAGAGTAAAGCCAGGCAGGAAATTCAAACAGAGATATATAGAGAGCGTAGGCAAAGTCAGGAAGATAACATGTAGCTACCAAAGGAGAAAGATCCCAGAATGCCAGAATCTTACCTGTAGGCCATACCTTTGTGGTGATACACAGATTAATAGAAAAAACGCTAATTTAAGATGCAAGAGGTAACTAGAAATACGCCTAAGCCAGTGGCCAAAACAGTGTTGGAATTAATATAGTTTCTGTGTCATTATTTGGGTCTGGGCGGCAAGGAAACAAATGAGCCGTGGCCATCTACAAGAGCACTGCAGAGGACCTGAGTTCAATTCCCAGCATCTACTTCAGCCAGTTTGCAACCACCTGTATCTCCCCTTCTAGAACATCTGACATCTCAGCAGGTACGCACAACCTTATGCACGTATCTTCACACAGAGACAGACAGACAGACATACAGAGAGAGAGAGAGAGAGAGAGAGAGAGAGAGAGAGAGAGAGAATTACAAATAAATCAAAATCAATTATTTAAAAAGTTAAAAGAAAAAGTTAAAGGAAGGCAGGGTGGACGAAACAGAAAGAACCTATACCTTATTCAGTTGGCTCCTGCTAAGTAAGAAACTAAACACAAAATTTACATATTTAAAATGGTGAATTGTTCATAGGTTAGCAATTAGGGCCACCTTCTGTGTGCCACTCTGACTTCACTCATATGTCCAGAACGACAACTGGGGTAAGTTAAACATCTGGGACAGCTCAAGTGTTAGGGCCTCTCCCCGTGTCTCTCATCCCTCAGCAGGCAGATCCCTGAAAGATCAAAACAAAGGCTGCAAAGCATCTTACAGCCATGGCTGGGACCTCATGGTAACACTTCTACTTCATTGTGTCAATCAAAAGACGCCACAGGCCAGCCTAGAGGCAGACACCAGCAAACTCACACCCTCGTCACAAGAGAGGTTGAAAATAATTTGGGGTCGTGTTAATCAACCAAGAATACTAACCATGAACCTGTAAACCATGCAGTGCTAGCTTCCTTTTAATTAGGAAAGAGACGGTTTCATTATGACTACTGATCTGAAAGCTAAAAACATAAAAGAAAAAAAGGAAGAGATTGTGTATAAAAGTCAAGTAAGACATTGGCCCCATGGCATTTATTTAAAAAAGAGATATGATTTTTTAAAAATGTTTTTGATGATACAACATGGTTTGGGATATGAGAAAATAAAAGACTTTTTAGATGTTTTCCCTCTGTCTCTCTACCGTAAAGAGAAAGAAAAAGACAGAAGCAAGCATGCTCGTAGTTTAGCAGACTCAGAGATGTGTGTCTGAATTCTACCACACTAGGAACTTGCCTTATGATGTTCCAGATGACAGAGCCTCCTTATAGCAGAGGGTAAGGGAGAGTGTGCCACAGCTGTGCACCTTTTCCAGGCTTAACACCCAGAAAATACCATGCACACATAAGCACAGGTAGACATACATACACATGTAAATTGACATTTAGAAAGAGACAGAGAATACTCAGAAACCTATTTAACTGTCAAGAAAACCATAACTCATTAAAGAATTTACTCATATCTGTGTTCTATGGTTCTTATTTCCAAAACTAATTATTCAAGTAAATACTTATAACTCTTAATCTTTTCTTTCATTATTGCGGACCCTTTTAATGGCCCACTTACGCTGAACACAAAAGGCACCCTTCCAAGGAATTGCTCTACAAGAACACTTAAAAACAGTAATTCTAAATTTGATTGTCCCACCATGAGTAGCTCATAAAAACAAAATTATAGAATTCTCCAAAGGGAAGCATCAAAGACTAGTTGGGTTTTTATATGTACTATTGTATCTTGTGTTTATGAAAGTCTGTTTGCAAAGATTGTTAAGTGATGTTTATTTGTATTTAGTATCTATTTATAAAAATTGAAAGCTAAACTTATCTTGGAAATTTCTGCTTCCAAAAGCCAAGCCATAAATTGATAGGAGACTCACTGCTATGGTCTTATCGATAGATGACAGATTAACAGATGGGAGCCCAGATAATGGGGAAACTTGATCAGAGTCAAAATGTTTCTTACAAAAGCAAGAAGAAGAAAAAACTTCTCCACTTTTGGAAATGCACTGTGGAGGCTGGAATGCTCTAAATCAAGCCCAGATAACAGATATTTCTCCTCGCAGTTATGATAAGGTGTTAGGGAACTGATTTACTCTCTGATTTGAAACAATGGGGTGAAAAATAAGACAAAATGCATGAAACAACATGAGGCAATGCATGAATCTGGGGATACGGAAAATAAAGGAAGTAAGCCCTCAATAGCCCATCTAACAGACTAAAGATAGAATCCAGGCCAGTCATGGAGGAGACCCAGCAAGGAGCCTGCATTGAGGAACAGACTCATAGTGCAAGGAAACATAGACCAGGACACCACAATAGAGACTACCAGCTGCATAAACAGGCTATGAGAAGAGCGCAGCCCCTGAATTCCCCAAAGAGAATTGCTCTCCCATGTGACAGGAAACTATCTGAGGCTGAAGAAAGACAGAAAGTCCTTAAGGTACCCAAGAAAATGTCCCTTGGGATTCACCCAGATAAGCACTAGTGTCTTCCCAACAGCCGGCAGGATGTCACTGAAAACACAAGCAGTACCATGGAGGATCTAGAAGGACTGCCTAGATAGTAAGGAAAGTTGAAACACATCTTTGATTCTGGCTAACAAGACTTGGACCCAATCAGAAAAGAGCAAATGCTGTTCGAGTGATTTAACTGCGTCCTAAAACAGACACAGAATATTTAAAGCGTCTTCAAATATATCCAGAACCAACAAGACAAATCATGTCTCCCCGCTACTCAGAAAATTAGCAAGCATGATACTCTGTCGTGTATGTAGCCAGTTGATGGTATGTGCTGTCCTCAGAAGCCTTGGCGACAGTTTTTCCCAGTGAAAGTCTGGTCTCAGGCCTTGTGCTCCTCCCAGTCTGTGCCCCTCCCAATCATGCTAGCTGCCTTCGGAAATCCCCAGGGCATCAATCTCCAGAGCTCACACTACCCAAATCATCATGTTCTAAGCTACCGGATAAAGAGAATATGATCAAGCATCGACAGAGGGCCAAGCCCAAGATCTAGAAGATCCGTCTCTCAAAGCCATGGGGCTTATTTAGATTAATACAAATAAATTTGAAAGTACGGTACTGTGAAGTGACCCAGATCAGACGACTGTGGCTTCCTATACATACTCGATCATAATCCCCTGGACACAAGGCAGGACCTTTGCTGGTGAATGCCTCTCAGTGCTCAGCCTGCCCCTTAGTCATCCCCATTTGTACAAAATGGAAAAAATTATGAGCTACTGAAAGAGGAAGATGTGGTTGTGGTTGTTTGAATGAGAATGGCCCCCACAGGTTTATATATTGAATGTTGGCAGTTTATTGGACTGTTTAGGAAAGATTAGGAGTGAGGCGTGGCCTTGTTGGAGGAGGTGTGCCACTGGGGGTGGGCTTTGAGGTTTCAAAAGCCCAGGACAGGCTCTGTCTCACTCTCTTTCTATCTCCTGCTTTTTAGCCAAAGTGATAAGTTTTCAGCTACTGCTCCCACACCACGTCTGCCTGCTCACCACCATGGGTAATCATAAACTGACCCTCTGAAACTGTAAGCAAGCTCCCAATTAAATGCTGTCTTTCATAAGTGGCCTTGGCCATGGTATCTCTTCACAGCAATACAGCATTAACTAAGACAATGATCTGCAAGGAAGAAGAGAAAAATTAGAAAAAACTGATCGAAAAATAATAGTTTGTAGGTTAGCTGACCAGTATATTAAAATTATTGTTGTAAGTCTATCTCATACTTCAGATATCCAGAAAAAGCATACATATTAACAAACATACGAAAATCTTATTTAAAGCACAAAATAAAACCCCCAGAGATAAAATAATATAATGACTAAGATGACGAATACATAAAATGAGAGGAGAAAATAAATAGAAAAAACATTAAATAATTGGTGAATTTGTTCCACACTTGATAAAAACATAAATCTACAGATCCAAGGAGCTACACAAGCCCTGGGCCCTAAAACATAGGTACACAAAGGTGCAGTGTTTTCAATTGCTTTAAGCCAGCTGTGAAGAGAAAAAAAGCTTAAAATCATCCAGCGTATAAAGAATTATTATAGAGAGGGGAAAAATAAGAATCTAGGAACTTCCCCCTTGGAAACATACAGCCAGAAAATAACAGAATAATATAATGAAACACCAAAAGATAAATAGAAGTCGATCAGAATTCCACACTCAAAATAATAAGGTGAACTAAAGATTTTTCAGGAGTCTACAGGCGGCTCAGGGGCTGGAAAGAGGGCTCCAGGGCTGGGGAGATGGCTCAGCAGTTAAAAATACCTGCTGCTCGGGGGCTGCAGAGATGGCTAAGAGGTTAAGAGCATTACCTGCTCTACCAAAGGTCCTAAGTTCAATTCCCAGCAACCACATGGTGGCTCACAACCATCTGTAATGGGGTCTGGTGCCCTCTTCTGGACAGCAGGCATATACACAGACAGAATATTGTATACATAATAAATAAATAAATTTAAAAAAAATACCTGCTGCTCTTTCACAAAAGTTTAGTTCTCCAAATCTGCATCATGCAGCTCACAACCTCCTGTAACTACAGCTCCAGGGGATCCAATGCTCTCTTCTGGCCCCTGTGGACACCCACATGCACATACATGTATGTGCATATCCACACATGTGCACACACACAAATTAGTTACTAATTAATTAACAGCTAAAATCTTTGAAAAATTAATCTTCAGGCTTGAGTGAACTCATCACTGGAGGACCTTCTCTACAAGAAATATTTTTAAAAATTAAAGAATGTTGCTTAGGCTGAAGGAAAGGCACCTGATGAAAACTCAGATCTGCACAAAGAAGGACAAGTTCCAGAAGTGGATGTGCATAGGGAAGTGTGAATACTCTCATCTTAGTTCTGACATGGTCTTCAGATCTGATTAGAGTGGTATTGGCAATAATGCTTTGCAGTTTGAGACACTGCAGAGCCTTAACTCCATGGAGATCACAAGGCTAGAAATGGAAGTATATTGCTGTCGGGCTCTTTTATGCATATAAAATAATGTGGTATCAGCTGATGAGCAACAAAGTTGGTATGCATACTAGGAACCCTGTAGCAAACACTGAAAATTCAAACAAAGAATGAGAGCTGGCAGTCCAAGCAATGAGACAAAGTGAAATCATGTCATTACAAACCAGGTGAAAGAAAGCAAAACAGAATCAAGAGCTCATGGCATGAAGAGAAAGCAGAACTAGTGAGGTGGTAGATCTTAAGACAACTACCAATTATCACAGTAAACGTAAATGGCTCAAATGTCCCAACAAACAATAGAAATGATTCAGTTTGATTTTTAAAGATACAAAAACCATTATTGTTCATATTTAATCATATTTCCATAATATAATTATGATCTCCATGAGACCCCAATTTAAGAATCAGAATACAACTAGGTTAAAAGAATGAAGGATACCCAATACAGTCAAATTGTATGAACAACCTGGCAGAGTTCTACTTAAGAAGCTCTTGAAAGCCTTCAAGATGGACCATGGGCTAAAATTACTTGCCATCAACCCTGACATCCTGAGTT
The DNA here is from genome assembly GCF_950005125.1 of Chionomys nivalis. Classification (NCBI taxonomy): domain Eukaryota; kingdom Metazoa; phylum Chordata; class Mammalia; order Rodentia; family Cricetidae; genus Chionomys; species Chionomys nivalis. Next base: position 25,516,320 of record NC_080109.1, on the reverse strand, counting down.
CAGTCCCTGAGACACACATGAAGGAAAAAAGAACCAGCTTCTGATGTGGGAGGTCCTTATGTATACATGTTTCTTTTATTGGTTAATGAATAAAGAAACTTCCTTGGCCTGTGGTAGGGCAGAGTAGAGCTTTTGAAGAAAACTAAACTGGATGCAGGGAGAAAAAGGCAGAGTCGGAGAGATACCATGTAGCCCCACCCAAGACAGATGCTGATGACAGAACTTTACCTGGCCACAGCCATGTGGTAATACACAGATTAATAGAGATGGGCTAGTTTAGGATGTAAGAGTTAGCCAATAAAAAGCTAGAGTTAATAGGCCAAGCAGTGATTAAATACAGTTTCTGTGTGGTTATTTCAGGTCGGGGCAGCCAGGAACAAACAAGTGGCCTCCTACAACAAACTCCCACTAGCTGCCCTCTGACCTCCACACATGTGGAATGGTATCCATGCATACACACACACAAACACCTCCTACACATATACATTCATTGAATCTTTAAAGATAGGAGTTCTTGCTACTTCTGTGTTTAAGAAATAATATCTTAGATGCTTTCTCTCTTTTATTTTAGAACTGCCTGTGAAGATGAGGGTTACAGTCACACTTTTAGGGAATGAAACCTGAAATTAGGAGATGAAAACGTCTTTCTTCGTGTTTTATTTCTTTTCTTTGGGCATTTTTTCCCTCTGTTGACTGAACAGTGAAAGAAAACAGCAACCTAATCTTGAGGTCTTTCTGCTCAGTACACCAACCACATCATCGATCCACTATCACAGAGTATATAAAGCTATGTTTGCTTCAGTGGCTCTAAGCTTCCCTCCAAATAAACAGATATAGGATTGAAAACAGACTCCTACAATGGTAAATTTAAGAGAAAATATTCTTAAGTTGGTTCTATTTCCCCACTCTGTCTCTTTTATAAATAACTTGTGGCTGGGTTGAGTTGTTTCCTTACATAAGATTTCTGAATATTTTTGATTAATGCAAAGTTTTCTGTCAAGTTATCTCTTTAAGGGCATTTGGTCCTGTACAAGGATAGGGTGACATTATAAAGGTTAAATGCATAAATACTCAATGTGACCTGTGCTTCACCTAACTATAGTCTATTTTCTTGTGATCTAAGGCTTATCGGTCCTTCTAAAATTGATAAGTGTGCAGTGAGGCCAGGGTTGCAGGACGAGAAACAGTCCAGGGAACCAGATGTGACTCAGTTGAAAGCACAACTAGAATGAAAATACAGCATCCCCACATGTCTAGATTTGGGTGAAGGGAAATTGAGACTGAATAAGGGAAGTGATCCCAGCAGCTGGACCTCAGATATAAGAATCATGAAATGGTAAAGAGAGTGTGATGTGTCCATTGAGTAAATCCATGTTGTAATTGGTGTTGACTAGACAAAAACACAAAAGAAGACATTCAATTTCAGGGGACGGTTTGGCAGCAAGTGAAGAATCTGAGGAAGAGAAGCACAGTGAGTTGCCGCTTCTAAATGGTCCTCAAGAACACCCCAAGCACACTCCAAACACAACCCCTCCAGCATCCATTAGAGAAAGAAAAGCTTCTATTCCTTTTAGAACTGATCCGTTTGGAGCGGATCTTCATCCCTAGTCTGAGAATGCTGCACATCCAGGTGAGCAAAGAGAAGAAAACCAACAGCAAAGACTATAAAGGGAGCAGTGCTCAAAAGGAACTTTTAAAAATCCGACTCTCAGTCTTACATCAACCTATAAGCAAATATTCTAATATGCATTCAGTACATGAGAAACAGGTGCCAGCCATTTAAATATACATCAAAGTCAAATCCTTGAGTCCAGTGATGTATAAAGAAGAGCTGGCCTAACACCAAAGTCCAAGCTGGCCTCACCAAACCACAGAGTGAGGATCCTTGAAGGCTCCCAAAGAGTATTTATAGAAATTAGATGGACAATGGATAGCTGCCTGCTGTATTTGGAAATGATTCCTCTAACATGATGAGGGAAATGAAGTTAGAAGCCCTCTCCAAGAGCAAAGGGCAAGAAGGCATAGGAAGACTCACAGACGAGCTACAAGGAAGGCAAAAGCACAGGGAATATACAGTTTTCTGGTACATGGCCAAAGAACCCGAGACTCGCTGAAGAGAAACCGTTTTTGCACATCTCACTCCCACAGCTGAGTCTCAGGTACATAAAGTCCTTCTGTCAGCCTAAGGTGAACAAAATCAAGCACATTCCTGAATAACCCCTTATGATAACAACAGCTGTTAAGTGTTAAGTATGCTCTATATCTCTAGTAAACACAGTAAATGTATCATCATGGTCGTCACAGCTCCAAATAGGTCTAGTCTCAACCTATTTAAAGATAAGAAAACTGAAGTTCCAAGTTCAACTTGGCAATCAAATCTAGCTCTGCCTTCTAGCTAATTCTAGATGGTAACTACTGACCTATGCTACCTCTCCTGAAACTGGCCTAAAATAAATTCTTGGGGGCCGTAGTCAAGTTAAGAGGATAAAATTAAAGATTTGTATAGTCCAACCTCAGGAAACTGCTAGAAAAAATATTTTTCCTGTGAACCAACAAAAGGAAGAAGAGGAGAAACATGAAGAAAAGGGAGGACGGGGACAGTAGGGCTAGCTACTTTAAATGTCAACTTGCCACATCTTAAGCCTCACCTGAGAAGAGAATCTCAAGCAGTTCTCAGGTTCATCTGTGGTCATGTCTGTGAGCAATACTCTCGATTATCAATTGATGTAAGAAGACTCGTCCCATTGTAGGTGGAAGAACCCCCACCCTTCAGCTGATGAAGTCAACTTGAAGGAGGTGGCGTTCCTTTAGGCTCGTGGTTTCAGAGGATTTGGCCCATAATGACAGTGAGGGTATAGCAGGGTAGACCAGAGAGACAGGAAAGATCAGAACGCAGAGCAAGGGTCCTGCTACAAATTTCATGTGTTCCCCTTTACTCCAGGTGTACGTCCCCAGACCACAGGATGACAAGATGAGCCTCCCTTACAGTCCACCCTCTGGAAATGCCCTCATAGAAACCCCCTGGAGTGTACCACAGTCTCCTGGGTGATTTTTAAAACCAGTCAAGCTGACAATGAAGACTAACACATAACATAAAGATACATCATTACATTTGGCAAATGCTTGGCTGAGCAGTGTGTGCTTAAGATGCAGAAACAAGGAGAGGAAGAGAAGAAAATAAGGAAAATGGAAGAAAGAGGGAAATGTCATGCTCCCTGCTCCTAAGATTTTCCCGGGAGACTAAGGAGGGAAGATGGGAAAGGAAATTGTGATACTGCCAGAAAGCTGAGCTGACATAGATGGAGCACATAGGCATGGGGAGAAAGAGAAAGGCGGACATGCAGAGACCTCAGGATGAGTGTGACTGTGGCCTTCCCAGAATGTTGATGTTGAATCATTCATGCTTCTAAAATCTTCCTCCACTTTCCTGTCTCCACGGTCACCATCTGAGAGCAGCCACCAACTGAGAGCAGACCCTCATAGCACTTTAGGAGACAACAGTCCCTAATTCCTCCATTCCTTGACTCACCATTTTCAATCAGTCATTCAAACCCAAATTAGATGAGTGATCACCTATTCCTGTGTCAAAATTCCTCCCTCGGCTCCCTGTGTCCCCAGGAAGAAGTCAAGTCCCTAGTTTGTCCAATACTGGCCCCAGCTCACTTATAGATTCAACTTGTGCTGTGCTCTTGTATAACCTAGGTTCCAGCAATACTAAAGTATTTTCTTTTCCCAGATAAGCCAGGAACTTTTATACTGCTGTGTTTTCCCACACACATGAAAATCAACTCCCTTCTGTCTTTACCTGGTTCATTACTATGATCTATGAAGGATGTGTCCAAAGTTAACTCTTTCCCATCTCATTGTCCCCTCTTTCTGCACTAATGCTCAACACTGTCACCCTACCCCTGCCTCCCTGCCTGGACTCTTGCTGGAGACTAGCACACACAAGAGACTCGAGGTGTTATTAATTTATGTCTAGGATGGTAATCAACACATCTAAGCAGGTGCTGTGTGATTCCTGAGATAATGAACTAACAGACACGCTATTTCAGAGACAGGGCGCAGGCTCTTGCTCTCCCTTGCTTGTAGCTCACGGAAGTTTGTGTAGTTCCCATGTGACAGTGTGCTGTTGAGAGCTAACACAACATTATGAAGATAGTGATATTTGCTGACCCTGTGTGGGTCAATATTTAGAAGCTGCAGCACAAGGCTGACTTTCCCTTGACTTAATGTCAAACAAAATGTCATATTTTCTTTGCTTTGTTTTGGGAGGTGTTTCAGTTTATTTGTTTTGGGAGTTTGGGGAAGGGGGAAAATGAAATTATTTATAGCCAGCTTTTCTGCTCTGATATTCATTTGGGTTTTTTCCCCAGTTAAAGTGCAATATAATATTTTTATCTCATTAGTAAACCGTATTGATTTAGACCCATAATTCTATGTCGATAACAACATTTTGCATTCTGAATCTATCATTCAGAAAGTTATTGAGATTCTGTTTTGAACATTTGCATATTATCCAGGCATATATTTTGTATTTACACACACAGAAATATACACACACACATTATATATCTCCTAGTAATTGGGAATAAAATGACACTGGAGACAGAAACATGAGGCACACCGATCTCTAACTGCCTTCATCTCAACTACTGCACTAAACCTCATCCCTCCATCGAGATTCTTCCACTTAGAACTACAAGCCACACTAGCATCCTTCATGGAGATCTGGAAAAAAATCTACAACCCGTTTGCACGTGTCATTTAATTCTCATAATCTACAAATATTAATGAATGTCATTCAAGGCTGGTTAACCTAGCCTGTGCTTGAAAACTTCAATATCTTTCCATGTCTCTATCATCCCAATCTGTCTGAACTAATGATTCAGGGCCCCTGGCTTCCTACTTCCTAAAAACTGCTATATTTTGAGCACCCGCCTTTCTAGACTGCAAGATGTATTTACAATCACTTTAAAAAATATCTTAGTTTTCGTGGGCTACAGTTCCTCAAGGTCAAAAGCCCTGGATGGCATTTAGCACAGGCAGAAGTGTTCTCTCTCTTCCATGCTCTCTTCCATGGCATTGCAGACATCTCCGTTCAGAACAAACTCCCTTGACATAAAAGGGCAGGAAGAGAACTAGAACTTCGCAAGAGTGCATCCCAGTGGTCATCAGGTCTTCATGGCATCCCTCGCTTCAGGCGGTTCAGCTGACCTGACCAGGTTGTCCTTGCTCCAGGCAAACAGAACCAGCTGGTTGCTAGTGTGTGAGTCTGGCTAAGCTGAAAGCTTTTAGCCAGTCTATTGGCAGCTCTCTTATTTGGGCCTATGCTATAGACTTTGCTTAGAATTGTCTATGCCTTTCTGAACTTACACTTTTCTAATACTACACTGGCAGTTTATGAACATTCTTACCCCACCCCCAAAGGGCCCCTCTTCTGGTGCAGTTCTGTTCTGCCCTTTCTACAATGTGTGTGTGTGTGTGTGTGTATGTGTGTGTGTGTGTAGCTGAACCTAAAATGCTAATTTATCAAGCACATATCGAACACCTTCCTCTACCTATCTTTCCAGCTGTCACAGATTCCACTTCCTGCAGCTCTGAGGGTGAGCTGTCTCTCACAAGCTATACTGAATTTCTCACGCTGTCAGACAGGTCCTTGACCTGTGAATCTGGAGAAATCCACATTCTAAACATAATTCCCGGTCACTCCCCTCCTTGACCTCACGTCCACACTATATCCCCTGAGCTTCCTGAATCGTCTCTGCTTCAAAGTATTATGTGCATCTGACCTTCAGGCTGCAAAGTACAACTGATATCCACAGTATAGCAAAAGTTTTCTTAATTCCCCAAAGGAGGCTAAGGCCCGGCCCGTGTCCTGGATGTCTTTTATGGCCACCCGGCCTCACAGTCAAGGGTAAAATAGTAGAAACTAAATTCAAGCCTCTACTGCTTCACCACGAAAAAAAAAAAGCCGATTGAGCTCTGTGGGACAGCTGCACATTGTCAGGGAGCTACACATTCCAGGGAAACTTTGGGTACCATGTATTTCCTTCCGTGGCATTCAGTTTGTACCTATAAACTGACTTCCCAATCTGTAGCACGCCTGACTTTCCTTAGTGTTCACTAAAAGCAGAGCAAAACAGAAAAGTACTCCCAAAAGGTACTTAACGTGGAGATTCTGCAGCTTTCCTGCCTCCAACCCTGTGAGGAAGTCACCTGAGAGGAGAGAATAAGTGATCTGGAGCGTGAAGTGCCTGGGACCTGCCCTGCCTCTGGACCCTGCAAAGGGACAGATGGTGTCTGCGTGCGGACAACCAGTTTCTTTCAGCTCTGACCACAATGGAATATCTCCAGTTCCTCTTGGTCTCTGTATAATCTCCTTCCTATGTATCATTCCAGGCTGTATGAAGATGAGCTCAGTGCACTGTTGGACTCAGTCTGCCAAACGACACACATCTGGAATGAACAGAAATGGAACATGAGGCCAACCTTCAGCTGCCCAAATCGGGGCTCACTATGTTCAACTGCTCTCATATGACTAGTCGTATTCTTTATCTATTTTAATTGGTTGTCATTGTTGTTACAGGGTTGTCTCCCGCCCCATCACCATCACCACCAATTCTTTGGGTAAGTCAGCTTCTCTCTCACTGTAACAAACACTTGAGATAAATCAACTTATGGACACACACGTTTATTTTGGCTTACAGTTTGGAGGTTTCCATCTGTGACTGGTTGACCTCATTACTGTGGAACTGTTGTGAAGCAGGAAGGGAAGGCCAGACAAAGGTTCCTTTCTCATCATGGATATGGTGTCCATAGGTGTATATTACGATGAGAGTGCACAACAGAACAAGACAGAAATGAGAGAATGGGGAAGGGATGAAGTCTTGCCTTCCCGCAAGGACACGCCCCCAATAACCTAACTTGCTACTACTAAGCTGCGTCTTAAGCATTCCATCATCTCCCGGTAGGGCCCATGGTTGGGGACCAACTCCTGTGTAGGCCTTTGGGGCACACTCTAGATCCAAACTATAGCTTAGTTCTCAGAAACCAACTTTTAACTTCAGTAGTCTTGAAGATATCACGCAGTTACGTCCATTTACCACCCGCAAGGGGCAGAACTAAGTGCTCCTTACGGTCCTTTCTAGCAGTAAAATTTATGATTCCATATAAGAAGCAGTTTCACTATCTGCCTGAGATTACACATAAATGCTTTTCTTTTATCTGAATTTATGTCAGGTGGGACATCCACTAAATCTAAAAGCAAAGGCATCTTACTTAGGATTCTTTTAGAACAAACAGAATAGAACAAAACAAGGAACCTGCATCTAAGTTTTCTTTCCCTGTAAGAACACGGGCATTTTCTTGAATATATAGTTTTTACTGCTGAGAAAATTATTGGGTGCTATTTCTTCCAGAAAAAAAAAAAGAACATAGAGCCTCATAATGATTCAGAATTACACGAAATAAGATTGACATGAGAAGCGAAATTGGGACTTGGAGGGATGGCTCAGTGGTTAAGAGTACATGCTGTACAAGAAGGAAGACATGAGTTCAGATCTGAACACCCACATAAGAAGCTGGGCATGTACTCACCTTCACCTGTAAACCCAGTACCACAGTGGATAGAGACCGGATGACCATGGAACTTGTGGGCTGCCAGCCTAGACAAAAACACATCCTCCAACTCCAGGAAGGGACCCTACCTTAAAGGAGTAAGTCAAAGAGTGATAGAGGAAAATACCCAATGCTCTCTGAGTGCCTCTGACTTCCTACATAAACATGAGTGCACATTTACACTGCAAAGGCAAACACACACACACATGCACACATGCACATGCGTGCACACACAATTAAAAAGCAAGTTTCTAAAAAATGGTGAGAGAATAAAATCTTGAGTGGATAAAACCTTGTTAAGCTCATCTCACACCAAAACCTCTCTCATTGGCTCCAAACTCATGGGTAAAATGCATCAGTAACGCAAGGCCTGATCCTAAATGGAAGGAATTTGGAAATGTTCCTTGTTCTACACTCTGCAACATCTTGCAACTGCTGAAGACAGCAGTAGGCTCTGTGTTCTTTTAAGTATATTGACTATTATTTTTTTAGTTAAAGGGAGAAGAAAACCCACGGATCATCTGTGCCTCTCTCCCGTTTCTGACTGTCACAGAGGCGGAGGCTGCTGGACCAGTGAAACTGATGCGGGATGACAGGGGCAGCACTGGGCTCTCCGAGTATGATGATCCAATTCCAAGAGAGAGAAACAGAGAGAACCTCTGCCGCTCTCATTATCGGCGGCTGTGCTCTCTGGCTGCCGCCTCTGCTCTCTTCAGAATGAGGGGGGATTATTAAATATAATTCTGTTAATTATGGCCTGGTGCAAAAGTTGGAAGGGTCCTGAATCAGTGCCCCCAAGGAAGAACAACATGAGGTAAAGATTGGAGGGCTTTTACGGAGGTGCTCATAGATAATTAGAGGTATGGAAACCAATTTCAGAGTGAGGGAGAAGAAAAAAAAAAAAAAACAGCCAAGCCCAGACTGTTTTTATAATGCAGCATAGCTCCCTTTTAATGTGAAACATTAGCTGATTTTCCCTGAGGGAGGGTAATTTATGCCATGTCAGTCTCCTGGACAGAAAGTTTCTGGGTTAGGGCACCAAGCCGTCAGCAGGAACCCAGGAGCTTCAAGTCTGTGTTGCAATTTCCCAGCCTCTCACTGATGCAACAGGAGGAGGCTGCATAGCTTATTTTCCTACAGGTACTCCACCATGAACAATAAATATATATATATATATATATATACACACACATACATACACGCACACACACACATATATATAATGTGTGTGTGTGCGTGTGTGTGTGTACAGATAGCCTTCAGCATAGATTACACAAAGATGTAAATGTGTCCACTCTATGCCATAGCATCAGAGTACATATTTCAAGTAATGATAATAACTCATCTTTGGTGGTGCCATCAGTTAATATCCAAGAACTTAGCCTTCCTCTTAAAATATTATGGCCCCGGATAACGACTCTTAATACACAGACTGAAGGAGAGTCACTTTAATTCCATGCCAAGGATTTGATTACAAGCATCTCAGACGGGTTTTCTAATGGAGTAGAAGTGGGCAGTAAAATCTCCTCGAGGGCATCTGCTATTGCTTGACAATAATGGGCTCTCCATTTTTCTTCTGCTATCTAAGATGTCTCGAGCGTACCTCCTGTATGCACTCTGCTGAAATGTGCCCTCTGATAAAGCTCAGAACGTGTGTTCTATCTGCAGCAGCTTAGGAGAATATTCTTCAAGCATAATAATGCATAGGGAGGAACATGGCAATTGAGTTTTCTAAATTGTGTCTTAGCCAGGGACACTATTGCCCAGCGAAACATCGTGACAAAAGCATCTTGGGGAGGAAAAGGTTTATTTGCTTATGCTTCCACATCACAGTTCCTTGTTAAAGGAATTCAGGACAGGAACTCAAACAGGGCAGGAACCTGGAGGCAGGGACTGCAGCAGAGACCATGGAGAGATGCTGCTTCCTGGCTTGCTCCTCATGGCTTATGCAGCTTGCTTTCTCATAGAACCCAGGACCACCAGCCCGGGGTGACCCTACCCACAATGGGTTGGGCCCTCCCACATCAATCACTAATTAAGAAAATGCCCTATAAGCTTGCCTACAGCTAGATCTTACGGAAGCATTTTCTCAATGGAGGTTCCCTCTCCAATGACCATAGCTCATGTCAAATTGACATAAAACTAGCCAGAACACCTTCCCTGGGGCAAGAAATTGTACTGAGCTTGAAGAAACTATGAGACAGGAACTTGCATACAATGGAGTACTGCATGCTCGTTCAATCTATCCAACGACCTAACTGAACAACAGTCTTAGTATTTCTCAATCTCTGGTGAAAAGCAACAAATGATATATGACTATAATAAAAAAAATGATGGTGGTAGAGTAATGACAAGTGCTAGAAATTTCGACTGGGTTGTGCCACACCAGCACCTCTGAACTGGAGGGACCAGGTGTCTCTCTGTTGCAGAAGCTGCCCTGGGCTCTGCTAACAGTTACAGCATCACTGAAACTGAGCGTCGATGCCGAAAAGTATACCTTCGCCCAGACTGTGGCACCAAAAGGTATATTCAGACATTTCTCAGTGTCCCCTGGGTCACTGAGGAAGGAGCCACTCTGAGTTAAAGCTAACTTAGAGCAATATGAGGTCTGCACACCTAAATGCGAAGATTGTAGGAGCTTCGCAGATAGGTCAATATGAAAAATGTCAGAGATGACAGCCATCAATCAAAGGAAGATGATACATGGAGTCAAGGAATTCTATTTGGATACATTTCAATAAAGAAGATTTCCTTTGAGGGTTTTCCCCTATCCACTGGTTCATTCAAATATATTGAGATCGGTCCTCTTACTTCTAATAACAGATTGCAGCTGAGAATCCTCAAGGCAAGGGGCTGAGGGTCTTCCCCTTTGCAGTTCATTTGTCTGTCCAACTGGATGGGAGAATGGTCTCGTGAATCTTCATAGGAAAAAGCACAGGATCAGGCCTGCCAGTCTGGTATGCCTCAGTGGGCTAAACTGGCCTGGCTTCTTGATGAGGTGCTAGGCAGCCTGAATATTTAATTTCATTCTTTTATCTTATGGTCGGGGTGTATATGCCTAGAGGCCTTTGGACACTTGCCTCTTTTTTAATAAAGCTAATAAATGCCCCTAGGAAATTTACCTGTATCTAAACTGACATAACCAAGCTGATACATCAGAGAGATCAGGCATGAGAGATTCCAGCAATTCATATAAACAGAGGAAGCTGGCATGGGCTTGGACTGCCTGGAGTTATTACTCAGGCCTTGGCAGCCTTCCAGGCTGCTCATAATTTTAAATAAATTCTGATCTTGGTGATGTATACTTATTGATCAGGTTTTCAGAAAGTCATCGCCATGTACTCTTTCACTATATATTGATCTGAAATCTCCACAGTTCCTGAGAGAAGTCTGGCATTACATTAGCTATTATCCGCACCACAATTTATCCTTCTATCTGAATCAAGCTCGTGGATAAGTGAGCCATTCTGTTCCACTTACTATGGAAAGAGACCTTGCGAGCTGGAAGAAAATGAGAGTCCCAGGCCCTGCGTGTCTCCGTCTGTCACTAATTTTCCTTGGTTATTTTATTTCTCAAACTCTCAATTCCTTCTTCATATTAAAAAAATAATAAACAGTGTTATCAATAGGGAAGAAATTCTAGCATCTTTTCTCTCCCTTCAAACCACAGTTCTACAAATGTTCTGCTACAGATCTGGCACCCACACTCACTAGGTGGCTAGGGGACGTCACAAAACAATCTTGTTCCATTTACTTTGGAAATAATGGCCTCTGTTTCTAAACAGTTGGCCTGAGTGTCGGGCAAGCTGGACCACCAAAGAGCTTTCTTGAGTACAAGTCCGTATTAGTTCCTCCAACGAATCTCTGGTGTGTACTGTCTGTTGGGTCCTGTACTGAGATCCCAGACATGGATAATAAAATGTTCCTACTCCCCAACACCTTAAGTATGAGGAATCTCTACTATGTAACATGTGGGTCTGATGTTGGGCACCATTCTGTAACATGAGGGGCTGCTGGTTGGGGTTTCTGTCCTCCCACGAGGTCCCACAGTCATTTGGCCCCAAAGAAAGTCACACAGCCGTCTATAGTAATTATAAACTGATTGGCCCATTAGCTCAGGCTTCTTATTAGCTCTTATAGCTTATATTAACCCATTGTTCTTATCTATGTTAGCCACATGGTTCAGTACCTTTTTCAGCAGAGCAGGTCACGTCTTGTTCTTCGGTGGTCTGGGCTAGACTGGGGAAAGAGCTTCCTTCTTCCCAGAATTCTCCTGTTCTCATCACCCCGCCTCTACTTCCTGTCTGGTTGACCTGTCTATACTTCCTGCCTGGCCAATCAGGATTTATTTAAAACATGATTGACAGAATACAGACAATTCTCCCAGCCAGAAGTAGCCTGGAATACTATGCCCACATTCCCAAAAAAATGGACTATGGATATTTTCCTTGTTTAAAAAAAGAGGGGGAAGTGGCGAGTTAATTAGTATTTTGTTTGTTTTGAGAGCAGTATTTTTGGTTTTATGCTAAGTCCTTGCCCTATCTAGTCTCAAGTTCTTGATTACCCAGACAGTGCCAGGAACAGGTTTTATCTCATGGAGTAGGCCTTAAGTCAAATCAGATCTTGGTTGGTTACTCCTACAAGCTTTGTCCCATGGTTACACTAATATGTCTTGCAGGCTAGTCACCATTATAGATCAAAGGATTTGGGGCTCGGTTGGTGTTTACATTTCTCCAGGGTTTGATTCCCAGTTCTCACATAGCAGCTCACAACTTTCTGTAATTTCAGGGGATCCAATGTCTTCTTCTGACCTCCTTCATGGTGTGATGCACATATACACACTCAAAGACATGCACAGTAATAATAAAAATAATAAGAAAATAAATAATTTATTTTTAATTCTGAACATTAAGACTGCATGCCCTGCTTGTAGCATAGCTTCACATGCCTTCATCCAGTGTTCATTTTCCCATTTTTTTATACATCATTCTAAATGGTTCATTCATCATTTAACCTGAATGACAGATAATTAGAAAATATCAAATTCAAAGATAGAAAGACTGCTAAGGTTACACATCCTGTTGGCAAAAGTAGATGGTGTGGCTGTGGTAGAAAAAAAAAAAGGTGGAACCAATTGTTCTATAGACAAGCAGCCTATGACAACCTAAGCCAAAACTCATTCCATTCACCTAGACTCACAGTGATCCTGAGTCTCCTTCTAAAACCTGTTCAAATTATCTTCTGCATATTCTCTTTATGACAGCAAAGAAGGATATACCACTCTGGCTGAAATTTCATTAGAAATTGTTGACATAATTTAAATGATGATGCCCGCCGGAGGACCATATTTCAGCATTCGGCACGCTGAGGGCTGTCCATCTCAAGACACCTGAAGAGCATGGGCAGTGAGTTCCAGCAAGTGGATAAAGAAGACTCCTGCTTCTGCTCAAGCCTACTAAATATGTAGAGTGCAGCAGAGGCTCTGCGGTATGGCTATCCCAAATATCAGTCCCCGCTATTAGTAAAATCACAGTTCAGAGGGAGAGATTGAAGCAATCATCCCAGGCGGGACACGCGTTTGCAAATGTCACATCGGAAGTATAACTTTATTATGGAAAAGCAATTTAGGTTCATCACTAATGCCTGACATTTCAAGATGGTTCTTGCCCTGTTTTTACTAATCACACTCAGGGTAGCACTGTCTTTCACAGCTCCATTTATGATTAGACTGCTGAACTTTACAGAAAGAGTTGCTGGGTGAAGCTTCAGAATTTGATTTTCCAGCTGATCTTTAGCAACTCGAGTAGGTTCAGTCCGTCTTCCCTTTTTCCTCAGTATAAGCTTAAGTCATTATTCCCAGCTACCTTTTATAAGAAAGAAATAAAGCCATCAACAATGTCAACAAATTCTGGAAAGGTAAGTTGCCAAGGAAACCTATGGTAGGGAATTCACACATCGGTGGTTTAAAAATGATTAAGTCTTGTGTACGTGGTGGTCTGGCTTCTACCAAAGACTCCCTAAACCCCAGTGTCTTAGTTAGGCTTCCTATTGCTGTGATAAAACATCATGATTTAAAGCAGCTTAGAGAGAAAAGGTGTTACATCATCTTAACACTTCCGGCTCCAAGAAACTCAAGGCAGGAAATTGAGGATGGAACTGATGAAGAGGCCATAGAGGAGTGATGCTTCCTGGCTTGTTCCTCGTGGCTCACTCAGCCAGCTTCCTTATAGCAAGCTCAGGAGTAGCACCACCCACAGTGAGCTGGGCTCTCCAACATCAATCACTAAACAAGATAATGCTGTCACAAGCCATCCAGTGGAAGGAGAATTTTCTCAATTTAGGTTCTCTCTTGAAAACTGACTGTAGCTTGTATCAAGTTTGATGTCAAACTAGCCAGCATACCCAGTATGCATGAGGAAAACTTTCTATATATTCTGCATATACCTGAGGAGCAAGAATTAACTGATTGACAAGCACTAATAAAGAGCATGTCTTACCTCACTACTCATCTCCATCCTCACATAAGAATGAGTAACAGGAAACACTTTTCCCCACTGCTGTCTCCATCTTGGCTTAGGAACAATGTGCAAAAACAACACAAATATGTATGGACCAGTTCTTTGCTGCAGGTATTTTATAAAGATCATCTCATTGAATTCTCACAGCAGCTCTATTTCAGAGATCAGACTGTTCCATGTTGCATGTGAGAATGCACATTGAAGACATAATTAGCTTGTTTAAGACTGCACAGAGAGAAGATGCAAAAGTCCAACTCAAAGCTCCCAATGACTCTGTTACTCGTGAACATTAGCATGTTATAAGTTGAACAAAGGAGTATGGTTGTTTATAAACATAGTCCCCGTCTCCATTTTATAGATAGTTTACATACTCTAAGATGTAATCATTCATAGATTAACCACTTTTAAAGGTAACAGTTTGGTACCAGGGATGTGGGTCCATTGGTAGACTGCTTACCTAGTACGAATGCAGCCCTGGTTTGATACCAAGCACTAGGGTTTTTTTGAAAATGATAATTTGATCAAAGAAGAACCAAGGACTTATGGTTGCCAACTTGGCACATCCTAGAATCACCTGATAATAAAGCTTCAAGGAGAGATTGCCCACACTGAGTTGGCTTGTGGGCACATCTGGGGGGGGGGACTGTCTAAACTAAGTTAGTTGATATGGGAAGACCTAGCCCACTGCAGACAGCACTGTTTCCTAAGCAATGGATACTGAAGACTGGAACTGGACACAAGCAAGCAAGAAAGCAAACCGAGACACATTCATTTCTCTATTCTCTTAAGTATGTGGTGGAATGCAACCAGCTGCTTGAAGTTCCTGCCTTGACTTCCCCACAATGATGGACTGTAAACCTTAAACTGTGCACTGGAATACACCTCCTCCTTCCCCTAACACGACTTTAGTCACTGTGTTTTATGTGGCAACACAAATGAAAACTATGACAATTTGCCATGTAGTTATTTCACCTCTCCTGAAGCTTTAAGAGTATCTAACCGCACTCTATGAGTGGGGCATTCTGACCACCGGAGACACTTGCTAAGACACAGCTGTGATTGTCTCCACTGTTTGTCTTTGTTTATTTGTCTGCTTGGGGTAGCCTCATAGTTAACTTCTTCATAAAATTGTTCAAGATCCCTTGATTGATTTTATGATTATCTGTCAATGAGGCTTGCTGTTTTGTTTTGTTATAATTGAGATTTGACTATGAAATCTGGGACCAGGGTTTTACAGGAGCTTTCCAGGCTGTGCAGAAAGACAGAGGCCTTGGTCTGTCTCAGCTCCACCACTCACGTCTGCATTGTACCCAACATCTCTCACACTTGCTGTAAAGGTAGAGTCAACCTAAATGTGGCAAAACCTATATACTGTAATAAGATGCTGATACACTAAAAATATGTTTTAAAAAAGCAAAAATGGGATCAGCATATAGCAAAGAGAATCATAAGTAATTATAATGGAACTTGTCTGGGAGATATGTATTGTATAATATTTATATTAATGTGTAACTTAGCACCTCTCAAAACCTAGTTATATGGTAAAATATTACATTAACATCTTATTAGAGCTCATGATACAATCATAGCCTTAAGCGACCGCTCTAGAGTCATGCCTACTTCTCCACTTTTGATGCAGAAGCCTGTCACCAATTTAGAAGGAGCCTTCGTGTTCTCCTAAGTCTTGTCTCACATTCTACTGTTCCAGGTGGCCTTGGTCATTCCTTACAGGGTAGAAGACACCGATGACCCTTGTCATTTCACTCTGCCTCTCAGTAGCCCTCCTAAAGGAACACTGCATTGCAGATACGGTCAGATCAGCAAAAAGAGCCCTGTCAACTTTAATCCAGATGACTCACTTCTGAACAAAGCAAGCTTTTTCAGGGTGAAGCCAGTGCCCCAGGTGTTTGCACCCTAACAAGACTGCCTTTGCTGATCCAAATTGTTATTTTTACCCTCCTGAAATATTCCGCTGTTGAGTTCTACCTGCATTTTCAGTCTGATGAAATCAGTTTGAATGATGATTTCCATCCATCATACTATCTCCCATTCCCGGGTTCTGTCATCCCCAAATTTGATAAGCAAACCTATGTGTCTTTATATAACTCAAAGTTTATAAAAAAAAAAAAAGTATGAGACAAATTTTAAACAGAGTCTTGTTAGAAAACTTCTAAATAATGTTTTCTAAGTGACTGAACGAGTCAGACAAAATTCTTTGAGAATGGGTATCAGCTAGCTGTATCCAGTTCCCTGCTGAATCCTGTATAGTTAATCAAGATATCGTTTTCACCTCTCTAATAATTTGGAATGTTTTCGTTTCTTCATGATTTTAAAATAACTGTCCAAAATATTCACTATCGCATACACAGTTAGCCTAAAACAGCATACTGAAAACCACAGAATGATCTTCTATGTCCCCTCGGTTCTCAACAGCCTGCTAAATTTTTCCAGTTTATTAACTGTTCTCCATGCAAGAAAAAGCAGAATCAAAACACTGTCAGTGGCCTCAGTTACTCCCTCTCTGTGTTTGCATTCCAGCATCTGAAAGGAGCAGGGTTGCCGGAGAATTGTTCTCACTGCCACTCTGCTATGCTAATAAAGTTAAACCTTGAATCGAAGGGTGAAGTCAGCAATTGGCTGATTGGAATTAGCTGTAGATGTGTTGGAGGACTGAGGAAGTTGGATACAGAGGACAGGAAGAGATAAGGAGGGCCTTGGGGAGATTTCACGGGCTTTTCAACTTGGGAAACATGGAGAATGGGGTCAGCAGATGATTCCTCTTCCACTATTCTTTGGATTTATCTGGTTTTTAATCTCAAATTCTGACTCCTGAGTTTTATTAATACTAGAACAATTAAGGTACATGCATTAAGACAGGGTATTTTTCACTTATTGATTTGATTATGGTAACACTGACTGCATCTTTGAGCTTCGTTTTCTCACAGCCCTCAGGGGTTTGTGGTCATGGTTTTCTCTCCCCTACTGCTATGTAGCAATTTCCTCTGAGTTGAAACATGTCATCTTGGATGGAGGCCTGCTAAGATACCCCTTAAAACTAAAAAAGTAAACAACTCACAAGTCTTAGTAAGTCCCAGAATCTTAGAGAGACTTCACATTAACAAAACTCTCTTCCTCTCAGTAACAGTTGCTATGGAAAGGAGTCTCTCTGTTCCACCCAGTTGCTTGCAAGCCGAGCAGAGTTTCAGCTTTTTTGACTCATCACCCATGCTGGAATGGGCTTTTAGGGATGGACCAGCCTTTGAGTCGTCCATGCTCCTGTAAGAAACCCCTCATCCATACTCCTTTAAGCATTCCCCCGAAACTCACTGATTGACCATGTTGGACTTGAGTGGTATTGTTAGTCTATGATAGACTTCCTGCTTGTGGTGAGTAGATGTTTGTTCGCATGTCCCCAGGGAGAATGTCACGCAACACCTATTTGTAATTGTTCCTTAACATCTGTGCTCACAGAATCACCAGTACACCGTCATCATTTCCATCACTAAGCATTTCTGATTCCGTCTCCCAAACTTCCTATCCCTCTTGGATTCTTTATCTTTGAAAATCCCCTTTCTCTTGTCACAGACTGCCTGGTTGGTAGCGTGGTTGAGCTATCTGCCTTGGTAGGCAGTATTATTGTATAACTGGAAGATTCAGACCTTTTTAAAGTCTGAATAACAGTAATCTCTAATATTATTGAAAGATACATTAACTATATTCAACCTACATGTAAATCTATACACTGGCTTCAATTAAGAAGGAAAGTAAAAGAATCATAACTATGTGAACATACTAATGTACTAATCAGAGCTCACCTCAGGAAAATCATGGTATCCAAATAAGCAGCCCAGCATCCACAGAGAAGCCATAAAAATAAATTACATTTAAGGTGAAATATAAATATATGTCTTTTCATATAGTGTACCTTGGTAGGCAATGGCAAATGAGATGAGAAAGGCCTCTTGCCTTTAGGGGCTTCCATTCTGGCACAACAGATTGTATAACAATAAGCAAATAAATAAAAGAATTAAAATACAGGTTGGAAAGTATGGGGAAGAGTGCTCTTTTAAGTTGGTCGGAGAAGGCTCTCTGAGAAAGTGGAATGAGTTCAAAACTGATGGATAACAAGCCAGCTGTGTGAACACTGAAAAGAGAAATTCAGGAAGAGGGTAATAGCCCAAAGATCAAATCGAGAGAAGACTGTCAGTCACAGGAAATCTGTGTAGGAAAAAAAAGTACTAGTGCAGGGATCCGACATATCATGAATATCTGTACTAAGCTAAGAAAGCACCAAAGAACATTCTAGAAGACTAATATGTAATGTTAAAAAAAGTTGAGGAATAATGCCATATCAAAGAAGTTCACAGACCCTTTTTGTCCACTTCAAATTAATCTCAGAGTGACTGGAGAGCTGTCATAGCAGTTATAAATACTAACTGTTCTTCCAAAGGACCAGGGTTCAGTTTCCACCATACACATGATGGCTTGCAGGGACCTGTAACTCCAGTCCTGGGTGACACAAACACCTCTGTTGGCCTTCATGGGCACTGTGTGTCTGTGGTGCACAGGCACTCATACAGGCAAAATACACATAAAAATAAACGTGACCATCCCTGGCCCCTACTTAAATATATGATCTACAGTCACTAGCATGCCAACAAATAAGCTCACACGTGACTCCACACCCTCTAACGTGTCTCTAACAACTCTATATTTAGTGCTATATGTATATATATATAGATAGATATATAGATTAGTTGCCACGTTTCACTGCTGCTCCGCAGCTACTGAGAATTGCCATAGTTCAGAAATATTGAACCCCAAGTGACAGCAGCCTCTTTAGGGGCCTTCCCTTCTCAGAACCCCTACTCCTCTTTGGAAATCACCTTTCCCTCATCCCATGCAGTGCTCAGAACCTGGATGTTTCCTGGGCTTCCCAAGGCAATGTACAGGGAAGGGAACTGTCAAAAGTGCATAAAGACAAAAACGACACACAATAGAATTATCATTTTAAAGTTAAAAACTCAAGTCCCATGGCAGGAGAGGTGACTTGACAGTTAGGAATGCTTGCTGTTCTTACACAGGACCAGAATTTGGTCCCCAGCTCCATTGTCAGGTGGCTCACAACTACCTGTAATTTCTGGTCCAGGCGATCCAACACCCTCTTCTGACCTCTGGCACATACGTGAATATATACACACAGAGAAGGCCAGACATACACATAAATAAAAATAAAGCCTTTTAATAAAAGGACTCAAGGTGGGAATGAAGGCTCCCACCTGCAATTCCAGCATTTGGGAGAATAAGGCAGGAAGATTGCTCCAAGTTTGAGGCCAGCCTGGGCTACATAGTGCACCCCTACGTCAGAAAAAACAAAACAAAAAAAGAAAGAAACAATGATAAAAGCAAGTCCTCTTCTGCGTGACCCAGGAAGGGGAAAGACAGCGGGGTGAGGGCAGATCAAGGTGAGGCAGAGTTCTTTAAAACAGGAAGTGGTGATCCAGGCAGCAGCTACCGCAGGACTGTCATCACAGGGGAAAAGCAGAATTCGTTTTAGGAAATTCATAAACCTTAGCAAAGGTAACCTTTTTTGTGCAGTATATGCTATAATTTCTTCCTCTCACTTCCTTAATTCATCTTCAGGATAAAGCTGAACTACTCTCCATGGTCTTGTAGGATGGAGTCAAGAATAATGGGCTGCTTTCGTTGGGATTTTATACACTAATGGACCGTCTGTAAATACGTATTTCACGGCCTCAGTTGGGCCCTTGCTATCCGTTGCTTGAAAACACATCACTGATTCTCCTTTCTAGCCAAAAGAATGGGTTGTTCAAGATGTTCCTTTTTATCTCGTTCCTAATCCTCCTGGTTCCTAGCCAGGTCCTTGCTCACTAACTCATTAAAATAATCACCCAAGTTACTCACACTCCTAATGCTTCTCTTCCACTCACTCCCATCCCATCATCTGCTCACTTCCTTCGGAAGGAAGGACTGAAGGAAAGCGTGGCCTTGCTCCTTCGCCAGCTAAGCCATTGCCCTCCGTGGCTTACTAAAGAGAATGTATCATCAATCATCACTAGTACCCTTCTTATTAACATCTGCATTCTCAATACTTTGTGCAGTAAAGGTCCCAAGTTGGTCATGTGTTCAAGTCATGGGCCCCAGTGTGATCCTTCAGGATGATGATGATGATGATGATGACGATGATGATGAAACTGTAAAAGGGTAGAGCCTCTTGGGAGAAGGTTGGATTATTGGTGCATGACCTCAGAGGGGATTCTGGGAGTCAGCCTCTTTTCTACCTCTTTGCCTTTGGCATCCATGATATGAGTGGCTTCTCTTAACTTACTGGTCCTGTGCTTCCTCATCACAGGTCCACATGGCAGGATGAACTAGCCACGTCTTGAAACAGTGAGCCAGAAAAGCAGTTTCGTCCTTATGAACTGATTCAGGTGTTTCCTCACAGTGCTAGAAAGCTGACCACACACGCTTCTGTCACTGTTTTAGCTTCTTCTTTCCCTTGTTCCAATGCCTCAACCTCTGAATTCTCCTTGATTCACATTCCTGCTACAGTATCTTATAACAGACCTCCAAAATACATAGGTCCACAATCCAAACACCGTCTCCTTGGTTTCTAGTCTCAACGACAGGACATGTCTCTGCGAACTCTAATATCCACTGTATTTGATAGCATCTCATTCTTCAGTAAGAATTTTTTGAGTGTTAACAATTTTTCACCTTTTTCCAATTACACACCAAATGCCATGGATCCTGCTTCTGAAATGAGGTTCAAACCTTACCTTTCCCTAAGGTGATCCACACACCAGTCCATCATTAGTGTTTCCCTGGATATGAACAGATTCATCGTAGGATCCGTATTGAACTTCTTGGCTCGATTTCAGCACTTTCCAATTCTCTTTTCTCAGAGCTATGGCTTCTAAAACTCTAATTGGATCATGTCATTGTCAAGCTCAAAAACCTCTGGTGACTTTTTATCACCTAACGACTAAAGTACAAATCTCCTACCCAGCATGTAAAAACCTCAAGGATGTGACTCCAATGTCCTTTTTTCATCTTTTCATCTCCATCCATCACATGCACACATGCACACATGCACATACACACATTCCTCTTTGCCCAAACAGGAGCTCCTATAGATTAGCATATATTAATTGTAGAACACAATGGATTTCAACTGTGATGTGTTCATACATGTGTAATATGAATACATATATAATCCCCATCCCCCACACAGATATTATTTTTTCTTATCCTCTCTGTCTCCTTCTATGGGTCTCCTTTCTCTTTTAAAATGCTCCCTCTTCTACTTTAATGCCATTTTAATTTTAAGAAAATGGGTGCCTTTAATCTTTGTAAGCCTGCACTATTTTGTTTAATATGATTATTTCCAGTTACATGCATGTTCATGAAAATGGCAGAATTTTGTCTTTTCTTTATGGCTGAATGGTACCCACTGTGTTTCTGCACTGCATTTTCTTTATCCACTGATCATTGATGGGCTCCTAAGCTGTTTCCAGACCTTGGCCATTGTGAAGAAGATAACAATAAACATAGATATGAAAGTATTTGTGTGTTGAGCTAGCTTTGGTCCCATGGGCATATATGGAGGAATGGCCTAATTGGATTGCATGGTAATTTTATTTGTAGTTTCTTTTAAAAACTCCACACCAATTGCCATAGTAACCAGACCAATTTGCAATGCCACTGACGAGATTATTTTTTCCTACATACTTGACAGCTTCCACTTGTTTTCCTGGTGATGGCCATTGTAATTGCTGTGGGATGGATTCTCTGCATGATTTTTATTTGCACTTTCTGGATGGCAAAGGCTGCTGAACACTTTCACATGTTTATTGGTCACTTACACCTGTCCTTCACTTTGAGTAGAACTTCGTTCCCCTGTTGGTTCTTCCTAGACATAGAAACGGAACCACCTTTCATCTATGACTCAACCCAGATCCTACTCGCATGAGCCAACAGCCTTGTGAAGCTTGACTCAGCCACTCACGGAGTCAGGTATTCCTCTTTATTCCAGTACTGTCGCCTGTCTCCAACAGTCCAACACTATCCTATGTAACATAGGTACCCTTCCAGCTCCACCTTCCTCCAGGTCATGAGCATTTGGAAGATATGGACTGTTTCTACTCATGTTTGACTTCTTTCTAAATGTATAATAAATGTATAATATGTACTACATACCTTTCACTGAGGAAATAGTTGTTCTCTGGAGTAAATATAATGGACTTGCCCATGAGATGGTTAACATTGCCAACTCAACACGGCTTAGCATTAGTCATGGTCTCCCCTGATTTTCATTATGTTACTGTGTTTTCTCGGTTCTCTGCATAGCAATAAAACTGATAGACAAAGTTTTTCACTCATGACATATTTCAGTGCCCACTTGGGATTATAGTCTTCTTTGAGATGTAGTCTGGCAAGCAAATCTCTGGGCATATCTGTGAGAAGTTTCTATGTTAGGTCAATTGAGGTGAGAAGACTCGTCCTAACTCTGAGAAGCACCATTCCACAGGCAAGGGTACCTATCAGACTGAATGAAAAGGAGAAAGCAGGCTGAGAAGCAGCGTTCCTTTCTGTCTCTGCATTCTGACTGCAGAAGATTTGTGACCGGCTCCCTCAAGCTCCTGCCACCATCACTGCCCCACCATGATGGACTATACCCTTAAATTATGAGTCAAAACTACATCCTTTCTGCCACAAGTTGCTTTTGCCAAGTGTTTTGCCACAACTATGAAAAGGTGACTAATAAAATTTCTATCAACATAGCAGTTACCAGTATCACACTCTGCTTATCGTTTTCCCTGCCTCTGGAAGGATTGCAGCTACAATGCTCAAGCATATTTCTGAGTGTTGTTTGAAATGTGAAGACAAAGGAACGAAGAAGCATTTTATTCGTAAACATCTCTTTGGGACCACCTGTTTAAAACTAACCATAGCAACAGCCATTGACTGGCTGTCTTCTGCAGTCAGACACTCATTCACGGTTTTGCACTCACTGCATCAGTTACTCCTCTAAGGAAATCTGTGCAGTAAACACTAGCTTAAGCCTATTTCACATAAAGAGAACCTGAATCTCAGAGAAAAGGCCAGCCCCAGGTCATACAGCAAAGCGGAACTGCCAGTCACCAAAAAGAAGTTTAGGTGGTGTTGGAGAAGTTGTGTTTTGCCAAATCTGTCTCGCCATGGCCTTCCTTACTGCATGGTATGGAGAGATACAGAGACTAAGCAACTGCACAGTTCCAAGTCAGGAGCCTCCAGGCTGTGTCAAAATGCACCAAGAGAAGGCTGCACGTGAACTGGGAGTGTGGAGAAAAGCACAGGAGAAATTATAGAACTGGGGTGAGATAGCCAGGAAAGCAGCCGTGCAAAAGAACCTTTGTCAATGGTAAATCATGGTTTAGAATACTCAACACACTAAAACCTACCACAGCCTATCAGGTATCATTTGCCTGTGCCCAACCCCCCATCCCATATTGGGATAGATCTAAAAGGTTGCTCTAAAAATGACACTAAGACTTATGTTTATTTTCATAGTTTCATCTTCAAATAAAAATAGTGCATTAAGTCAGAGGCAGATGGATCTCTTAAAGGAATGACCACATTTCTAAGTTTGTTTTCACCTTTGTTTGAAAGTGTTTCTATTCTCCACAGAAGGTACATCTTCAGAATAACTCTTGAGATCACAAACAGAGGAAGAAGAAATGTCTAGGGATGAATGTTTACACCCAGAGACATTTGCCTTGTGTTAACTGAGCATGAATTCCCACTTAGAGTTCGCTTTTGTTTCGCAGGGCCTAAGAGCCCTTTCTCCAAATTGATGGCAATTAATTTCTCTGTCTCCTTTAAGTTTTCTCTTCAAACCTTTACCTCCTTCCTCTAAAGAATCTTCACCACAACTCAGAGTGAGTGTGGGGTGGAGGAGGCAGGTCAAGAAAGAAAAATACCTCTGAACATTTAGCTAGATGCCAACTATGTCTACCCCAAGGGAACAACCAAGTTTCTCCATCTTCATTTTCTCCTTTATGGTCTTCTGTGTCTCGTTAGATCATAAGTCCTCAGGGAGAATTCATGCTTTTAGGATCTATTCAACAAGCAACATATTGTGAAGGCCCAAAAGATGCTTATCTTTAGGAAAAAATACAATGACGTAAAGCTACAATCATTGCTGAGGAGAATTGACCTATTTCTTTTTTAAATTATCTGCAGTTTTCATGTCAAAAAAAAGAGATAAAAAGTGTTTTATTCAAAATATTAACCTCTAGAAAATCTCCTAGGAATGAGGCTTGGCTGAGAATTGGAAATGGAATTCGACCTAATTCTTTGCCCTAGCAGAGCCTATGCAGTTGATCCAGCTGCATTGCCTTTTTGTATCTGTCCCCTTGTTCATGAGACCCACATTCCAGCCTCTATCAATCTCCCTCACACGTATTTCTGGGGCTGGAGAGATGACTCCTTGGCTAAAAGCACTTGCTACTCTTACAATTAGGTTCCCAGCACCCAGGTTAGGTAGCTCCCAAGAAGACACCTAAGAGACAAGCCCCACCTATGAATTAGTCAAGACTGTAAAGTGTGGAGGGAAATAGCAGAGGAACAGCTAAGAACTCTCTAAGTGGAGACTCTGCAAGCAAAGGAAATCATAGAATACTAAGAAACCACTCGTATACACTGTTTTGAAATTTTTTAAATTTATTTTTCAAATAAATAATTATACATTAATAGAAGTTGATCTGGTCTCCACCAGATTTCCTCTATTAGATCATATTAAATTAAATAAAAGGTGACTGCAGTTAAAACCAGCATAAAATTACCCGTGCAACTTAGAACTGTTTCAGGCAAAGTCAGCCCAGTCAGGCCAGAGACACATGCTCACCATGGCATTTGCCTGACCAGTCATTACTATTGATAGCGGGAAGGGGTGGGTCATGGGGATCCTTGGGATATCTAGGGGCACAGAACTATCTCAGGTGGGGCTGAGACCAGCGACCTGACCTGCCTTTTTGTGAGGGAAAGGCAATGAACTCACCTACTGGCATTTTTCCCTTATTATGCTGATTCACCTCTCATTGCCACACACACACACACACACACACATCAATCAGAATGGTTCTCGGTCATTGTCATCCACCCAGCATGGTTCCTGAATGTCCACTGCCTTGTGCCCAAAAGGGAACTACTCGCCTTTCCCAGATACCTAGGAATGTTCTCCAACCTTCCCTGACCTCACCCCTCTCCAAGGGTTTATAGGCAGTTCATGGTTGCCAAGAAAGGAAAAGACATTTTTTTCAATGGTTCGGTTTCTACATTCCCAAATAGATCTCCACCCATCTTCCCATAAGTGCCTTAGTGAAGCCATTGGCTCAGAAAGCTAGAGTCCACTGGAGTTGTTTCTTTGTCCTGTCTTTGGTTCCCTGTCTGGAGTGAGTAAACATCTGTTCATCTTCCTAGAAACAATTCACACAACAGGACTATAGAGGTCACACAACCAAACCCAGGCCTCCGTGTTTCCAAGTCCTCTTACATATCAAGCTTTAGCAGCGACAGTGTGAGCCTAAACACACTAGCAACTATGTGATATCATCCTTGTACGGCCAGCCTGGAAGCAGCAGTGGATGCTTAGAAAATCCACACCTTTTTCAGGCTCTCCTTATGAAATTAGGTAATTGCACGGTGTGGACCGTTGAGACTGCATCTCAA
The DNA here is from genome assembly GCF_950005125.1 of Chionomys nivalis. NCBI lineage: Eukaryota > Metazoa > Chordata > Mammalia > Rodentia > Cricetidae > Chionomys > Chionomys nivalis. Next base: position 25,490,449 of record NC_080109.1, on the reverse strand, counting down.
AGAAGACCACACACCCAAGTGGGCACTGTCATATGCCATGAGTTACAATTTGCCTATCAGTTTTACTGCTATCCAGAGAATGAAAAACACTGTAACAATGAAAAACCTAGGGAGAAACCATGTCGAATGCTTGTTGGCCCTGCAACTTTCTGGGGTAAGCTACCATGTTCCTTGTAATTCTTTTGTTTTGTCTTTTGGCACAGACTGTCAGTGTGCACCCAGGCTGACTGCGGACCTGCAGCCCTCCTGTGCAGCCTCCCAAGGGCTGGGATGACAGTAAGTGTTCAGCACCAATCCTGGCTTTGCGAACTTCCCGAGGAAAGAAACTCAGATATCTGTGTCATCACTAACCTGAAATACAACACAGTGCTCCATACCAGTCTTGAACTAAACTCAGTTAAATGGGTTTTTTTGTTTTGTGTTGTTGTTGTTGATTTGTGGAGGGTGGTTGTTTGTTTTGTTGTTGTTGTTTTTGTTTCTAGTAAAGAAGAGTTTGTTTTGGCTCATAGTTCAAGGACACAGCGGGGAAGTCATTGTAAGTTTCAAGGGCTGGTCACACATTGCACCCTCAGTCGGAAAGCAGAGGGCAATGAATATGGTGTCTGCTTCCTTTCTCCTTATTATGGAGTCTGGGACCCCAGGCCGTGGGATGCTGCCACATACATTTACGTAGCATCTCAATTAAGCTTGCCTAGAAAATCCACTAAAGACTCACCAGAGGCTTAATTCCTGGGTGTCTCTAGATGCTCTCAAGGTGGTAATCATATCTAACAGTGATCATCTTCCACCCCTGCAGGTGGCCATTCCATTAATTAATGATCACCTTCCCCTGCCCCCACAGGTTGTCATTTTATTGGCTTCACAGTGAGACAGATAAGTGGCAGTGCAGTTACTTTTGACACTAGAAAAGAATTTTTTTATTATTAATTTTTTCCAGCTCAAATATATTTCCCCTCCCTCCTCTCCTACCAGTCCTTCCCACCCCCAGTTTCCCCTCCCCCAATCCCCATCTACTTCTCCTCCATTCTCTTCAGAGAAGGGCAGGCCTTCCATGTATATCGGCCAGTCATGGAGTATGAAGATGCAGGAAGGCTAGGTGCCTCCTCTCCTAAGGAAGGAAGGGACCCAAGAGCAGTTAATAGAATCAGAGACAGCCTTGCCTTCCCTGTTAGGAGTCCCACAAAAAGTGCTCACAACTAAGATGATAAATTATCTGGTTTCTTTCTATTTCTGTGATTTCTATTTCATTCATGTTGCTTTTTAGACTTTTTCACTTTATCATTAGCATGTATTAATTATACATATCTGTATGTATTTCATACTGATAGTTCATATGTGCACAAGATGTATTCTATCACATTCATCCCATTGCCCTCCCTTGCCCCCCATCATTATTCTTGTCACCTTACTCTTCCCAAATAGTTTCTTTTGACTTTAACGTCCTTTATGTAGATGTCACATATGAGAAAAGTTCAGTACTTCCTTTCAAAATCTAGCTTGTTTTGCTTAAATAGGTATACGCTGTACGTATGTTTGAATGTACATGTGTGTGTATATCTATCTGTATAATTTGTATTTTAATAAAATTTGGCTGATAATAAATTGGATTTAAAAAAAAAAAAGATCAAGCAATACAACTTGCTGTGCCATAAACATAAATAGCTTGCATTAAATATGTCAAGTATTCTTATATTTAGCATATTAAATATGTTAATATTTAATGTGTTAAATGTTAATACCTAGTATGTTAAATATGTTTTAAAATGTTAAATAACTCATTTTTGTCAGTTAAGTCTGTGGTGGAGAGTGGATGAGAACACAGACTTCTAGGTGAATACTTCTACCACTACGCTGTACTAGCCCCTATCGATTTCAGAAAAAGGAAATTTAAACTGAGTACTTTTTTCTGTACCCATTATTACATTTCTCACTATTACTCTTAAATTCCTCTCTGCTCCAACTTGTCTGGACAGCAGTTAGTGGTATTTATTGAAGCCCAAGCAGCCTGTGTTCACCAAAAGTATTAGATGCGGAGTTTTTAAAAGGAGAAAAGCATGGCATTGAGTACTGTTTTACTTTCAGAAAATAATTTTGTATGCATGTAGAACTTACTATGGGCTGGGGAATAATTCCACTTTATGACCCTCATATTCAGCTACTAATTACTTTTCGTTGTCCTCAATATATTTCTATTGCATCAATGGGAAACTACAGCAGTCCTCTAGTGACAAAAATTATCCATATCAATTGTTGTGAATATTAATTAAAAGCTTTGTGTCTTCATGGAAAACCATCTACATCCCCACTTCAAAGGCATTTCATTGCAGCACTATAAAAAATATCACTTCAGTTAAAATTTGCAGTGCATTCCAATCAATAAGATTATAGGTTCTTTTGTTGTTCTTCTTCAATTTCTGGAAAGACAAACATTTTTTAAATGAAGTCATTGATCTACCACACTTTGCCTGCAAAAAAAAAAAAAAGAACCTATTTCAAAAGAAAATAAATGTGTCATATCTGACTGAGGGAAAACAATATCACAGAAAGAAAGCCAGTTAGTAATTGAGGCTGTTTAATGAGAGTGAGCCGAAGTTGAGAGAATCAATCAGTCATGTTTGCTGTGTGCCCCGTCTCATGAAAGTGGAGCACAGAGGGGAGAGGATCAGGACAGGGTTCTCAAAGTCTTACCCTGAGAGTGTAGAGAGTCTGGAGTCTGAGCATGTGTCCACATATGTGGCGTGTGCACTCATGTATGATTGTGTTCAATAAAGCACTAAGATGTGTGAGGAGACAAACTCCTATCTTCATCAACAAGGTTCTTTCTCATTTTCTTGTCTTCTGAGAGCACAACTGGCCATTCCAAATTACGAAGTGAGCTGCACTAAAGGAAGCTTGGACCTGTGTAGAACCCCCCTTAATTAATCTCAGTCGTGCTACCTCCTAGGATCAATGCAATGGTATCTAAAATCATTATATCTAAAACAGCAAAATGTGCACAAGATTTGTCAAAGCAATATTTAAGTCATTTTATGGTATTTTTTTTTAAGATTTAAGATTTTGCCGGGCAGTGGTGGTGCATGCCTTTAATCTCAGCACTCAGGAGATAGAGGCAGGTGGAGGAGCTCTGTGAGTTTGAGGCCAGCCTAATCTACAAAATCAGTTCCAGGACAGCCTGTTACACTGTCTCAAACCAAAAAAAGAAAAAAGGTTTATTTTTGATTCTATGTATGTAGAGGTAGAGTATGTGCTCATGAGAATAGGTCACGTCCCCAGGAACTGGAGTTACAGGAGGTTGTTAGCCACCCACCCTACACAGGTGGCTGAAAGCTGAACTCCCATCCTCGGAGTCAAGAGTTGGAAGCACTCCTAGCCACTAAGCCATCTCTCTAGCCATGGGGAATTTTATTTTAAATGTGTGATATCATTTATCTTTACCAGAAAGAGGATCCTTGTTTCAAACACAGTTAACGACACGGTTATTTTTTTACAGCTAGATAGTGGAGGGTTTGATTTTTTTTAAAGTCAAGAAGAGTAAGTCAACAATGACTGGTGTGTAGCAGTGATTCTTCTATGTAAATTACACAAACATTGACTGTATCCTGGAGCCCATCTCGCCGCCTTCTAGGGTGGCATCATTCACCTGGGATTCTAATCTCAAAGTGACTGGTGTTAATTTGAGCATTGACCAAGTCTCATTTGTAAACCCTGCTTTCTTCCCCACAAGATCAGGCCACTGTACAGGCGAGAGCTGTCTTCTCCTAAGCTTATAACATCCCATCTTATGGTTGAGGATAAAATTGTCCCCAAAGTCTCATGTTCCCCATGCCTGGTCCAGGCAGGGCTATCTGGGAAGCTTGGGGGAAGTGGGTTACTGATGGTGAGTAATTAGGACCATCTCATCTCTGCCTCATCAACTCATTCTCTCTCTCTCTCTCTCTCTCTCTCTCTCTCTCTCTCTCTCTCTCTCTCTCTCTGTGTGTGTGTGTGTGTGTGTGTGTGTGTGTTCCTCTCTCTCCTTGTTTACCAAAAAAGTGAGACAGCCTCTCTATCACAGCCATGTCTTCACGGCTCAAATCTGTGAGACCAAGCAACTATGGGCTGGTCCGCTGAAGCTGTGAGCCAAATTGATGGAGGAAGGTCATTGGCTAATAAAGAAACTGCCTTGGCCCATCTGATAGGGCAGAATTTAGATAGGCGGAGTAAACAGAACAGAATGCTGGGAGGAAGAGGAAGTGAGCTGAGATGCAGGACAGCTCCTCTCAGAGCCAGAAGCGATGAAGCAAGCCGCCAGGTCAGACATGCTGAATCTTTCCTGGTAAGACTGATGCTACACAGATTATTAGAGATGGGTTGATCGGGATATGAGAATTAGCCAGTAAGGGCTAGAGCTAATGGGCCAAGCAGTGTTTAAAAGACTACAGTTTGTGTGTCGTTATTTTGGGGCATAAGCTAGGCAGGCAGCCATGAGCCGGGCTGTGGGAAGAGGCCCGCAGCTCCCCACTACACCAAATAGCACTCTCCCCTCCTTCTAACTTATCCTTTCAGGTATTTTCATCATAGATATGAGAAAAGTAACAAATGTAGCCTATTTATCAGGTAGAAGACTCTGCTGAAAATTGGAGCAGTCAAAAGGAATCATGTCACAAACAGAAAAATATTTCAAAAATTAATATTTTGCTTTTTGGTTGTTAACACACTTTTATCCAAAAATAGAAATGATGCCTAGATTGTGAAGACATTGGGGCTTTTATCAGTCAAGGCTAGATTGTAAAATTCACAGTAAAACCAGTATGAAAAACAACTCTGTAGCTCAAGATGTGAAATACAGGCTTACAAGTAACCTGGCAATTCCACTCTCAGGAATATACCCAAGGGAAATAAAAGCATATGTCCTGCTATGAAGAAATTATTTTGACAGTTGTTAAAATAGTAAGGCAGACTTTATTCAGGACCGCTGTGAAAGGTGTCAGGTCTGCAATCGACAAGAGAGGAGTGTCTTAGCTCCCCACAAAGCAAGGACACTGGGTTACTGGCAACAAGCAGGGTGGGGAGCAGACAAGGATTTGAGGCTGTCAAAGGGGATTCTCGCTACACAACTTAAGAGCGTCCTTACTGGGGGCGTAGCTGAGGTTTTCCCTATCAAAATCCGAGAATGTGGGTCTCAATGAGCATCCAGAATAGAAACAGGATTGCTAAGCCAATTTGGCAGGAGTTTTTCTCACACTCAGCTCTCCGGGGCTGGCAAGAATGTTGCCATGGTCAAGGCTTCACTGAGAAGAGGACTTGGAAGAATTTTATTAAATTTAATCAATGAAAGAGTCATTTTCAGTCCTCACAAACTCCTGTACATGCAGAATGTCTAGCAGAATACCCCATAAAAACCAAAAAGAGAGAAGCGATAAATGCCTATCCACTGGAAAATAAGCAGGAAAAAATGAATGCTGGGATAATCTCCTGCCTTACAATGGATGAACTGACGCATGCTGAGTAGGCAAACCTTTAAAACACGATGCTAAGTGAAAGAAGCCATCATGAACGATCACTGGGTGTATGCTCAGCTTGTTCAAGATGTGAAGATGAGGTAAGTCCTTGGAAACAAAAACTAAACTGGTGTGGTCACCGGAGAAAGGGGAAGAAAGGGAGGACTGGGTGGTAGTGGTGCACAGCTTCTTTTGAGAGTGGTGGAAATGCAACAGAATGGACAGTGACAATGACTGCCCAGCAATATAAATACTAGAAACACTGAGTAGGGTGTCTGTCTGCGTGTCTGCCTGCAGGCCAGAAGAGGGCACCAGACCTCATTACAGATGGCTGTGAGCCACCATGTGGTTGCTGGGAATTGAACTCAGGACCTTTGGAAGAGCAGTCAGTGCTCTTAAACCTCTGAGCCATCTCTCCAGCCCTTAAGGGCAGATTTCATAGTTTGCAAAATCACCAGATATTTTTACAAGCGAGGTTCTAGGCACACACTAATTTTCTCAATCCTTAATTTTTTTCCTCTTATTTTTGTCCCTTAGTAGTGAAATGGGGGGTGACTGCTTCCATTTAATTATACAGGGAAAATGTACTTTCTCTGACTCCAACTCTACCTCATTATACACCAGCAGTCAGTCTCTCTTTCTTTCTCTCTCTCTCTCTCTCTCTCTCTCTCTCTCTCTCACACACACACACACACACACACCTTAAAAACAGCAAGCTAGGTGAAACTGAAACTGCAATTTTTTTTAACACAACAGAATTCCACATTAAATATATGTTGTATTTTCAAAGTATGTACCTCCAACAAGATTATTTCAACTGTTTTTCAAAAACCCTACAACAGAAAAGATTAAAAAAAATCACATAACAGCTGCTAGAGTATGCTAATAATTATAATAAGTATTGCCAAATGGGCACGGTGATCATTCATTCAAAGAGGAACAATTACACTATTATATCTGTGTGATTACATCTCAATTGCCCAAGTCCTGCCTGGATCTATGCCCTTTTATTTTGAAGCCATGTAATGATAAATAATATAATCAAGGAGAAAAAATATATATGCATATCAAATGAATTATGCTATATGAAAAGTCCATTTTAAAGACTTAGTGGAAGCCAGCATAATGATTCAGTGAGTAAAGGCACCAAGCCCAAAGTGGCCTGAGTTTGGTTCCTAGGACTCACATGGTGGAAGGTTAAAAACCAACTCCCAAAAGTTGTTCCTTAACCTACATAGTCATGCCTATATTCACACACACATGCACACACGCACACACACACAATAAGCAAATAAATATATGTAATTTACATTTTAAAAAGTGGCTGGGATTGAGGTGTAGCTCATTATGTAGAGTGTTTGCCTAGCATGCACAATCCTAAGTGCCACACAAACTGGACACAATGGCCACACCCATCATTATCCTAGGCCTGAGAAGGAAGAAGCAGGAGAATCAAAAGTTCAAGCCCATCCTGTGCTACTTATTGAGTTTAATCCCAGACTGAGGTGTGTCTGACTTTGTCTAAAAATAATCATCATCATCATCATCTTAGCTAGCTATATGCAGTCACAACACTGTCCATGAAATCCCAATGATTCCAGAGTCTCACTGAACCATCCACACACCATCCTGTGTGTTCGTCTGCTCACAGCCCCTCACTGGAGCCCTTGTGCTCTCCCCGGAATCATGAAGATTTCAGATAGGGTAAGGCTATACGGCAGAAGTCACAAAGACACTAGGATGGAAAGACATGGTGCTGAGATAGATAGCCACAGATGAGTAGTACAGGAAAGTCACATGGAGAAGATGCCTGTCCATTACTTCCTGGCTTTCTGAACAAAGAACAACGGCACACTGAGTCCAATAATCTGGGAAGCTTGTTAATCCAGGCATCAGGATTCAGTTCTTCTACAGTTTAACAAAGACCCAATCATGATGACTTATCTAGACAGCTTCATGACTAGAGTCCAGGAGTGCCCAATCCAAAGGCAGACACTTGGAACCTCAATGACTTCACCGGGGGCAATCACTCCTGTGTTCCCACTCCACTGTTCTAGAATGTAGATCTTTGTTCTCCTGCTCATTGACTTATGTCTACAAGACAGCTACAACAACCCCAGATACACATCTAAGTTTCTTAAAAACCAGACTAAAAAAATATAAAGGAGGATGAATGAAGAAACAATGTAAATATTTCCATGAAATCTCCTTGATCAAAACCATCAAATGTCAACCCTGTGATGCAAACTAAGATAGGCTGTTAAATTTGAAAATAGTAATGATGATGATGATGATGATGATGATGATGATGATGATGATGATGATGATAAGGTCTTCAAGGTAATAAGGTTAGAATAGATACTGGGTAGGCAATTATAGTTAGGGCTCATGGATACTTCCTCAATGCCTTACAGGCTTTCTCTACAACGTGTATGTGCACATATGGGTGGGAAAATATACACGTGTACGCACATGCATATTGGAGCCAAAGAACAATGTCTAGGGTTATTCCTCAGGCATGGTCCATCTGTTCTTTTATGTTTGTTTCTTTGGTTTGGTTTGGTTTTTTGGTTTTTGTTATTTTGTTATTGTTGTTATTGTTTGAGTTTTTCTTTTCTTTCTTATTTTATTTATTTATTTATTTATTTATTTATTTATTTATTTATTGGACAAGATCTGTCTCTGGCTTGAAGGAATCCAAGAAGAGCTGTCAGGCTGGCCTCGAACCCCAGGATTCCTCATGTCTCTGCCTCCCCAACACTGGGATTACACATGTGGGCCATCATAGCTGCCTTTTCCCATGAGTGCTCAGCATGAGACTGGAGCCCTTCACTGACTCAGTCACGTCCTCAGTCCTTTAAAACCTTTCATCTTTAATTTTCATACCGAGTATAGTTTATGGATAAAATCCAAATACAGCTCTAGATACCCATCTCCTCACCAGGTGAGTCAGAATCCAGTTGCCATTTTCATCGCCTCTGTCTAAATCTCTATTTGTGCTGAACAGATGCCAAAGACCATTATTTTAATTGTCACAGACTAATGAAAAAAGGAGGGAAAATCTAGGGAGGGTGATAGTGCATAAAGGACATGCTGGGACAAAGTGACAAACAAGCTACACTCCGGGCTGTTGGGGAAAGTAGATATACTAATCTGTGAATTCATCAGACAAGGGTACACCTCTAGCCATCTTGGAAGCTCTTGCTTCTGGACAGGGAGACAGCAGTGCTTCTGATACTCTTCTTCTTGTCCTAGTGTGGGGAGTCAGAGTAGCTCAGAGAGAACTGTGTTCAGAAAACTGTCAACCCTCTGACTTAAATTCATTTGCTTTTTGTTTGTTTGCAACGAGATCTTATTAGCCCAGGCTGATCTTGAACTTGTCCAGTACCCATTCTGAGATTTGGCCATAAAAATCTGATCCTCCTGCCTCCACTTTCCCAGTACCACCAGGCCCAGTTTATGTGGTGCTGAGGATGGAGCCCAGGGCTCCATGCATGGGAGCCAATCATACTACCGACTTACTAGCTTAGCTACATTCCCAGCCTTCAAACCAGATAATAGGTGTTTTGTTAACAGAAGTGCATGTTGCTACTTGCAACAAAATGAAAACCCCAGCAGTTCCAAAATAAGAAGAAAACCGGAAACATGTGCATTGTATGAGGAGCTAGCTTCTGTGGCTTTCTGTTGTAGTCTAGCTGAAAAATAGCTCTCCCTGAAACTATCTAGCAGAGTAATTAAAAAAAAAAAAATCACCGATGTTAAAGTCACTGTGGAACCAGCTGAGAAATTTGATGAGCTTCTATCTCACAGTCCAAGAAAGGGGGTATTGTGTAGCCTGCTGAGTTCTCGTCCAGCTTCAAAGCCTCTTTCCACTCGATGATAAACAGGCTGGCACGGGGTCCGTGCCAAGCGTTCACCGCTGTGACCAAGATACCCACGGAATCAAGCTCACCCTGTCAGCCTGCCTGGACTACTAAACAATCATGTAACAATGGACGGTTATGGGGTCTCCAAAAGAATAGCAAGTCTCACTTAAAACCCCCAGAACGGCTTCCCTTTATTCTCCTACTCTGAAGAAAGCAGTTCTCTGAACGCTCTGTAGCTTCCTGGAGCAGCCTCAGTGGATTCGAGCACTCTGCCATTCTATTTAAAGCCCCTAAAAATGAAAGATGCCATTATAAAGAGGACTAGCCACCAGCAGCGCAAGCATGACGCTTCCTGGGCTTCAAAATGAACTTGTAATGGCAGAGTTTTCCAACCAAGGGCCATCTACCTAATGATCCCCATCCCGTGTTCAAAATCTCCCCAAGCCAGCGAAACTCTTCTTTCTGTTCGAATCGTGTCTTAATCTTTCCTTGGACAAATGCTCTGGAGTTGTGGCCCACAAGTCCTTCACGCTAACATCCAGAACTATCTCACCCTTCCTTACCTACCCACTTCTCAGTCTTCTTCCGGGTAAGATAAGCAACCCCCTTTAAGCCCGCCTCTATCAACAAAGTCCCACGCTAACAGTGTAAATGTAAGATTTCAGCCATCACACCGCTTCTTCTAACATTCCTGAGATCTTGGGGACCTGAGAGTTCGGCTATGAGTTTGATTTCTTTTTTTTTTAAGATTGTGTGTGTGTGTGTGTGTGTGTATGTGTGTGTGTGTGTGTGTCATGTGTGCAGCTAATGGTGGAGGCTGGAAGAGATTATCAGTTCCCCCTAAAACTGGAGAAGCAATTGTAAGCTGCCTCACATAGATTCTGCGCTCAGAATTCCAGTCTTCTGCAAAAGCAAGAAGCACTAAGGGCACAATTGCACAGCAATCTCCCCAGACTGAGGAGACCCTGACTCCTAACAGCTCAGAAAGCATAGGTGGCGGGGAGCAGCTGGAACTGGGAGCAAGTCCTCTCCTTAATCTCATTCCCCAGGTTTTCCATATGAAAAGTTGCCAAATTCTTCTTCTTAAACATCCCTATGGGGCTGAGGATTTAACTCAGTGGTAAAGCACTTGCCTAGTAAGTGTAAGGCCCTGGGTTTGGTCCTTAGCTCCAGGAAGAAAAAAAAAGACAAATTTTCTACATCATCAGCTTCTTACCCTAGAGGCTCTCTCTTTCCCACATGTTCCTTCTGGACTAGCTCTTTTCTGGTTGATCAATGTTACAAAATTCCAACATTTCATCTTAGAAGTCCCCTCACCTTCAGCCAGCTGAACCAACTGATTCTATCTACCTATCATCTACCTATCATCTATCGACCTATCTATCTGTCTGTCTGTCCATTTGTCCGTCCGTCTGTCTATCTATCTATCCATTTATCCATCTATCTATCTACCTGTCTGTCTATCTGTGATGTTAGTTTTACCTGCCAACTTAACAGAGCCTGGAATCACCTGGGCATAGCGTGTTGATGGGGTTATCCAGATGGGGCTAGCCTGTGGGTATGTCTATGAGGGATTATCCTGATTGCTAACTAATATGGGAAGATCCAGCTCGCTGTGTGCAGCACCATTCCATAGGCTGTACTCGGAACTCTTTAAGAGTGAGACAAGCAAGCAAGGATCAACACTCACTCACTGTTCTTGACCATGGATGCAGTTCAACAAGCTCCTGCCTTAACCTGCCCACAAACATAGACTGTAATCTGGAATTGTAAGCCAAATAATCTCTGTTTTCCCAATTGCTTCTTGTTGAGGTATTTTATCACTGCAATAGAAGTGACACTAGAATACTACCTGTGTGTCTGTCTATATTCCTATGTAGCTGTTTATATAAATACACATATAACAAGAGGCGAGGTGTAATACAAGACAGCTATCACCAAGCTTTACCTTAGGATACTGGGGAGAGAGAAACATTTGTATACATTTATATCCAAACTTCTTTAACTCTTTGTTCCTATAAGACTTGACTGAACTATCTGGTGTTCAAGAGATCCAAACACATCTCTTACATATAGAGGCTGCCTCACTCTCCTCCCCAGCCAGAGTGGGGAAATAAAAAGAACATAATACTTGCTGCCAATTTAGTGTTCAGCATCTTCAGGCACCAAAACCACCAACTGGATAATTAGGGTAGCCATTCAGAAAACAACTCAGCTGTTTGTAGGTTGTGTAGATGTCAGGCTTGGGAATTCCTGCAGGTAACTCACAGATCTCTGAGAATACATGACTGGTGTGAGAAACCCTGAGTCAGGTGAATCCTGATTTAGCCCAGGCAGCCGAAGTGTCTGGGTAAACTAGAGTAAGTTCACCTAGAAGGATGATTCAACACCGCTGACACACTCAAATCTTAAGTCACTTCTTTCTTCATTGACTCTGGTGACAAATCCTGAGAATTAATGACCTTCTTAGCTGGAATAGGTGGAGTGAGGTCTCCAAAACAAGCCCTCCATGAGCCCAGAGGAGTTTGATGTGGATTTCTCCAAGGTGCTAAGCAGGGAGCAACTTTATTGCTGCAAGACTTCAATCTAAATGGTTGACCAGTTGGCGTCTCTGCAGAACTTGCTGTAGACGCTGGTAGAGACTCACTCAGGGTCACGGGGGCGGCCTGACACTCTTGTAGCTGCTCTCTGCACCTGTCCTAGAGTCAGGGTTCACAGGTTGAAGCTGTGGTTTCCCCTGCCCTCCTTTATGATCTGGAGAGGGGTAATTTTGGCCTTGCCTAGTTATCAGTGCCTTGCTCATGCTCTCAGCCTCTTCACGACTCTCCCAGTATCCTACCTGAGCCTTTCCACTTACAGTCTAGAGTGTCCTCACAGACCTCTCCCCGAGGAAGCTTCTACTCCAGCTCAGACAAGCATTCATGTTTCCCATGACATGTTTGTGGTTAACTTTGGTCCCTCTCCACAGAATTCAGAGACATTATTCTCTCTCTCTCTCTCTCTCTCTCTCTCTCTCTCTCTCTCTTTCTCTCTCTCTCCCTTTTCATGGGCAGTCTGGAGCCTTCCATATTATCCTGCCTTATCATTTCCACATGAACCACAAATTTCACAAAAGAAAATGGCCAACACTCCAAGATGCAGCCCAAAATGACTGTTTGTTTGTTGTTGTTTTGTTTTGTTTGCTGGTTGGATGTTTTGTTTTGTTTTGTTTTTTTCATGGTTCAACCAAGCTTTATCATTTATAATATGCAAGAAAATGTGTCTCTTATCTGTTCACCCTCAGAGCCAAGGTTCCATTTCTGGTATAGAAAGGTGACTGCTGCTTTTGCAGAGTTTTTAATGCTAGATAATGATGGCATATTTTCAGAATCTCTTCCCTCCGGTGAGGAAACATGCCTGGAACACAAGGTACAGTATTCTGGACAAGTTCCAAGTCTTCCCTGCCTCCAGAAAGCCTCACAGTTTGAGTCCTGTCCTGTATTGTGGGAGGTCACAGAAATGCTCTGCATTAATTATGGATGAAGACTCCCAGTAAGGAGTGACCCAACAGCCAGACACAGAGACACTGTCCCAGACCCTGTCCCTCTAGGGAGCAGAGATCCTGAGGGAGACACTTAAGACTGTCCTCAATTTCTACACAGTCACCTACCCCACAGGGAATGGGAATAAGGGAAGATGGAGATCAAAGAGTAAAAACTAAAGCCTAGGGAGGAGGCAGAGAAAAGTGGAGAAAGGGATAAAAGAGAGGGGAGGGCAAGGGGGAGTGAGGGAGCTGAGAAGCAGGGGGCAGGCGGGAGGGGACAGAGAGACAGAGATAGGGACCTTAATGAGGCGGCTGGGCTTCTGTTTCATTTCCTCTCCTTGATATTTAACAGCCTTCCTTACTGAAGTGGGTGGGATGGCGCTGGGGGTGAGCCAACTGCGGCTGTGCCGGTGCCTAGGGGGCTCTGGGTTCTGGTCTCCACGGGCCCTCCCTGTGCCCTACACTAACTCCTCTGAAGTGTAGGGACTAGAAAGTATCCACTCTAGACAGCTCAGCTATTTCAACAAAATCCATTTCCATCAAATTATCACTACTGGCAGTGATAGAAAAATTAATGATTTCTTGAAGGGACTATTGTATTTAAATATTTCAAGCCCGTTGGTGTGATGGGTGTCAGCAAGTGAGAAACATATTGACTGGGAGCCACAGCCAATGCCGGCTTTTATAAATATCCTGTCAGATAAATAATGACTCTCAATGGATCCAGTGTGATGTACAGTTCTAAAGCAAGCAGGGTTTTGCCAGGAGGCTCAAAGGAAACTGCCATCAGAATAGCACAGGCTGAATAATGGCATATTTTTTTGTTTATCTTCTGTACCAGAGAAAGAAGCCAAGTCATAGAGAGGTTTGCTCAGCAGGCACCAAGGAGAGAAGAGATTGAGTCTTCAGATTCCGCAAAGGGTCCAACCTTCTGAGGCTTCTACTGAGAGCCTCCAGAATACCAAACAGCAAACAGCATTTGCATTTGAATCTCTCTGTCCAGCAGGCTGGACAAGTTGAGACAGCCAGGCTGCCCATGCTGCTACAGGGAGCAGCTCTTCTTGGTTCCTGAGCTCAGGATCACATAGGGGCAGGGGGATTCAAGAGTCTACAAAGCACCAATCAGGATCAGTCGCTGTCTGAGCAATGTAGACATGCAACCATCCACCTCATGTATCATCACTTCCCTCCCTCCCCTAACTCCATGGTCCATTCATGGCACTTGAAAACAGAAACCTGATTAGAAAAAGTGAACATGAAGGGAGGGATGGGGCGGTAGGTTGCTGAGTGGATGGACACTCTTCTTCTCTGTGCATTCCCAGTATCCACAGACAGTTGAAGGCTGCCAGAGGAACACTGGCGTGCCCACAGTTCATCTTCAAAACACATTTGAGGCTGAGAAGTTGCAGAGCTTCAAAATTACAACAGCCCAATTCAAAAGGAGACAGTCTGTTGTCTTGGACTCCCCAAACTATTCCGGGTTTTACGCTGCCTTCTCTTAAAACCATCAAGACTCTCTGCTCTCTAGCAGATAAACAGCGTTGAAAATTAATTAAAATGTAGAGCACAAAATACACTGCCATATTTCATATGAGGATGAGGCAAGGGGGGGAACCAAACCACGTAAATCAGCAGTAATTCAAAAGACCTAATCTTAACTGAAGTCAATTTGTTAATAAGTTAAGATATCATGTAACTCTCAAAAATACAAGTCCAGGGCCAACTATGTAATTCAAAGGTAGAGTCACTACCAGACACATAGAGACCTGGGTTCCATGCTCAAAAACACGAAAACAAAATATCGAGTTTTCAAAATCACACTTGTTCTTGTATAACCACTACACTACCTATCCTCAGACACATGAGGCATCTATGTGTTCCTCCTAGGAATCCATCCAGGTTAAAAGTGTGGGGAAGAGAAATCACACCTCATCAATCCCATTTTTCCTAGGTGTTTGCTTGGATGACAATGGAGATAAAATTTTCACACTTCCCCAAACAGCATGATCATTTGTTGACAGAGTAAGTTCAGCTTGGTCATATAACTATAAGCAGACATCAATTAATGACAGGGCAGGTTGTGAGGGACAATGCATCACTCAGTAAGGTTGTGACACATCACAACAGGTGTTTATACAAACTACAAGCACTCAGAAGGTAGAACCTACACCACACTAAGCTGAATGGGATAGAACAGTCTGCCATTGACCGTACATCATTACGGTGTTCTACGATGTTTAAATTTGCATCACCCTAGAAGTGGGCTCTCTTAAGAATCATGACTTTTGCAAGCCTTCCACAGACACAAAAAGTCACAGCCTATCTTGTACCAAGTACAGTCACACTGGGGACCTAAAAAGATGACTCTTCTATCACATAAAAGCGATACAGGATAAACCTTGGCTTTCCATCCCATGGAAACAATGACAGCCTCGGAAGAAAAATATGATAGATGTGTAATCCGCCTTGGTCTCTCATATTTGTAAAGAAAACAGCCTTAAATGACAACAGACAAAATGGCTCCATGTTTCTCAGTTGCTCAGCTTCTTGGACATACTCATTAGAGAGAAGAGAAAGGATAGAAAAGACACAGGACCAGATCCCTTTTTCAGAGTCTCTGATCACCTGTCTATTTGAGCTCAGATTGCCTTTCAACTTTCAGTTATTCACCATGGTGACTGATCCTTGTCCCATCATGGAGACAGCCAAAATGCGCCCCCCACATCTTCCATGAAGCTATTCTTTCAAATTCTCAGTCTTCATCTTACTGACATAAGGCTGTCATATACTATAGGGGAAATGTCAGCTTCCTACAGCCTCCTGCAGTTAGGGGGAGAGCTTGAACTAAAGAGCATAAGGGGACCTGGTTCTGATATGAGTCTACCAGGAGTCATTCCTGACACCGCTTCCAACCAAACCACACGCACATGCACACATATGCGTGTGCGTGCACACACACACACAGTGTCTGTAGTGTATAATGGGCCCAAAGCCCATACTAGTTACATGGTGTTACATGTTTGTTACATAGTTATGTGGTTACGTGGGGTTAAATGAGCAAACATAAGAGTTTTTCACTTGGAAGCTGTGAGGCATTGTGCAATGTGCCACGTTCACGCAGATGTGTCCCCAAAATGGAACCAAAGATGGAACCTCTCATCGTGATGTCAGACACCATTTCCTCCTGAGGTGCTCCTCAGTCCAAAATTATATGTCTGTTGATCTTCATCCTTTGGCCTATGGTACAGTGCTGTAGATATTCAGTTTCTGTACATTGGGTGGCAAGAAAGGGGGTGCACTTTGCCCTGAGAATTGATAGTGAAGACACTGTTCTCGTACACTAAACCACTCTTTCTTTATGGGGTTAGTTCCCCAAACTTGTCATGGTAACTTTATTATATCCTTGCAATTCAGTGGTGAACATCGTTGGTGTGGTCTCTGTTCTCATGAACCCCACATGCTTGTTTGAAGGAGGAGAGGAAAAAAAATTGAGGACAGAAAAAGAAATAAGCCAAAATAAGCAAAACAGTCGCATTTGTGAATGGAACTATCAGTGCTATTCTGCTGCAGCCCAGAGGCCGTGACTCTAGAGAGGTTCCATCAGCAACACACACACACACAGCAAAGCTCCTGGTTCCCACAGCAGCTTCTCCACTGTTCAG
This sequence comes from Chionomys nivalis, assembly GCF_950005125.1. Classification (NCBI taxonomy): domain Eukaryota; kingdom Metazoa; phylum Chordata; class Mammalia; order Rodentia; family Cricetidae; genus Chionomys; species Chionomys nivalis. The sequence continues at coordinate 25,473,918 of NC_080109.1, read as the reverse complement.
TGACTTTACATAGGTTCCTGCTTAATGGATGCAAGAATGTCCATCCTGCGATGACCAATTGAATCATGTGCCATCCCTGCAGATGAAGGGACTTCTCTAACATTCCAAACCGTGGGGTCCGTGTCCTAGTTCCATTCTTTTTCTATTTTTGTTCACCCCGTGTAAGTAGAGAAGCCAAGAGAGCAGGCGGATTAAAAATGCATGACTTCTCCCTCTGCCATGATTCCTTTCGCAATTTTTCTAGCAGACTTTGAGAATATCGCGTTTTCGAAGGAGTGTTTTCTTTGTTCCTTCATTTTCTAGGACTTTATAGCTTTTAAGGCTTTTTATCTTTTCCTTCAAAATGTTTGAAGGCTTTGCCATCGGCCTCTAAAAACCTAACTCAGGCCCCTTTGTTTACCTTGAAAGCGATTTCCTGTCGTCTCCCGGAGACTCCTGGGGTTATGACATTACCTCCCAACTTGGATGAGCTGCCAACATTTCCTTTTCCCTGGGCCCCTGACCCACAAAGGATGCCCAGGTGTCCTAAGACCTGGTCACAAGTTATGTCGGCTTCCTTGTTCCACTTCAGGACTCGTGGTCATTGGCAGCAGCCCCAGAAAGCGGCTGTTTCTTCAGAATCTCCATGCCACACCTGTTTTGGTTTTCTCCAGCTGCTTATACAATTTTCAACCCAAAGTGAGTGATAGCTGCTCTGGAAGCCACTTCCACGCCAGCAGCAAGACTGGGGGCTCTGGTGAGGAAGCATTGAAAGAGGCAAAGTGTTCACCCAAAGTTTGCAGCCAGAAATGGCAGCTTTCCAAACTCCGGCTGAGCTGTCACCAGACAAAGGTAGAGAAGACAATTGGTTCAGTATCTCCAGCCATTCCCCAGGGCCAGGTGAAAGGCATTTTAGCTTGTAAACACAGGCTATATCGTGATTTTTCAGTTGAAGCATAGGTTTTCAATATTTCATCTTAGAGATTTTAAAAACATAGGGAGTCAGGCTGGGGCGATGTCTCAGTCTGTAATATCTTTGCCACCAAGTATGAAGACCTGAGTTTGATCCCCAGAATCCCTGTTAAAATGACATATATTTTGGTGTATGGCTATAATCCCAGAGATAGGAGGATCTGGGGGCTTGCTGGCCAGTCAGCCTAACCTACTTGGATATTGGTGAGTTTCACAACAATAAGAGATGCAGTCTCTAAAAACCACACACACGCACACACACACACACACACACACAGAGAGAGAGAGAGAGAGAGAGAGAGAGAGAGAACCAAAAGAAAGAAATAGGTAGGAATTACCATTATATATTAGACACACTGCTCAAGGAGTCATCAACACAGCAAGATCTAGTTACCAGTTCACAGGAGAAACTTCATTTCCTCCACCGTTGATCGCCTGAGTCACCACATATTATCACTTATACTGATCAGATAATAAATTGTTTCTTGCCTGCTACCGCTCCAGACCCTAGAGAAGAATGGGATAATAAAGGCTTGGAACTCAATTTCGTTGAGATTATAATCAACAGCTATGTATAAGACAAAATGGCAGAGAGTGCTGGGACAACAGAGAGGAGGGAACAAGGTTCTTAAACAGGGGTGGGAACGATGCATGAGGAAGCAGCCGAGGTTTGAGAGTGGAGAGCAGTCTAAGGCAGAGAAGTCAAGGCCTCATCACCACCTCAGCAATCATCCACATCTTTCTTCCATCTGCATCAAATTCCCACCAAACCCCAGAAAGCAGCATCCCCAAGACGAACCAGCACTGTCCAGCACCCGGGCATCTGTTCCTGTTCTGTCTTGCGCGATGTGGGTGACTGCGGATTTGGTGATGGGGAGGTCCTGGTCTTTGCGATCCTGGTAATCTCACACACAAAGTAGGCAACATTTAAATGTCCCTTAAGGGACAGACTGTAGAGGAAATGAAGCGATGATGGCGTGCTTGGCACACAATAATGATTCCAGGCATACTTGGCATTCTTGAAGGAGGTAAAGAAGACAATGGCGCGAAAAGCAGGAAAACCAAGTGAGAGCCTATCATTGACACACTTGCATTGGGACACTCATGACCTCTCCGTGACTGCGGTCTGTACAAGACCTGCGCAAGGTCAAACCAACAAGATGAGTCAATATTCCAGCATGCCACACTAACAGGACTCTGTGGGTCACAGAAACGGAGGAAGCTACAATTTATGTAAGAGTCCCCCTAGGAAGAGGTAGAGTCTATCTCCTCCTCTTACACAAATGGGCTCTCTAACTGCTTTGGTCAGTAAAACACACTGTATGTGACAGACACTGTGCCAGTTTACAAGCCAGAATCCTGCCAAACTGGCGACTCCCACTGGCTGTCATTTGGAACACTCATTCCTGAAGCCTATTTGCCTGGCAGTGGATGCTCCAGCCACCTAAGGATAGACTACCTGAAAGCAAACCAAGGCTCAACTCCAACACTATATCCCAACTGACAGCCAACACCAGCCTGTTCATCGGGAGGAAGGCATCTTAGGAAGTGAATCCTGTGGGCCAAGGGAACCACCCCAGCCTCAGAGGACTAGAAAAGAGACAAGCAATCGTCCAATAAACTCCAACCAAATGACTGCCGTCATTGCAGGCTGTTAAATTTAAGATGGTTTGCTAACATGGCTTTGATGGGACAAGGAAATCACTGTCACTCAGTAGTAAAGCACCTACCTCACTAGGTCAAGTTCCTAGATTCAATCCTCATTTCGGAAAGAAAGGGCACTAAATAATGGGGCACTTAAGTCCAATTTCAAAATCTAAGGTTTGTCTCAATTTTTCTATATTCATAACGTGTCCATATGGCCAATTAGTAAACAAGCTACTTGCTACAGTTTGACCCTTAAGATATTCCTCAAAGCCCATGTGCTAATAATAAAAGCTTAATCTTTGCTTATTTCTAGAGAGTCGAAACTTGAGGGCACAGGGCCTAATTAGGAAGAAGTCGGGACACGGAAGGTCTGACCTTGAAAAGGATGATGGGATCTCGGTCCCTCTGACTTTCTTTTGCTTTGCTTCCCAGCTCCCATGAGTTGAGCAGATTCCCATACAGCTTGTTCCTACTGAGACATACTGTCTTCAGCCAAAACTGGGAGTCAAAAATAAACCTTTATCTTTTTATGGTGATTTATTTGCAGTATGTGTTATAGCAGCAGAACACTAACACAGCATCCATCCTAAGTGAATTTTAAGCTGTGTGTCATGTTCAATTTGCATCCCACCAAAATCTCTGGGTGGGGCTAAGGAGGAACTGAGCCTTAGCCTTGGGCTTCAACCAAAGGCACTTGCCTGCCATCTGTTTTGACATCCTGAGTTGTCCCTGGGAATCCATTTGAAAAGGATTTTGCAGTTAAAAATGTTTGAGAGGTGTTGCTCCACAGTATTAAGTCCAGGAAACCAAAGGCTATGTTTTCTGAGAGGGGGTCTGATTATATTCACGAAGCAGTGGAGCAACTGCTTCAATTGTTTCTGGATTTCAGGCATAACAGTTTCTACCATCTCTCATATGCTGGGCATTTTTGCCTCTGCCTGGGATGCCTGGTACAGCAAATTTAACTCCTGAAGTTTTCAGAAGCTCCCCCTCTAAGCGACAAAGCAGTGACACCTGCTTGGAAAAATTCCTCCCAGGAGTCATGGATGACATTTCTGGGAAACATCCCAGAATGGCACATTGGAAATTAATAAGCGTACCAAGCAAATGGCTCCTGTGGAAGCTGTAGCCTCTTGTTCATTCAGCAAAATTGTATTGTCAGTGTAATGACCTAGCTGTCTCCCTGGGCCACTACCACTGACTTCTGGAGCCATTTAACATTATTTCTTATAGGTCGACGCTTGCTTTAGACACTAGCATCCCATATATCCTCAGTCGGGGGAGTTACAGATATATAGGTCAGAAATAGAAGTGTTTGGGATTGCCAGTGACCTTGGTTGGGATTGCCAATGACCTTGATTGGTCTGGTCTTCCCCATGACTAGACATGACTCTCTTCCTGTGGCAGGTGCCTGCGTGCCTCCTCAGTGGTGAGCACACAGCTCCAACTTTGCCCCCACTCAGCTCCAGCCTCATTTCCCACCTCCATAAACAACCTCATCCTTGGTTCCTTCAAGCCCACCACCCTGGACTCTTTCTCCTCATGCAACCTTGTGGGATCCTGCCTTCCTGAGTCAGAGCATCTTGTTGTGGTCCTAATCTCTTCCCAACATGCCTGTCTGATGGCACCTCCCTAAAAAGCACCACAAATCAATCCTTGATGGTCCACCTTGATGCGAAGACTTCTCCAATCTGCCTGTGCTTTTCAGATATCACACAATACAGAGTGCACAGTTCCCACCCATTCAATCTGAGTCAGGCTTTCTCTGGGCCTGCCCCAGAACAATAAATGTTAGTCTAGGGTATTGTTTCATTTCTGTTTTGGGGTTTTTTGAACAAAATACCACAAGCCGAGTGCCTACAACAATAAAAATTGGTGTCTTTTGGTCTAGGACTAGAAGCTTGAAGCCCCAAATCAAGATCTCAATACTATCAATTCCTTCTGAAGGCCCTAAGTGTCAAAATACTCTCTTTGGCTCTCTGGATTTATTCCATCATCTTCTTGGGTAGGCATGCTGTCTTCCCTCTATGTGCCCATCTGTGTCACTCCTGTTCTAAGGCCTCAGTGAATTAGTGCCCACCCTAATGACTTTGTTTTGGCTTAACTACCTCAGAGGAGATGGTGTCTAATCACAGTTATATTCTGGGGTGCACAGGTCAGGACTTGAGCATATGAACTGGAAAGAACATGCTCAGCTCTTTGCAGATCCTGCAGGTCCCTCTAATCCACTGCCAGGCCTCAGGTACAAGTGTGCCACCCAAGCTCCTGGTGCGAGAACCCCCTTCTACATGAGAGGCTGGGAGAACTCTGGGAGAAAAGCAATGTAGAAAGAAGACACGCATAGCAGTCGTGAGCAGAAAGGGCGGGGTGTCTGGACATCACTGCCATCACCCCACATTCTTATTTCTTAGGGGGGAAAATAAGACCTCAACTGAAATGGAAAGAATTCTTTTTAGTTACATTTTATGAAGACAGGTGTTCTGCCTGCATGTTTGTATGTCTGTGCACCGTGTGCATGCCTGGTATCTGTGGTAGCCAGAAGAGGGCATCAGATCCCCTGGAGCTTGAATTACAGATGATTGTGAGCCACCATGTGGGCACTGAGAATCAAAGCTAGGTGCTCTGTAAGAGCAATCAATACCCTTATGGAGGAGGAGGCTGCTTGTTTTGTCCTGGCTGCCCAGACCCAAAATAATCATAGAGAAACTTTATTAATTAAATCATTGCTTGGCCCATTAGCTCTAGCTTCTTATTGGCTAACTCTTACATCTGAATTTAACCCACTTTTATTAATCTGTATATCGCCATGTGGCTTACCGGGTAAAGTTCCCAGTGTCTGTCTCCAGTGGCTCCATGGCTTCTCTCTAACTCCACCTTCCTCCTCCCATGCTATAGGCCAAGGCAGTTTCTTTATTCATTAACCAATAAAAGAAACACATAGACAGAAGAACCTCCCATTCCACTCTTAACTGGCTGAGACATTTCTCCAGCCCCTCTCTCTTGGTTTGTGTTTAGTTTAAGAGCATGAATCAGTGCTGCCCCAGTGTCTGGCTCATAAAGAATAATCTTGTCCTTATTCTTTTACCTGAACTAGCTAGTTGGGTACAATGACAACTCAGGGAACCCAGTGGAAGGGGGGAGGAGGATTGGATATTTTAAAGTTCTGTTAATCAGTTACCTGTGACACATAAGGTGTGTCTGGCAGAGTCAGAAACAACTGGCAAAAGCAGGAGCAGATAGTATGGCTCCATCTGACATCACGGGGCAGATCATGAGATACATCTAGAGACACTCAAACTTAGTGGTAAAGGTGTGAGGCACAGGCATATTTATATCTGCAAAACACAACAGCTAGCAAGTGTGTGTGTGCTGCCTTTAAATACATGTGGATTTGTGCCTAACTGGATAAGTAGTAGGGCTATGAGAGTCAAAATTAAAAAGAGGAGTTCTGCAATGCTAAAATTTTTTAAAGGAATGTTCCTGACTGATATCAACAGTGGCTTCAATTTGGCTTTGCTAAGTCATGGAGGCATGTTTTGGGGGCTGTGGGTGGAGATGCACTCGGATAAGTGCCTACCACATAAGTGCCCATGGGAAAGCCATCCATCATATTTTGAAACAGGCTCTCTCATTGGCCAGGAGCTCACTGACTTGGCTAGGCTAGCTATTCATGGAGCCACAGGCTTCCTGCTATCTCTCTCTCCCCAGCACCGAGATTTCAAGCACACACCACCATCCTGGCTTCTGGGGATCGAACTTCTTCTTCATGATTGTATGAAGACAGTATGCTGACAAAACCATCTCCCTGGCCCAGAAAGGTCATAATTTAATTAGCTCCTGTCAGTACATTTTCTCCACTAACACCATGTAAGGGAAGGCAGACTTCAGCCTCTTGAACAATTGTAGGTTGTCATTTTCATTTAGGCAAAGGAACTGAGTATTTGCAAAGCCACAAAGAAAAACACTATTTCACTCACCTGGGCTATTATGACTTCATTGAGGGAAGAAGCGTGATTAAAGCCAGAGACTCTTCGGTTAGCTTTGTCTGGGCAAATGAAATTCCCAGAAGAGGAGGTCCATGAGCATCAAGAAAGAGCCAAAGAACCAAACAGCTGCCAGGCTCAGCTGTATCAAATGCTATCCTTCCATTGAGTCCCCTTGAATCCTAATTGTGCTTCATAGGAAAAGCCTGAACTGCTGGCAATGAATCCAGCAACCAAGGTGGAAGGGTTTTGAAAACCTTATTTTTCTTGTTGGGAAGAACCTGAGAGAACCAAGGAGAGGAGGGAAACAGAGCCCAGAAATCCAGTGTTAAGTTACAGGTTTGTGAACCCTGGAAACAGCATTAACCTACTCAGATTCCAGCTGAGTGTCTGTGTTCTATTGAGTTTCTACCCAGCTTAGCTGGGGCGCCATGCTCTATGCTCACCTGCCTTCTAGAGTGTTGCTGTTATTTAATAGTTGATGTGTCCTGCCAGCTGCGGCAGCCGTTCCCCACAGAGCTTTCACATTAGCTTAATTTTCACAGCTTTGCAAAAATTCTTTAGTTCAGCAGAAGCGATACACCACAGAGGTAGGGAGCTTCGTCAAGGTCGTTCTTGACAGAGATGTGACCTGCCCGTGATGCCCAGTGTGGACATACAGCCCTAGTATCTTGACAGGAGAGATTCTGAGCAAGAAGTATGGCCTTTCATAGCTACAGTGCCCACAGGTGCTGCCCTATACTCAGTCATGGTACACATCTTCAGATATATCCCTAGTTATGTCTAAGAGTGTGCCTCTTCAGAACCAAGTTCAAGTCTGTTCGGAGACCCCTCTGATAGCTACTGTGTGAATAAACACCCAGCTGAATTCCCTGAGCTCAATAGCTCTTCAGAAAGGAGCAGGCCTCTTATGGATACCAACAAAGCAGGGCCTATCAAGTTGAGGAAGGACTAAGTACTTCATCTTGTATTAAAGCTGGGCAAGACAACCCAGCATTAGGAATGGATAACCCAAAGCGTTAGGGACAAGCGCTGTTCCCACTGCCAGGAGTCCCACAAGTGGGCCAAGCCACACAACCACTACACAGAGAGAGCGCCTAGACCTATCCCACGCAGGCTCCCTAGCCATCAGTCCATAGTCTGTGAACTCCCATGAGCAGACCAGTTGCTTCTGTGGGTTCCTTTGTGATGACCCTGAGGCTCATACAATCCTTCCTCCCTCTCCTTAACAGAATTCTCCTGGTTCAGCCCGATGGTTGACTGAGGATCTCTGCAGCTGTCTCTGTGAGTTACTGGATGAAGGTTCTTCAATGACGATTGGGGTAGTTGCCAATCAGATCTCAGGGGATCAGGCTACTTATCCATTATTGCTAGGAGCCTTAACCAGGTTCGTCCTTGTAGACTCATCGTAGGTTCCCTTGCATCAGCTTCCTACCTGACCCCGAAATGCCCCTCCCCATCAAGACATCTCTTTCATTACTCCACCCCTCCTTCCACCCCTCAACTCGATCCCTCGGGTTTCCATCTCCCATCTCCAGTCTACCCAGGAGATCTCTTCTATTTTCCCTTCCCAGAGAAATCCAGGCATCCCCCTTTGGGCCCTCCTTAATACCTAGCCTCTCTGGGATAGGGATTATAACATGGTTATCCTTTCCTTTACATCAGCTAGTTATTATGGGTTGATTTCAGTGTGCTGACAGTGTTCTAGGGTTCTAGAAAGTACAGGGAACTAGCTGTACTACCCAGTCCCTCCCGTTTAGGAGGTGAGGTCCCTTGACCGACTGTATACTGCTCTTCTAACTCAAGAAAGTCTGAGATGAGACTGGCAAGGTGGAGTAGTGGGCAAAAGTGCTTGGCAACGTGTGATGGCTAATCTTGGCTGTCAACTTGACTGCATCTGGAATGAACTAAAACCTGCACAGCTGGGAACACCCGCGTGGTATTTTTGAGGATTTTATCATATTTTGAGGTGGAAGACTCACCCTAAATCTGGGCCACAACTCTGGGTGGCAGCTCACAGCCAAGAAATGACGTGGAAGAAGAAAGCTTTTGCTGTTTGCCTGTTCGCCCTCACTCTCACTGCCGAGTTCAACTACCCTGTCCCAGAGGCATGCCTTCACTGCTGGTAGAACCTGGTTCTTCAAGGATTCAGCATAGACTGAAAATCAGCAGCCATCGAGGACATCTCTGGGATTCCAGCACCACACTAAGGCTAGTAAAATACCCAGTGTCTGACTGAAGTACATCCTTCAGCTCTCCTGCAAGAGACAGCCTTGTTGGACTAGCACAACCAGGACCTGTAAATCACAGCCATAGATTCCCTTTTAATATATACTTTTCAATTCTATCTGTTCTGTTTCTCTAGAGAACCGGAATAATACATCATCCAACTGAGCTTGATCCCTGGAGTCCACATAAAGGGGAAAGGGGAGAACCAATTCCACAACTTTAATGCTCTCACCTCCATGTGTGTCAAGTGACATGCACCTGCATGCACCCACACATGCGCACACACACACACACACACAGAGAGAGAGAGAGAGAGAGAGAGAGAGAGAGAGAGAGAGAGAGAGAAACAGAATAATATTTTTTTTCTGTTTGTATTTTAAGATATGGTTTCTCTGTATAACAACCTTGGCTGCCCTGGAACTTGCTCTGTAGACCAACCTGGCCTCGAACTCAGAGATCCTCCTGCCTCTGCCTTCCAAGTGCTAGGATTAAAGGCATGTGCCACCATTGCTTGGCTGATAATAATTTTGAAGAAGAAAGAAATCCTTCAGAGCCTTCTGTGCAGATCAGGGAGTAGAATCAGGTGCTCTCTCCCTGCGGTTCTCCACAGCACATACCCACCTCCATCTTGTCACTTGGGACATTCTGCAGTAGAGCTGGGACATTCAGCTGTAGGGCTGGGACATTCTGCTGTAGAGCTGGTCCATGCGCTGTCTTCCTGGATGCTCAGAGAGTGCGCAGGGCCCCTGTCATCTTAATTATGAAGCAGACTGCTCCTTTAAAAGCTGCCTGTGGCTATTTCTGCTTTCTGGTTTGTACAACAGAATTTATCTTCAGGGGAGAACTGTTTCCCTCTCTCCCTCTCTTTTTAATTTGGGGGAAAACACTGAAATATACTTTTTAATCTGCAGAGAAAATGCCCAAAGCCTAATATGAAAGAGAAAGATGGAACATCGTGAAGCCAGTGTTAACACAAAGCCCTTGGGTGGCCCGGAGCACTCCGAGGAAGACAGGCTCACCATCTTACTTAAAAAGTCCTCTTTCCCCAGGGAGAATGGAGCCTGAGGCTGTGGAAGAAACCACGGAAGGATAATGAAAGAGAGTGGGCCGCAACCATCAGATGGTCCCTGGCCAGGCCTGGGACAGGCACCCTTGAAATGGCGCTAGCCGGTGTTCACTTGGGTCTATTATTCTCACACAGTATTCGCTAAAGCGCTGCTGTGGTCTGTCTGTCCACCCCACCTCACGACCGCCCAGCCGCTGGAGAAAGAAGCCTTGTTATGCTTTGGGACAAACCACCCCCACCCCCACCCCACCCCCGCGCCCCCAGCACAAGGCACCAGAGCGCATGCGTGGGTAAAGAGACAAGGTGAGGAGTGAGTTCTCGCCAGGGCAGCGGCAATGAAAGGTGGTGCTGGCAGGGTCGGGGGCACGCTCTTGGGATCCTAAGGGAACCTGAATTTCGCAGTTTTTACAGCATAGAGGCACGCACCACTTTATTTGCTCAATAAAATACCCTGGAAGACTGGACACTGTGTCTATTTCAGTGACTCTAGGGAACCAAATCAAACCTTGGAAACTACAGGCAAGTTTTCGATCCCTAACGCTACTCCACAGTCTCTGGAGACTTTTTGTATCTTTGGGTTATATTTATCAGTTTAGCATCCTAGGCTAATCGAACATGCGCCAAAAATACTGGGTAAGTGATTGATGAAGCAACGAAATGGAATAAAGGAAGGGCTTTTTGGTTCAATGTGGTCTCGAGTCTATATTCTTCCTGGCAAGCTGCATGGTGTCGGGCTGTATTTCTTTCTTATACTTACTTTGCTCTTTTCAAGGCCTTCAGGAGATGGTGAAGATGCTAACTGCAAAGAGACCACCCACCCCAACCCTTAGTCCTGAAGGCAAAGGTGCTGATCTTGGGGAAAAGGGGGGAGGAAGATTGACTGATTAGCCTGAGCTATCTTAGACCTCATGTGAGGTCCCACTTGTCACACCTGTGACCACAACAGCACATTATGCGGGAAGCTCTTGTTCCAAGTGCTCCTGGTTTTCACTCTCTTGGCATGCTAGATGCCCCAGAGAGGCTGCAGGTGATAAGGAACTCGGCAGCTAGTGGTCAGGAGACTCCTCCCACCATACGGTGGCTCTGGGAGTTCAAGAAAGCAACAGGCCTGTACAAGCTTCCAACCCAGAGGCTTCAGGAGCCCGAGGTCAGGAGCCTTTGGTTTCTGAGTGCTCGTCCAACATAAAGCCGTTGGTCTCTCAGACGCTCCACTCTCACAAAAGGAATCCAAAAACTTTTTCATTGCCCACTCTAACCCTACACACTTCCTCCTTCCTCTGCTCGCTTCTGTTCTTCAGAAGTCATTGGATTTTGTCCTCTGAAGCACTAGTTTTGCCCTTCTCCGTGGTGGCGGAGAAGGTAAGGTCACAGGAAATCCCAACACACACAGAGAAGCCCAGGTATGCCCCACACTCGAGACGAAGGCCACAGACATCACTGCAGTGTGCCAGGGGCCCGCAAGCTGGCGCGTGCCTGAGTTGCCAGTGAGCAGGCCTGCAGGCATGTAGAAGAAGGGAGGCAACAGGGCACCCCTGGGAATTCTCAGCTCGCCTGTTTACTATTTTAAGTGCTTCTGCAAAAGAATATGAGAGGCAGAAAGGTCATGGCTGTGAGCTGCCCACGACTGCTCCTAGCGTAGGCTTGACAAGAACTGGGGAAATTACAGAATTAATGATGAAGCAGGAGGGAGATCAAAAGCAAAAAGGAACAAGCTGAGATTGGGAATGAATGCGTTCGTGTGCTCCATCCAAAGGGGAGCAGAAGACAGGGGTCACAGGACACAGGACCGACACCGCGGTACACACATCAGAGTGTTTTAATCATGGGGGACAAAACCAGCAAAGCACAGGTGAGCTGTCAGGAAGAGGCTCACTGTTGGTTAAGAAATTATATTTAGACTCTGTGTTATTCAAATGAGCACTCCTGTCTCTAGGTACACAAAAGAAAAAAATTTGACTTTCTAATATGTTTGAAACTACTAGTCGGGTTTCCAAGACAGAAACACAAAAGTATAGGTCCTGAGTTGGGGATGTAGTTCAGAGAGTCTGTCATATGTGAATCTAGGGGTTCAAACCCTGAAATTGTGTGAGCCAGGGGTGATAGCATACATCTGTAGTCCAAGCCCTTGGGGAATAGAGACGGGAGAACCAGCAGTTCAAGGCCAGCCTGAGCTGTATAGTAAATCCCACCTCAGGTAAACAACAGCAACCACCACTCAAGCAGACGTTCTCCCTGGGAACCCCATAAAGGTGGGAAGGGATAACAGATTCCACAAAGTCACCCTCTGACCTCCACATGTGCTCTGTGGTGAGCATGCACACACACACACACACACACACACACACACGAGCATATACCGCTTAGACCAAATGCATACACCACATGTCAGGCATATGTGGGTGTGGGGTGTGGGGGTGTGAAAGATGAAAATGAGTAAGAATATGGTGAACTGTGAAGAAATGTTACAAAACAGAAAAACAGGACATCTAAATGTTATCAGTAAATTTATCTGCAGTGCCACTAATCAACTAAGGATAATTAACTTATAAAGCCAATGTTTAGATTGGTTCTCTTTTTTGAGGAAAAAAAAAACAACAAATAAGACAGTACTCTAAATAATTAGAAGAAGACAAAGTGAGATTTGTTTTCAAGGAAGGGTTGCTACTATTGCATAACCTTCAAAAGCAACACTGTCTCATTTCTCTTGCTAATAATACCTGCCAAACACAGACTCGGTACTATTGGGTGACGTGTAGATATGCCAGAACAAACAGCCGCTCAGAACCAGACGGGTGAAAAGTCTTGACAATCGTGCTCTAACAGACGGGAAATTTCCGTACCTTCAGAAGCAGGTTCAGCGTGGAGAGGCAGGTCAGCCAGGAAAGCGCTTGTCACAAACGCTTGAAGACATGAGTGTGACTCCCAAGAGCCATGTAAAATGCTCGATGCAGGTCAGTGAGAGGCTCAGCAAGTAAAGGCACTTGATGCCAGAAGTAGTGACCTGAGTGCGATACCCGGGACCCACATGTAGAAAGAGAGAACCAATTCCTTCACATTTTCAGACTTCCACATATAAGTCATGACATGAGTGAGCACACATACACACACACACACACTCTCATAACATGGAGTGAATGCTCACATACACACACACACATACACCATGGCATGACTGAGTTCTCACACACACACATATAGACACACATACACACACCGTGGCATGAGCGAGTGCTCACATATGTGTACACACACACACACAACTTTGCAGCATGATGTACTAAAATCTCAGGGGAAACCAATTCTGAGTAAAGATTCGTTTCCCGTGCTTGAATCTCCTGAAAATTAACGATAGAAATCCAATCCCCCGCAACAGCTTCCACCAGCCACAATAAGACCCCTTTCCCTAAGTCTGAAACAAACAAACAACAACAAAACGGTTATCTTTATGAGATTTCCCCAAACTACCGGGTCCATGGTTCTGATACAAATTCAGGCTGATCATAGGCTAGGGACAGTACAAGCGCCACCCTCTTCTGTGGAGAACCCCGTGAGCCTCTGCCTCCCATGATTGGTTACAATGTGTACCCAGGAACGCAGCCTTGAGGAAGACACAGCAAGATTTCTCACCAGGGACTTGTTTACATTTCTACTGTCAGTTCTAATAGGTTCTTATTGAATTAAATTCTTCTTCCCTCATTAGTGTCCTGATTGCCTGCCCTTGAGTGTGATGTGTTAGCATTCCCACAGGGTGTTAGACCCTTCTCCATCTTATATCCTGCCCAGCGGGGATGAAGAACAAGGCTCAGTTAGAATTTGGGCCTAACCCTGAAATGATGTTATAACCACTGCTATGGCTTGTACCAGGCTTTTCCTTTTGAGCCACAAACCGGCTGCCAAATCATGACATGGAGACTTAATATTAGTTATGAACGCTCAGACCAGCTTAGCTCTTATTTCTTGCTGGCACTCATAACTTAAATTATTCTTGCTCTCTTCATCTATGTTTTGCCTCGGGGCTTTTCACCTTTCTTTCTGCAGGTCCTACTTTAGTGCTTCTCATGTCTGGCTGGCTGGTGGCTGCCTGGCTGTGTCCCTCTCTTTCTCCTTGGTTCTCTTCTCTTTTCTACTCAAGCCTAGCTCTCTCCTCCTGCTTATCCTCTCTCTCTGCCCACCAGCCCCGCCTATCCCTCCCTCTGCCTAGCTAATGGCCATTCAGCTCTTTATTAGACCCATCGTGTGCCTTAAGCAGGCAAGGCGAAACAAATGCAACGCATCTTTACGTAATTAAACAAATCTGACATAAACCAATGTGACACATCTTTACATCATTAACAAAGGCCGCATAAAGAAATGTAACACACCTTCACATAGTTAAAGTAATATTCCTCCACATAAACAAATACAGCACATCTTTACATAGTTCAATATTCTACAACAATGATGAAATATCCCCCTTAGGTTTATGTGTTTGAACACTTGGTCCTTTAGCAAACAACACTGTTGGGAAGGTAATGGAACCTTTAGGAGATGGAGTCTTGCTGAAGGAAGTATGTCATTGGGGGCGGGCCTTCAGGTTTTACAGCCTGCCCCTGCTTCCTGTTCACCCTCTGCTTCATAGCTACTTCCGGGTGCCAAGCTGGCCTCATGTGCCCGCCTTCACACCTTTCTCACCATGACAGAGTCTGTCACTCTGAAACTCTAAATCAAAATAAATGCTGTCTGCCTTAAGTTGTCTTTCTTGGGATATTTTATCCCTGTAAGAGAAATAAAACTAGACCAAAGACCATTCAAAAATTGAGTTACCACTCTGTCATTGGTACATTCTGTGCCATTGGCACCGCTGTGATGACCCGCAGCCAACCAGCCTCAACATGAAATATGGCACTGCTGACCCTGCTACAGACTGCACCCACAACAACATACACAACCAAGATGGCCAGAGCCCACATACATGGACAACAGTCTCACCTGAGTCAGGGTTTTAAAGTAAGAATTCTTCCTACAAGCACAGTGGAAGGCACAGAAAGCGCATGGACACCGAGGAGGGCAGATGGGTCTCTGCTCCGTGAGAAGAGAGGTTTTTCAGAAGGAGGCTCGCACGCACTGAGCACTGGTCTGTGGCGCACATCTTACACCTTGTCTCGTGTAATGATGACAGCTCAAAGAGGGGCAGTACCTGCGCCTACTCCCCTGGTGGAAGAAACTGGCTTTGGAGAAGAAATCTTCCACATTCCAAACATGATCCAGACCTCAGTCTGGTGACTTAGGCATTTAATTCCTCCCTCTGATGCCTACTCTGGCAATGGGCAGAAGGTCCCCTACTCACCAAAAGTGGCAGACCAAGAAAATTGGGGACATAGAAATGGTCCTGCTTAGGATAAAGGGAGAATCCACAAGTAGAGATTCCAAAATAAAGAGACCTCAGAGCTCAGATGCACTTCCCAGCTGAACCAAGCTCAGGCATATTCATATTCTGGGATTTGCTCTTTCTTCAGTGATTATATGGATAGAGAAGGGTTTGCTACCTATTACCATATGGGTGACACAGAGAAACCCTGTCCTGAAACACCAAAAAATAAAATAAAATAAAAATAAATAAAATCAGTGTTCAGTACACTGGAACCGTGTTCTAAAGTAAGTCCTACAGGCCATCAGAATGAGAATCTCTGTGTGTGTGATCGTTAATACTGGTTATCAACCTGGTGTCACCAAGAGCATGCCTGTGAGGGCGCTTCCTACAAACCAACTGACGGAGCAAACCTGCTTTCAACGTGGGCACCTTCCAGCAGGCAGCCAAGGACGCCGACGGCCCTTGCTGAACTACCCAAACCTTACTGTAAGCCAATCTAATAAATCCGCTTTAATAACATACCTACATTCTTTTAGTTCTGTTCCTCTCGAGAACCCTGCCTCAGTCTGTGACATGAATAACAAGCTTTGCAATTAGATGTCAATCAGTCATGAGCTGTCTGTCTGCAGAGGAGATGTGGAAGGATCGCCTTGGGGTGGTAGGCCAGGAGAGGGGCCAGGATGCAGCAAGAGAACCACCTTCTCATTGCTGTTTAGTTTTTCCTCCAAGAAACCTGAAGTCAGTTGTATAGCAGATCTGAAGGAGTTCCTCTGTTGTTAGCAAACACTACAGCTTGCATTTGTTAATATGTTTTCTCCATATAACTGAAGCCCAACATGAGACAGGGAAGCAGTTCGTCTTCAGACCTGCTACTGTCCGGTCATCTGCTTCAGTGGCTGTTTTCAACCCTGCCCCTTCCAGAAGGTCAAACAGTATAATCAGATATTTTTCTCTTGATCTCTCCTTTCCTATTCCCAGTCTCCTGTTCTTCATCCTCAGCATCCCGGCCCTCCTGGACAACCCATCTGTACATTGTCTCCGGATGTATCCTTCCATTTTTTCCTCTTCCCTCGCATCCCAGGATGCCTTCTATTCTAACATCACTCCTTTCCCCACCACTTGCAGGCTCACAGTTTGGTACCCAAGCTGCTTTCTCGTCACTGGCATCTAGCCCCGAATCCCACCCTGCCACAGGAGTTAGCGCTAAGACAGGCAGTAAATGAGCTCTTTACGAATCAAGCTTAATTTAAAGACCCATCCCTGTGAGCCGCATTTCTGCAGACATTTCTCAAGGCATTAGCAACCAGGCTGTATGCGCTTGCTTGTACAACAGCAGATTGGCCCCTGTTCCTGTCACTCCAAGCACTCAATGGTCCGCCTCAAATTAACTGGCAAGGTAAAGCAAAGGAGCCAGAGAGAGATTATTCAGACTTGGGCTTTTGTTGTGGTTGCTTTTGTTTTCTCCTTGTTTTCTTGTGAAATCCAGGATGTGCAGAGCACAGAGCCAAGTGTGTGTGTGATGGTGGCAGCAGAAGGGTCGGGGAGTGGGCTTGAGGGAGGGGTGAATATTGGAAGATGAGGGCCACTTAGCTGTGATTCCATCACTTGGTTTGAATGGGGAGAATGGCGGTAGCTCAGTACTCCACGGCCTATGCCTTCGGTGTGCATGTGTACACGTGTGCATGCATGCAGGCTCAAGTACATGCTTGCATGCATGTGTGTGCATATGTGTGTGTGTGCACTCAGCCAGTTTGTTGTTGTTGTTCTTTCGAAGCACTTTTTAAAATTGATTTTATCGAGCTCTGCATTTTTCTCTTTTCCCCTCCTTTTCTCTCCCCTCCCCTTCTACCCTCTCCCATGGTCCCCATGCTCCCAATTTACTCAGGAGATCTTGTCTTTTTCTACTTCTCATGTAGATTAGATCCATGTATGTCTCTTTTAGGGTCCTCATTGTTATCTAGGTTCTCTGGGATTGTGAATTGTAGACTGATTTTCCTTTGCTTTATGTCTAAAAGCCACTTATGAGTACGTACATACGATATTTGTCTTTCTGGGTCTGGGTTCCCTCACTCAATATGATGTTTTCTAGATCTACCCATTTGCCTACAAATTTCAAGATGTCATTATTTTTTTCTGCTGTGTAGTACTCCATTAACTTCCACAACTCATAAACATTTTCAGTATTGTAGCAGGATACAAGATTAACTCAAAAAAAAATTAGTAGCCTTCCTGTACATAGATGATGAATGGGCTGAGAAAGAAATCAGAGAAACATCACCCTTCACAATAGTCACAAATAGCATAAACTATCTCAAAGTAACTCTAACCAAACAAGTGGAAGACTTGTATGACAAGAATCTTTGAAGAAAGAAATTGAAGAAGACACCAGAAAACAGAAAGATCTCCCATGCTCTCGGGTAGGTGGAATTAACATGATAGAAATGGCAGTCTTACCAAAAGCAATCTACAGATTCAATTCAATACAATGCCCAACAAAATTCTTCATAGACCTCGAAAGAATGGTACTCAACTTCATATGGAAAAGCAAGACACCCAGAATAGCCAAAACAATCCTGTACAATAAAGGGACTTCTGGAGGCATCACAACCCCTGACTTCAAACTCTACTACAGAACTACAGTGCTGAAAATAGTCTAGTATTGGCATAAGAACAGACAGGAGGACCAATGGAACCAAATCGAAGACCCAGATATTAATCCACACACCTACAAACACCTAACTTTTGACAAAGAAGCAAAACAACACAAAATGGAAAAAAGAAAGCATATTTAACAACTGGTGCTGGCATAACTGGATATCAACATGTAGAAAAATGAAAATAGATCCACATCTATCACCATGCTGGTTTGTTTTATACCTAGAGATCAATGTCTTTTTCTCCTTGTGTATAGTTTAGAGCACAATTTGCTTTATAAGGCTAGTTTAAAGAGCTGGTTGTCAAAGACAAACTCTCGCCTGGTTTTGTATGTGCACCAAGTCTCCAATCAGCTTTGAAACACGAGGCCAAAAAGGGCCAGGCAGTGCTGCACTCGGTGGCAACATCACAGCAGATGATCCAGTACCAGGCAGTGCATCATTCAATCAGGGACAGTATCACAGCTAATGGTCCAGTACTGGATAGTGCAACATCACAGCAGATGGCCCAGTACCAGGCAGTGCACCATTCAATCAGAGACAGTATCACAGCTAATGGTCCAGTACTGGATAGTGCAACATCACAGCAGATGGCCCAGTACCAGGCAGTGCACCATTCAATCAGGGACAGTATCACAGCTAATGGTCCAGTACTGGATAGTGCAACATCACAGCAGATGGCCCAGTACCAGGCAGTGCACCATTCAATCAGGGACAGTATCACAGCTAATGGTCCAGTACTGGATAGTGCAACATCCCAACCGATGGCCCAGTACATTACTAAGGTACTAGGCCTACCTGACATTGCATTTGGGGAGAGTGCATTTTTCACAGGAATCAAATTCATTTCTTTGACTGGGACCCTAAGGCCTCCTAACATAGCAAGGAAAATCCCATTTTCCAGTCCTTTCTCGTAAGGTGTATCATAACGAAGATGCATCTTCCGAGTGTAGAGGATGATGGTGCAACACTAACCATAGTGAGGGTGAGGGTGAGGGACTCCTTTGTGTGATTGCACAACAGCCAAGCCCCCCACACACATCAGCATCTCCCCTGGATATTATGGGTACAGCCCAATCTTTCACTGCCCAATAGAGTATCCACTGACCATAGATAACTGTCGAACTTTACATTAATTCAAATTAAAAATTCAGTTCCTTAATTGCGCTGGCCACGGTTCAGGTGCTAATAGCCACATTTGGTCACTGCCTACTGTGTTGGACACAGCAGACAACGACACCTCAGCCATCACACGAGAACCTCCACTCTGCCCACTTCTAATGTATTCCAGACTAATGGGCTCCCTGACCTGTAGCTTCAAGGGGGAGCCATTCTCAAGGCAAAGGGGGGAGCCTTACAAAGCCCTGTGTCAGAGAAAAAGAATCCACGTGGCCCTAGAGAAGCAGCCAGGCGGCCCACAGCTCCTAACGGGAGCATTGAGAACATTCCACGCCTGCTATGGAGAGGAGATGCCAGACATTGGAGCATCTCCTTCCAAAAGGGAGGGATGCCTCCTCCCCTCCCTGCCTGAGGGCTCGCCAGGGAGTTACAAGGAGAGGAGTGAGTTCCTCCTACAAATTAAAATTCAGGAGAGGTCAGTCCTAGCACCCAGGGCCTGGGAAGTCAGGAGCGCCAACATGATTACATAATTGAACTGTCTCACCTCGCCCAGTCAAGCTAGATTCCAAGGTGGGCAATTAATCTTCCTGATGCCTGTTAGTCCCTGCCCTGTTCATGTTTCTGCCCCTGCTCAAAGTCAAGTTTCCCAACCTAGAAGGGAAGAGAAGGGGGAGAAAGGCCAAGTAGGGAAACCTCCATGCGGAGGGGCACCTTAAATCTGGTCTACAGAAATCCATGCACAAGGTTGGATTTGTAATTGTATGTAAATGTGCATGCAAACATCAGAGAAACAAAAATAACTTCTCTTTCAAGACTCTCTCAGTCACTGTGACTCTGCAAACTCAGAGAAAAAAACAAACAATGCCTGAGACCGGAAGAAAGCCAAGCGGATGTAACCATCCTTGTGTGGCCTACATTAGTCAAGAGCAAAGCCGAGCTGGGAGACGGGTGTGCTTATAGCGGCCTGTATGTGGAAATAAATTCATCCACTCCACAAATACTCTGAACAGCTGGCAGCAGGTAGTTCCTGTGCTGAGCCAGGATCTACCCCTGAGCTTGAGTTTCTAGGGTCGGAGACCTGACTTGTTCTCAGTGTGACACGGGGATCCATTTCAAAGATGCAAAGGGTTAGCCTATTTTCCTTCCGTATTGCCTCCTGAAGAGCCGTGGTTTAACTCCTCTGAAAGTGTATGCACCAGGACGCCTCATCGAAACTGCTATCCCTAGGGAAGGGCCAGAACCGTGAAAACTCGTGAAGCTAGTTTTGCACCAAGGACAGAAGTAACTCTCCAGCCAAGCTCAACTCACTTCCGCTGAGCCTCACGCACTGACCGGCCACACCAAGGGGCAACCCACAGAAGGTCCGGCCCTACCTTGAAGTAAGCAGCACGGGAGAGCAGGGCCTTGGCAGTAACATAAGGACGATGGTCTAAGAGAGGCAAGGCAAGCAAACAGCGGAAAGTATAGAAAGTCATCATCTTACTGCGCATCCACCACCACCCCTAAGCACGTGATATGATATAGCCCAGAGAGTCTTAATACTACAATATTAAATTCCGAACACAGGAGAAGCAAAGACGGCACATTATAACAAAGACAGCTTGGGTTCTGTGTTGTTGGTTTTCTGGTGCTTGCTAATGTTCTGGTTTTTAGCGTTGCTCACATAGATGTTATGTTCCTTTAAAGGGCTGCCTTCCTGAGAGATTGTTTTCCAACCGAAGTGCAATGCTGCCCCCTGGTGTCCGAACGCCATGAGCGCGCACGCCGAAACCTAGCCTCCGCAAAGCCGACTCCGGTTCTATCCTGATTTCATTTTGCCATTTTTCCATCTTCCAAAGTGCAACTATTTCATCTTTAAAGATCCGCCGCTCGGGGGTATTT
The DNA here is from genome assembly GCF_950005125.1 of Chionomys nivalis. Taxonomy (NCBI): domain Eukaryota; kingdom Metazoa; phylum Chordata; class Mammalia; order Rodentia; family Cricetidae; genus Chionomys; species Chionomys nivalis. The sequence goes on along the minus strand of NC_080109.1, from coordinate 25,453,038 downwards.
TTCTGGCTTACACGCTAATCAACACGTTATTTTCTCCTTTAACAGGAACCGTGTTCTGGTTACTTAACGAGGGGGAGTGGTGGCTATGTGGCGGCTTCCCCCCCCCTCCTTTTTGCCTTATAAATTAAGTGATCTCCCCGGAGAAGCTCAGAAATCAGGCCTATTCCATGTAACCTTTAGAATCCTGCCTACGATTCTCGCTGGGGAGACGTTCGCTGAGAGCGCCAGCTCTAGGAGCTCAGTGCCTGGGGTCTGACAGACATCCCACTCCCAGACAAATGTATTTGATTTCAGTTCATCCTTCAATTCTTGGACTGGGGAATAAAATGAAACCGAAAGCTCTGAAAATAGCAATGCAGGTGAAACGCAGAGCTGTGGAAAGGCTCCTTCCCGGGCTGCATGAAAACAAAACCCCTAGCTTAGAGAAAATCATGCTGTATGAATGTACAGAGAGGTACAAATGGAAGGCTCAAGGGACAGCTGGCCTCGCGACCCCTCTGGATCCAGCCACCCACCTGCCCCTGTATTAATAACCTGAGAATCTGTGGAAATGCACCGGGGGGGGGGGGGCATACAGAGCTACTAAATACTAAACTCTGCACACAGGCCTTAGAAGCCTGCCCTTTTACCAAGGTCCCCCACGACTTACTGCACACAAAACTTTGAAAGCCACTGCGCAATATTTAATAAGATTTTTAATCTCCATTAAGAAGGTATTGTTGTTAGGGATTGTCAAATATTGCAAAGCTACATACTACACACACATACACGCGTCTCGCGCCGTTGCTTTCCTTTGATTTTTCTATCAAATTAAAAGGATACTACCTGGCATCCCAGGGACCCAAACACTGATAGCCACCAACCAAAGTCATGATCGACACTTGGTAATTGCTGGTGATAATTTCTAATGGAATTTGCAAAGCCAATGATAATCCTTTTAAAAGTCCATCAGTGAGAAACAAACTAATTCGTTCTGTGGAAACAGTCACCGGATCTGAGGGGTAAGGAAACCTGGAGATATCTGCAGAGCATTTTTGCCTTTAAAGAAAGGGACCTAACCAAAAATAGGCAAGGAAAGGGAAAGAGAAATAGGAAAGGGGGAAGGGGAAAGAGAGGGAGGAGGAGAAAGGAGACAAGGGAGGAGTGAGGGGGAATTTGAACTGAGGGATCCTCCCCTTTTGCTGCTCCCCTCACCCTCAGGCGCTCGCTGTCTGCCTATATCATTCTTCTATAGCCGCTTGTCACTGGGTCTGGTTCCAGGCCACGGTGAAAACTGAGTGAAGCTCCCATCTCGCCAAGCCCAGGTGCCATGCCAGCCCAGCCAGCTGCCTGTGCGCAGGCTAGCACGGTTAAGCGCTGCTGGGCCCAACAGGTTGTATCTCACTGCTACCCTTTCTGACCCGACTGAACCACAGGAGGCTTGAGCACAGAATGGAAAGGAATTGGCAAAGAAATTATCTGATTCGGAAAAACTCTAACCCTGCCTTTGTGAGGACCCTTGGAGTGATTTATATTTATCGTAATTCATTAAAAAAAAAAAAAAAAAAAAAAAACTCCTCTCTTCAAAGCCATTTTGTCATTCAATTTGCAATTTTCATCTCTTTGCAACAGGCCGTAAACAGCAAGCGCCCATCTCACAGGTAAATTCTTGGCCACGGTCTCTGGGCTGTCAGTGGGTGGTGGTGACGTAAAGCCCACTTTCAGAGATGTATTGAAATTCTATATCAAGTTAAAGGATGCCCTGTGATATTCAATTCCTCTCTTCCAGAACAAATGCACTTGACATGGTTCAAGTACCCGTCCCCAGAACAAAACAAAAAGCCCTTATGCTAGCCCAGACCATGCCTCCAGACCGCTCCCTGCAGTGGTTCATGTCATCTTGAAATCCACCCCGTTTCTCACCTCCCTTTCTCCCTGTAGGTAGCACACAACTTCCAGTCCACATGAGATAAATCACAAGGAGCATAACTAAGCACATAGTCATTTTCAAGTCTGTATAAGACCAAAAACAACTGTTTGGGAGTGGGGGAGGGACCCTAAGGTGTGTTGGGATTGCTTATTTATAGCAAGATTTTCATCGCTCCCCCTCCTCCAGGCTATCTCCACCCTAACCCTTGGAACCTGTGAAGAAGTTCTCCACACAGCAGAGGAGACTTCCTCAGATGCAGTTAAGTTAAAGACTGACGTGGTCAGGATATTCTGGAGGACCCAAAGACACCCGCCAATCCCAGGGTTCTTCTCAGGCAGAGGCAGGAGAGTCTGAACAGGAAATGTTTCAGGGGGAATAGGCTGGAGTGATGCAATTGTTGGGTTTCCTGATGGGAGGAGAATGCCCATCCATGGGGTGTGAGAGCCTTCTAGAAGCTGGAAAGGCAACAGAGATGATCAACCTCTACAGTGTTCATTGCCCTCTAGAGTTTCCATTGCAAGATCGCCCAATGACAGTGTAAAAGCAATTTTAGATTTTTTTTAAAGGCTTTGTTTTCTCTTTAATCATATTTGTGTGGATGGGGGGAATGGGCACATGAGCGTGGTGCCTTTGGAGGCCAGAGGAGTCTCGATCCCCTGGAACTGGAATTATGCTGTTATGAACTGACTTGTGGGTGCTGGGAACTGAACTCGGGTCTTCTGCAAAAGCAGTATGTGCTCTTAACCACTGAGCCATCTCTCTAGCCCTCTAGGACCCATTTTGGACCTCAGAATCCCAGAGATATAAAATATGAAACCTGTGTTCCTCTAAGCTACCAAGTTGGAGAGGGGATGAACGATGCAGTCAGTAGGAAAATAACAGTCTCTGTGTCCTTTCTGAAAACAACTAGCAACGTTTGGTATTTTTCAAGAAGTGACAATCTACCAGACACTCAAAGTCAGTGAAATTCTGGGGTAAGATCAGAATCGGACACACTTTATAGCTATGAGTGCTGAGCACTAGAAAAAGAACAAATAACACTAACCATAGCCTCTTAGAGGACACATATTAAGAATTCATTACAAACCATACCAGAATGGATGAGCTATATTGTAGAAGATGACTGGCAATGATCTTAATTGCTTCTAATATCTTTGGAGCTCATGATTTAACAAATCATAGACAACTGACACAGAAACGATGACTATGAAGGATTGTTCCACTAAATGGATTTCATGACCTGCATATCTACCAGATGGACCAGGACATTTTTGCACATGTGTGTGTGTGTGTGTGCATGCATACACACATATCTAAGGGGAACATAGTGTGTACATACACACATACAAATGGGAGACATGGTATGTGCATGCACACATACATATGAGGGACATGGTGTGTGCATACACACATATTGTGGGGTACATGGTGTGTGCATACACTCACACACACACACACACCTATGGGGACATATCACATCCCAATCACAGAAGGCCATGGGAAACATAAGGGTTTGGAAAAGCCTTCATAGGACATGACTTCCCTCCCTCAAGAGAAGAAGCCAAGCAGAATATGAATTGCAATAGGAAATCGTGCCTTTGAACTGACCTCTGAGTGCTGTCTCTTTCTGACTGGCTCAGCAAAGAGGCTGGAGCGGAACAGTCCCCAAGAGAAGGGACATGGAAGACCTTTCTCTTTTAGAATCAAGAACCTGAACACTCCACGGATGCAGAAGTCCTTATCTGATATTTGGAAATGGAAAACGCTGGGTGCAGAAGCTCAGGCCTCTAGTCCCAGTACTTGGGAGGCAGAGGCAGGTGAATCTCTGAACTCAAGGTCAGTCTGGTCTACAGAGCAAATACCAGGACAGCCACTTCCCAGCTTTAATCAATTGAGATAGAGTTTCTCACTGAGTCTGGGATAGGATGACAGCCAGCAAGTCCCTGGGAATCCTCCTGTCTCTGCTCTCTCCCAACAGTAGCTCCAAGAGTGCTTTGTCTTTAATATGGGTGCAGGGGATTTGAACTCAGGTCCTCATACTTGCTTAGTAAGTGGTCTGACTCGTAGAGGTATCTCACTCCAGTAACAGCTTTTTGACAAAATAATTTGGCTTTGTCCAAACCCCACTGAAACAACCAAAATCTCAGAGGCTTTTCTTTCGGTGTTTAAGGTTTGCCTCCCAAAAGAGTGAGTCTTGTTTTTCTCTTCCATGTTGCTTTCTTGTGTTTTAAATTAACCATGTCTTGAGATCTGGCCAGCAGTAATAAGAGTGTTTGGAAGGGAGAGAAGGTAGAAAATGAAGAGACAGGGAGAGACTCACCCAGGCAATCAGAAAAACAAATCATCCATCCTCCTGGCTAGGGTTGAGAGAGCAAACGAGAAGCCCACACAGCACAGTTGGTGCAGCAGGAACCGTGGCTCAGAGCTGTAGCAACTGAGGGACTTCTAACATCTCTGCAGCAGTAAGCAGGCAAGAGGAGGCTGTGTCCTCTCCAGAATAATAGGGAGAAATTGCTCGCAATCATCCCTAATGGGTTGTCAGTTTCCTGACAATGGGCTTGGCAATTAGTTTGTCAATTCTTAACTAAATGTAACAATAATGATAATCTCCTGAGAAACCTTTGCTCGGCCTGGCAGCCTTTCACCTGAGGCCAGGAAGTGAACGCCCCTGGCTTGGGCATATTTCTCATGCCCACTGCTGACCCCAGTATTGATCCATTGCGCTCACTCTCTGAGAAGGATTCCACAGGACAGCCTGGCTAGTCACCCTTTCCTCTCCTGGACACCCAACCTTTCCCCCAAGGAGACCTTTCCCTCTGCCCTGTACATGTGGCCTGGGCTAAGTCCAAGATGAGTCTTTAAAATATTTGACCTCTGATCTCCTGATGGGAAATTCATTTCTAGAAGTAGGTGCTGCATCTGCCAAAACCATAGTTGCATGTTGCTTCCCAGTCCTCTAACTGCAGCAGACGCTGCCTGCAGCCTGCATTGGGGAGGTTATACAAGCCCCCATGGGACCTGGATCCAGGATCATCAAAGAGGGGAAGGCTGGGAGGGGAAATGGTAAGAAAAGGATCCAAACATCTCCTGAAGTACAAGGCCTGGTGCCACGAACCTGACCAGAGATGAGTTTCCTGACTGGCCCTAGCCCGGATGCTTCCAGCAAATGCCATCAATGTATTGTGTTCTTCTTCCATTCCTGAGAGAAAATCAGGCCAGACCCTATTACCGCCATTCCTCAGCGCCCTTCAGAGAAAATGCTCCGTGACTTCAGACCCAGGAACCATGTTATTAAGATTTCCACTCAATAGCGCTACATTCTGTCTAAGGCTTGAGGTATTTTGCCAGTTCCTAACCACCTGCTCACCATGATGGACAGAGGCGAGGGGGAGGGGAGATAGACGGGGTACCCCTGCCAAGGATGCATGGTGGCCCAGCAAGCTGCAAAGCAAATTCCTCCTCCTGAAGCTTGAACGTGAGCTCGCTGCACTAAAAAGCTAGGAGGCTTTGCCTGCTTCTACCCACAGCCTGCTCGTCCATCCTCGGCCAAAGGCCCTGGAATGAGAAAAACCAAAGGAGCTTTCTTTATCCTCAGCCCAGTGACAACCCATAGGTACGCAGTTCTCAGGGACCCTTCTCTGGCCCCTTGGTGAAAACCACAAATGTCCTTATTCAGAATCCAGTCTTCATGCCATGTGTTACATAAGCCCCACTGCCGTGGCAAGGGAACATTTATGTTTCATCCCAGCATCCACCCTGGTATTCAAGCCTCTAGTCACATTCCATCCAATTAATTGCCAAGTTTATTAACTGCAATCAGTGTGATGACGATGGTGGACAAGTGTGGTGAACCCATTTTACAGATGAGACATTTAAGTCTCCCTGAGAGGTGTAATGGTTTTCCCAAGGTCCTGCAGCTACGTAGCTAGGAGCTCAAACCTCTAGGACTCTAATACCCTTAAATCCCCCTTCCCCAGTTCCACTTCATCCAAAGAAGTTGTCAACATCTCCTTGAGGTTGCCTGTCATTTCCCTCACCATTGCCGCCCTTTTCTGTGGGCCCTTAGGTTGATTTATACAATAGTTCATCTTCATACAAGCTTTGTGTTTCCCTATGCAGAAAGAAAATGAAGATGAAAAGAAGAAAGGAGCTAAGCAGGGAAGGGAACGCGGGGAGAAATGTGTGAGCGGCACAACCTTGAGAAAGCAAAAAACAAATCAATAGACTCAAGCCAGCAATGTCCAGGGACAGTGTGCTTCTTGCCTGTGGAGAGGGGGAGCTGGATGTGCGGGCTTCAAGCCCAGGCTCAGCCTGCTTGGTCCTGCCACTCGCAGATGATGCTGCAGACCACCCTATAGGGATCCTGCTGGGGATGCTGAGCAGAAGCTGAAAAAATGCCTGACTCTCGAGAGTTGTGTCCCCTGCGCTGCAGCAAGCCTGAGGGGGGCAGGCAGGTCGATACATTCCCACCTGTTCTGTTTGCAGCACCCCCAAACCTTCAGTAGTTGTCACCTACAAGCAGCTAGAGAAAGGCAGGCTGGCAAAGATAAGGACTATTCAGTTCAGAGAAAAGCAGTGTGTGTGTGTGAGCCTGTGTGTGTGTGCGTGTGGTATGTGTGTGAGAGAGAGCATTATGTGTGCATGTAAGTATGTGGACACATGTGCGTGCATGTGTGTGTGTGTGAGCCTGTGTGTGTGTGGAGAGAGAGAGAGAGAGAGAGAGAGAGAGAGAGAGAGAGAGAGAGAGAGAGAGAGGTATTATGTGTGTATGCAAGTATATGGGCACGTGTACATGCGTGTGTGTGAGCCTGTGTGGTATGTGTATGAGAGAGAGAGAAAGCATTATGTGTGTGTGCAAGTATATGGGCACGTGTGCATGCGTGTGTGTGAGCCTGTGTGGTATGTGTGTGTACAAGTATGTGGGCACGTGTACGTGCGTGCATGTGTGTTGTATGTGTGTGGCTCTGTGTATATGGCTCTGTGTGTGTGACTCTGTGTGTGACTGTGTGTGTGTGAGATTGTGTGTGTGACTCTGTGTGTGACTGTGTGTGTGACTATGTGTGACTGTGTGTGTGAGACTCTATTTGTGAGACTGTGTATGTGACTGTGTGTGTGACTATGTGTGTGACTCTATGTATGTGACTGTGTGTGTGACTCTGTGTGTGTGACTGTGTGTGTGACTCTGTGTGACTGTGTATGGCTGTGTTTGCGTGAAACTGTGTATGTGACTATGTGCAACTCTGTATGTGTGTGTGTGATTCTGTGTCTGTGTTTTTGTGTGACTGAGTGTGTGCATGTGCACACATGTGCTTGTGCATGTAGAGAACAGAGACCAGCCTTGTGTTTCAAGAGTCTTCCACCATCTTTTTAGATGGTCTCGCTGGCCCGGGGCACACCATTAGGCTAGGCTGGCTGACCCAGGAATCCCAGGAACAAACCTGTCTCTACCTCCCCACACTGAAGTTGGGGTTACACTATACCCAGATTTTTTTTACATAGGTTCTGGGGGATTGGACTTGGGTCCAATGGCTGCATACACTCTACCAGCTGTGCACAGACTGTACCAACTGAACCATCTATCTGTCTGTTCATTTCTGCTTGAAATGTTGAGAGGAAGGTTTTACTCTATAGCCCTGGTGGGCACCTGATCACCAGCACTTTAGCAGAGGGCATCTCCAGAATCAGACGCAGATAAAATCAGTTCTCCATCCTCTCTGGTTCCTGTGTCTCCATGAACACAATCACCCCCTCAAAGCTCTTTACGCCATCCAGTTTGGGGTGCCCCAGCCAGCTCAGGAGGGAACAGAGACAGTAGGACTTTTGAGAAGCAAGGAGAAACAGAGGTCTCTGGTTATCAAGACTGTCACCACAGCAAGGGAGGATTTCAAAGCATGAACATCCACTACTGAAGCAAACCAGAACGGCTTCTGTGCTGAATGCCCTTGTCCCTGCTTTAACAAAAGTGGGTCCATCCCTCGGCCCACATTATGCAGGGGAGAAAAAAAGATTTATATAAAAGATCACCTATTTGCCACTTCTTTATTCTATTACAGGCAGGAGCAGAAGCTGACACCCACAAGGACCCTTTCCAGTGAGGGATTATATATCATGCCACAGAAATACATAAAAGACAAATTATCCTGAGATCATCATGCTTCCATTGACCTGCTCAAGGTTTAAAGCCAGCTGCAATTAGATGCCATGGCCACAGATCTGCAGGCAGCTTAAATCGCCAGCAACATGCTTTAATCCTACAGAAACAGCCCCCAGGGCGGATGCTATGGGTATCTAAGTTGGGATTCTGTGGATCTGGTTCTGATTTGTGGGAGGTTAGTAAAATCTGCTTTTGTTAACAAGGTCCTCCTCAACTTCTGAGGTATTTATAATTTGATATCTAATTCAGGCTTAAAACACTCATGAAAATTAACCACATTGCTTTTAAAAGCACAACCCGGGAGACGGATGGGGAGGGAAAGCAGGATGATGTGCTAAAATCTTAGCACTCTCCCACATTCTCCAGCGAGCTCTCCCAGCTGCTGGGGCTGAGGCATCTCACTGCTGCTAATGTGCCAACCCTTAGGTCGGGCCTGCCTGCCTGACATGGGAGCAGATTAGGAAATCTATTTTACCGCCTATTGTAATAGAAGAAATTGGAAATCTATCCACAATGGGAGAATATAGGTTTTATTTATTTTAACCCTTAGAAAGCTTACAAGACAACTGATGGCGAAGATCTCAGGGCGTGATGGAAATGGCTACATGCTAGCAATTACCATGCCCCCCCCCCACTTCAATGACAAGTGTTCCTTTATGAAGTGGTTCCTATATGCCTAGCATTGCTGTGAACACTCTAGAGCACCCTTCACAACTGCCTGATGAGCTGCTAGCACCATAGGGTAGCCCCCAAGCCATGCAGCTAACACTGGGTAACCCCAGAGTTTGGACCCCTCACCCATTACCCATCTGATAAGTTGCTTGCTTTATACTGATAATTGAGAGAGAGAGAGAGAGAGAGAGAGAGAGAGAGAGAGAGAGAGGGAGGGAGGGAGGGAGGGAGGGAGGGAGGGAGGGAGGGAGGGAGGGAGGGAGAGAGAGAGAGACCCATTAGATCATGATAACCATGTCCCTTGAACATTAACTATGCCTTAAATATCTTAATTTATGAGTTTAATAAAAAAAATTCAGCTAGGTGAATTCCGAGCTATAACGTAAAAGATGGATCTGCCTAAACACCCAAGAAATATGGCTGTAGAGTTTCAAAAGGAGAGAAGAACTGCCTGTTCAGAGCACAAGGATGTGAGCGTGTTCCTCCACCCAGGTCCACGTCCTCTCTTCAAAGAACACAGGCCCTTCTGGCCAGAGATCTAATTTCTTTCACAGTACCAGAGTGAACCTAACCCCATCCAGGGACAGGAGAGAAAAAACAGTGGTGGACAAGCCCACAGTCTCATGGTATTCATCTCCCATGAAAATCGGGTCTGCCAAATGGTCCATAACAGAGCACTGTCTGTCTCAGTATTTCCCAAGGCTGATTTTCTCTGAGGTCAGTGTGGCACCTGAAGGGCAATGTTGAACGTGCAATCAGAATGTATATGAGATGTGGGTTAATGGCTCCTGGGGGCAGCTCATCCACAAATCTACTTCTACAAGAGTGATCTTGTGTCTCAAACTTGAATGCAATTGTCCGGGGCTTCCTCTCTTTTAAACTATATTCTGAAAGGGCGGATTTCTAAGACCCTTTGTTTTCTATGTCTTTGTCAGAGCCACACTTCTTCTCATCAAAAAATCTTGTCCTCGATTTTCTGGAGATCACCATGTTGTTATTAATCAGCACCTCTATGGGCTTTGGGGAAGAAGGGAGTGAACTTTAAGGAGTCCCCCAGGTGGGGTTCCTATGGAAGCAAACTTTGAGATGGATGTCTGTTATGGGATAAGTTTAGGGCGGCCAACAAAGAAGAGGGAGGAAGGAATCAGGGAAGCAAGGCAAAGCCAACCAAGTCCAAACCAGTCCACCATGGAGCTCAGGAACTGGATGCTGTGCCATCCAGAACTGTCCCAAGGTGCTGTGAAGTTCTGGGCTTTTGTGCACGTCCACTGAGGAATCACTGGGTGGTCTCCTGGAAAGTGGGCTGGGCTATTCTTCAGCTGATGCAATGTAGAAACTCTCTGGGCAGCTCAAGAAGTCCTTCCCTCCTGAAGGGCAGATGGATACTCTTCCAAAGCATCTACAGCAAGGAGCAATCCTGGCCTTGAAGCAAGCTTTACCTATTTCCTTCCACATTGCAAACCAGAGAAATACTGAGCATGGAGAGAGGGAGGGAGGCTAAACCTGCCATTCTCCAGCCAGGGATACAAACCGTTTCCAAATCTAGACTCCTACTACACCTGAAGCTTTGCTGACCTTCCCCCAACACTGTAAAACCTTTCCAACCTGATGTTCCTTCCCTCTGCCCCAAACATTCCACCTGAAGAAAAACCTGCTGTAGAATGATCCTTCTGTACACTGCGATTGTGTATCACTCTCACTGGTTAATGAAGAAGCTGATTGGCCTATAGCAAGACAGGGTAAAGTTGGGTGGGACAATCAAACCGAGAATGCTGGGATGGAGAAGGGCAGAGTCAGAGGAGCTGCCAGCCAGACACAGAAGGGCAGAAGATGAATGTGCCATGCTAATAAAGGTACCACCACATGGCAGAGAGTAAATAAGAAATACGGGTTAACTTAAAATGTAAGAGCCAGTTAGTAACAAGCCTGAGCTATTGGCTAAGAATTAATAAATAATATTAAGTCTCTGAGTCAGTTATTTGGGACAAGACAGCCATCCTACAGCCATCCTCTTGCTTCACAGTTCGTGCTCTCCTGCAGACCTAAGCTCATATGGAGCTGCCAGTGGATCTCACACCTTTCTGCCCTTCACCATGTTTCTCCCAGAGGTCAGCACAAAGCCTGAGGAATGGCTGACATTTGGTAAATAAATAAATAGAATAAAATAAAATAATAAAGGATCTATAAGTCCCTGCACCACAGGGCAACACCAAGACAATGAGAAGAGGCTCCCAGGACAGACCTCCAGTTCTGAGATGGCTCCAAGAACAACCCAACCACTACAGACAGACTACCTCCAATTGGTTCAGGTATCCCAGCAAGATGCTCCCCTAACAGGCACCCCTACCATAGCATTGAGTTAATAACCTTATAAATACCTCCCAGGGTGCTTTGTTTTTTGTTTTTATTTTCAAATTACACTAATAATGTATGACAACAGAAGCCATTTCTGTCTGATCCATTGTTTTATCTCCCAACACCTGGCCCAGGGCTGGCACATAGTACTCAAGAAAATAAATGTGCTTGCTCTCAATAAATAAAACAGGAAGCAGAGCATTTAGTTAGAAAAGTCTGTGAACTATTTTCAGACTTACACTGCCATAAAAGGAAATGTATGAGGGGTTTAACTAGCCTCCAACAGAGCTGCAAACAAAAGGGTAGGAATTGGGGTGTCTGGGAGAAGTATAGGAGCCCTAGAGATACTGCTTTTATGGCAGAAGGGTCCTCTCTTCCATTAATAGTTAGGAGGTGACTGACACATTGCAGAAGAGCCATCATTGATTGTAGTCATAGTTACTACAGTAAACCAAGGACACACTGAGGTCAATAGGGGCTAAGCATGTTAAATATACAATATCATTCCATTAAATTTTCATAGACTGACTGGGGTGTAGGAATTATTATGCCCACTTTTTATGACAATGACACTGAAATTCAAAGAAATTCAGGCAACTATACCTGCTTAACTTGCTAGTTAGACACAAAACAAAAACCTAAACGCAGCTATGCCTGACCACAATGCCAGTGCTCAAACTAAATTCCACGGTGAACATCCTCTCACCAAGCCGCCGGGGTCCTAGGAGCAAGTCGATTCAGTGCAGTACTTGGGCACAAAGTTATTGTATCCAGGCTTTCAAATAGCTTACCATTGACCCAGTTTGCACACATCACATGCACAGCAAAGGACAAAGTGGAGCTAATTATAAGATCTCATTGGCTGAGTGAAGGGATCCACTGGCAAATCTCACCTACCACGTTTTTAGTGCTTGCACCCCTCTGTCTCTGCTGCTGTGAGAAAACACTGACTAAAACCAATTTGGAGAGGAAAGGACTAATTTGACTTACATTTCCGCATCACAGCCCTTCATCCAGGGAAGCCAGGGCAGGACCGTAAAGCAGGAACCTGGAGGCAGGAACTGAAACAGAGGCCATAGAGGAATGTTGCTTACTGGCTTGTTCTTCGTGGCTTGCTCAGCCTGCTCTCTTATACAACCCAGGACCACCTGCCCAGGGGTAGCACTGCCCACGATTGATGCTGTGTCCTCCAACATCAATCATCAAGCAAGAAAATGTCCCCACAGACTGACCCATCGGCAAATCTGACAAAGACAATTCCTCGGTCACAACTTTCTCTTCCCAAATGGCAAGTTTCTCATCTATGGCAAGTTAGTAGAAACTAACCTCGCACCCTACAAGATTCTGATATTGAAATTTGCCACTCAGGACAATAGTATGAGGAAGCCTTTGGGGGGGTGACCAGTTTGTGAATGGGAATAGAGGCTGTGTGAAAACACCCCAAAAGAACTTCTTTGTCCCGTCTGCCATGAGAAAACACAGAGAAAGAGTGGTCGTGAGGAAAAGCCCTTTGCAGACACCAAACATGTCAACTCCTTGACCTTGGGTTTCAAAGCTACAAAGCTACAAAAAATAAATTCTTCTTGATTATAAATTCCATGGTCTAAGGCATGTTTTTTTCTTATAATTACCAAAATAAGCGAACATGTTAACTGCAGTCTGGTCACTAAAGCCATAACAAAACTGACCCCTCAGTTCACATCTATCTAGTCAAGGCCAATGAACCATGCGCTGTATGTCTGAGTGCATACAGGGAGCCTGCAGGTTGTCCATGTGCACCTAAAGCAATCTATTCGCTGAAAGCACAGATTTAAGTGAACTGCTAGGATTGGGATGGAGCTGAGCTAGACAGAGCGTTTGCCTCGCATGCAGAAGACCCTGGGATCAGTCGCCAGAGCCTGAAGAGAAATTAAACCTCAAATGCATATCCAGTCAATCCGTAAAACAGAAAGAGGAAAGGGATGTGCCAGCATTGCCTCTGGTGAGAGCACCGGTTCAAAGGACCACCGGGGTCAAGGCTACTTCTCATTCTGGTTGTCACACCTGAAAGGAAAAGGCAGGTAGGGCCAGGAGATCTAAAGAATTAATGTATTAAAACATTTTTTTCATATTTAATTCCCGTGTTTCCATGGCAACGGAGCCATCAACCAACAAATGTGCCTGTGTCTCCTGCAAATTAAAAAAAAAAAAAATGTTTTCTCCAAAGAAGAAAATGTTAATGACACATTTATCTACCTTGATGAGTAATGTGTCTGGGGCGATTCCCAAAAAAGATCCATACCTTTTCAATCCCCCATCTCCCTCACTCTTCAAAGACTTACACAGGAATTGTGCTCTGCTTACGGACAGAAAGGCAACAGTGTGATGCAAAAATGAGTGGCAAACCTCGGAGACGATTTGGAGCAGCCCTTTTCCTGAACCCAGAGAGATTCTAGAGTTGAAATTTTTTTTTCTCTCTCTCTCTCTAAACTTCCCATTGCATGGCTTCTAAATTTTCTGAACTGTATCTACCGGCTAGGTCAATTTTATAATCTTATTAATCCTGTTTGGTCTCTGCCAAGTCCTGTAAATAGCCACAACCCAAACCTCACCCTGTGACCCACCCTGTGACCCCCTTTTCCTGCTGCAGCCCTGTCTGTCATATGCCCACTCAGCTCTGCCTGTTTGTGTATCTCTGAGGAAATGGGGCTTCCTGGGGGCTTCTGGAAGCCACAGGGCAGCTGCCAACACCTGAAGCACCCTCTTGTACATTGAGTTCAGCATCCTAACAGTTTGCGTAGCATTAAATTCAGCCGCTGGTTCCCTGTCCTGCTTTCTTCTTGTACCTCACTTCTTAGTCCTGAACTCCACAAAGCTCTATGGGTCTCTCTCTGGCGTCAAGCCTTTCCTGGACTGTGCCTACCTGGGACAATCCTAAGGAAAATTCTAACTTCCTTCAGAGTAACAGTAATTAGGATTCTCCCTAAGATAATATTCTCAAACATATACCCTATCTTTCAGTTTGTTACTTCCCATTTGAAAGAGAAAAGGTGAACAGACAGTGGGAAGGAAGGAACCACACCTAGCAGAGACAGAGAGTCATGAAATAATAAATAAAAATAAATAAATAAAAATAAATAAATAAATAAATAAATAATCTCAGCCCTTGAAGCTGTCAGTGGCAAATAGAGACCAGGTCTCTCAAATACACATCCTCTTGGGGTGCTTTCTGGTGTTGCATTTGAGGTCACCTCACTAGTTCATCCAAGCTGCCTTATCACAAAAGTAGGGTTCTGAGGGAGTTGGGACAGGCTAGAATCCCACCGTAACCGCAAGACACATCTGTGCATAGGGCAGTCTGGGCAGCAGCAGCTAAAACCACCTTCCATGGTCCTGGCTTCCTAGTGTCACTGTCATGTCTGGATCCTAAGAATAAAATACCCCAAGCGTGGCCCCCAGTTCTGGGCCACAGAACGTAGACAGGTGGGGTAGGCTGCGTGGCTGTGGCTTCTTTGAGAGTTCCACCAGTGTTTCTGCTGGGCAAGCAGACCTGAGACTCCCAACCTAAGGGCAGTCTAGGAATGCCAAGCACACAGGGAAGATGCCAGCCCCCCATTCTTCCCCCATTTCAGATCATCGAAACCTACGAGCAATAGCAGGGAGCTAACTGATTCTTAGGCCAATTTTCTCTTTCTGCTGTACAAACTGCCATGAACTGAACAGCTAAAAAATAAACAGCTCCAATTCATGATCTTGTTTTTATGAGGGTCAGAAACCTGAAAACATTTTGGGGAGCTAAAACCAAGATGGTGGCAGGGCTGGGTCTCTTTTCAGGGAACTAAAAGGCTCTCCATCATAATCCATGTCCTTGTCTTTGTAGCTTCAGCTTCTAGAAGCCCAACGTGGTCTGGAGTCCCAGCCAGAAAGGGCATCTCATTGGTCCTCTGCTCTGCAGATCCTGCCTTTCCTGTCTCCCCCTTCAATCATTACAACCATTGTAATTACACTGCACTGGGCTCACCAGGATAATCCGAGATAATCTCTCTCATCTGAAGATCTTGAATGTAATCGCATCTGCAAAGTCCCTTAGCCGCACAGGATAATATATTCACCAGCTCTCTGGATTAGAGGTGGACATGTCTGGGGAGTGGGGTGCATTCATTTGTTCATCTGACTCATCTTCTAGGAATCTTAGAGGATCCGGAGAATATGTGTCTGCCAGAGGACTCTCATTACTAGGGCCTCAGATTCATCTCTGGCTTCAGTTGCCCTGTGCTTTCTGCTTGTTTCTTGTTCCCACTCCGTGTTTCCTGGCTAATGGTCCGCTCCTTTTCATCTCTCTTCGGCTCCACGGACACACAGTGCTGGATGAAACTCAAGGTTCACTTCTGAAGGAGGCGAGTACCCCCCGCCCCCCGCCCTTGGCAAGCACAAAAGAAAAACCATTTCAGAGAGCATGGGTTTACAAATTTTTTGCAAAAACAAGCTTGGGGAAACTCTGCCACCAAATAGTGTCAATCCGCATTCCTGGCACGTCCGCTCGTTAGATGCTATGCAAGTCAAGCGGGTCTTCATCGTTGTTGAAACAGCAAATCTGCACGTTCCATGTAGCTCCAAATATTTGTAATAGTTCTGCTACTAAATATATAAGCGCGGCATCGGGCCTCACGTCGCAATCCTCCCTAATAGTGACAGGGAGTATCAAACCCAGCAATATCGCTCTCTGGAGAGTTGCTCCTGGTACAGGAGAGCACTGGAGGGTCCCTGGGAGGAACAATTGTGCAACTGAGGGCGGATAGGATGGATGGGCAGCTCTCTTTGTGGAAGGAGGAACAGCTGGAAATGCACCCTGGATGTGTCAGAAAATAAGAAAGTTTCTTGGGAATTAAATTCAGGGAAGATGAAATTGAAAGCATGAGGAAATAAAAATGCTCACTAATTTCCAAAAAGCATGCTTGGGCAAAAGGTAGGAGAAAGGCTACACATTCTCCTGCGGTCGGACTCTTGGTAGCTCCTATTCAGGACTGGCCAGGTCGTGGTCTTTGTTTCCCTGGGACAGCACTGAACTTTTCTATTTATTTGTAAGCACTCTTTGTATATTAGGGCTGTTAACTCGACCCCGTTCCAAAAAAAAAAAAAAATACATGTTACAAGTAGATTTCTTATTTCTTAGACATTTTTTTTCCTGAGTAGAAGTTTTAAATTCCAGTTCAATCAGACCTAGCAACTTTATCTTCTTGCTTTGTGAATTTATTCTTAAGATCGTGCCAAGATAATTAAAATTCCACCCACCGGTAATTAAAGATGCAAATAAAAAGGGAGGTTTAATTTTGCACCTATCAGATGCACTCATTTCTTCAACAAGCATTTGTCAAATGCCCTTTCTAGGACAAGCATGGGAAGAAAAGGCGGAGGAATATAACAAAAGCTCTGCCTGGGGGACACTGTTGCCGTCGCAGGGCCAAGAGAAACACAAACACGATAGTCAAGTGAATAACGTATCAAATAATAAGCGGTGTGGAATGAAAGGACAGCTGGAAAAGAGGACAGTGAGTGTGGGGGGGACAGCTGGCCGTTTAAACAGCATGACCGGGAACGGGACCGCAGGGAGCTCTGCTGGTACCTGGATAAGAGAGATCCAGGCAGAGCACTGTGGCATATTCCATGTGGCTGCTTACAATAGTAGGAGTGGAAATAGGTGAGCGTAGCAGGCAGGGAAGCTTGGGTCCTCTCACCAGGGCCCTTGGGGTCTGTTGTAAGGTCGCAGGCTTTTACTCTAAGTAAAATAACACCCACGTGTTAAAGGCTTAGTTCCCTAGATAGTGGAGCCTCTAAGAGCTGGGGCCTAGCAGGAGGTTTTTAGGTCATCTAGGCTTGTACCTAAAGGTTGCAGGGTCTCTCTCTCTCTCTCTCTCTCTCTCTCTCTCTCCCCACTCCAGCGCTCCATCTGTTCCTCCTTCCATCTCCATCTCTCTGTCCCACCTTCTTCACCAGTCTTTCTCTGCCCCCTTTCTCTCTTCCTGGAAATGGAGACACCAGATTCATTCTTCCCACTCAGTCCGTCCCCTGCTGCCTCACCACAAGCTCCAGGGCAACAGAGACAACTGACCATGCACTAGAGCGCCCCCCCCCACTAACATAACCTTTTCTTCCAAAGGTTGATTATCTTGGATAGATCTTGTTGGGTGACAGAAAGCTGCTTGGCACAGATAGTTTGGGGGGTTGGCATAGGATGATGCTATTTTACACATTACTATTTCTCATTTCCCTTTTGAAATGGGCTTCTAGAAGTAGGACAGACAGTGGCCAAGCATTGGGTGTGACAGCCGAGGGAGCTAAGATTGAAGTCGGTGCTGAGCTCTTGACCCTGGGCACACAGAAGGATGAAGCCGCCATGAAGAGCAACCTACAAAGGAAGCAGCACTGGGTAGTGGGTGAGAGGAAGGTTGAGCACTTCAGCGTTAGGCATGTTGGCTTTAAGGTCTTCCCTAGAAAGCCAAGCCAAGCTCTCAAATAGGGCAGGTGGACCTGCAGAGCCAAGTGCCTCTGCCCTTTCATCTCTGAACTAGAGGCATACTCCTGGGATTTGAGATCAGGAGACCGTGGTTGCTTAGAGAGAAGAATTAAGAACATTGACATACCAAGTACTAACAGGTGCACCAGGAAACGCACGTGTTTACGTGCCTCCATCTAAACCAGGGTAATAACTCTTAAGGAAAGCCGTTAACACAAGTGTCAAATGTAAAGATCTATGTCTCTGAACCAGCGATTCCATTTCTGTGACTTTGTTTTAATAATGGGGCCCAGTGGTTCAATAAAAGTAGCTGATTATTGTAGTGAAAAGCTACATGTGAACCCAATGTAGAAGAGGAATGACAGTGGTGTGTATAGTGTGGCTATCACATGACCATTACATTTGCAATCTAAAGATTTGCATTCGCCTGAACTGTGGCATCTATAATCCACCCAACAGCTCAGCAAATACAGCGTACTGTGTACTCGGCATTTGTGTTGTTGTCCTTAAGTTTAGTCTGTGCCCTAGGAGGGGACAAGCGTGCTAATGATGAGCCCCGCTCCCTGGGGCGGCTAGCTAGCCTTTTATTACAGAGGCTGTACTCCAGAGCCCATCACTAAAAGCCCTTCTGCAATTCGCATCTCTAATCAACAAGAAAGGTTCTGCTAATTAGCATACTGCATTTCAGAAATGGGTTTTCCTGGGAGAAACTAATGGGGTGCTAATGAGCATAATGGATATTCAAAATTGGCAATCGGTGGGGAAATTTATGGAATTCGAGAACAGAGAATCCACTGAGACATTTTAGGGACACTCCCTCCTCTCCCATAATCCCAGCAGAAAGCATTTAGAGGGACCTGAGGCCTGGGATGTGAGCCTTGTTTCCAGGAGCCTCCATCACTACCTTCTTGCCACAGGTTGTTTCTCGTTCTCAGTTTTGAGTTGGAAAGATAAGGGAATGTTTGTTGACCTGTAGGGTTTGCCTTCAGGGCAAGGACTGAAGCTTATCTAGGAGAAAGCATTACAGGACTGGTCAACATGTAAACAGGTGAACTAGAGTGTTTTACCGACTAGTGTTCATCTCCTGAGTGTGCAGGGGTGGTAGAAGGCCCTTCTTATTCTACCTGGAATCAAAATGATTCCACGCCTTAGCCAACACTCAACTTTCTCTCTGGTCACAGTGTTGAAGCTCAGTTGTCAACGTGTAAGATGACCCTCTGGGCATGCCTGTGGGGATGAACCGGCTAAGATTAACTGAGGTGGAAAGACCTATATACACCATGGTGGCACCAGGGTCCTAGACTGGAAAAAAAGGAGAAAGTGAGCTGAGCACCAGTGTTCCTTAAAGGTGTAAGTCACAAAACAATCCCACACCAGTTTGGAATTATGATTAATAAAAGCATTATTTATTTAAAGGGAAAAACTTGTAGATCACCATCCTAGACAACAGCCCTCTGTGTGACCAGGAAAGGAGTCTGGTAGCTGGAAGTGAAGCCAGAAGCAAGGGAGAGAGGGAGAGAGAAGGAAAGAGGGAGGGAGGGAGGGAGGGAGGGAGGGAGGGAGAGAGAGAGAGAGAGAGAGAGAGAGAGAGAGAGAGAGAGAGAGGCTACTCTGCTTTTTAAAGCAAAAGAGACCATGCCCAAGTGGGCTGGTATCTTAAAGGCTATTGGCTGAAGGAGCGGAAGGAGCTCCAGCAGCAGTTCCTTGCTGTCTTCCCCCAACTCTGAATGCAAAAGTGAGCCAACTGCTGCTGTCTCTTCACTGTGGGGGGCTGAACTGTGAGTCGAAATCAGCCCTTTCTCCCTTACACCGTTTTTGTCAAAGAGCTTTAGCACTGCAACAGGAAAAGGGACTAAGACACAGGGCTGAACTTTTAACTCCAGAAAAGCCCAGAGTATGTGCAGGACTCAGGCAAACACTGCACAAGGGGCATATTAGAAGGAAAAGTGAAGCAAGCCTATCTTCCCCAAGCATCCTGCGGGGAGGACACACAACTGGGAAAGGAAACAGCTGATAATTGGCTGGATTTGTATAATGAGAAAAAGAAAACATGATGCTTAAAAAAGAGAAAAGGCTGTCCTTTAAAAATTAAAAGTAAAGCCAGGCAGTGGTGGCGCACACCTTTAATCCCATCACTTGTGAGGTAGAGGCAGCGGATCTCTGTGAGTTCGAGGCCAGCCTGGTCTGCAAGCGAGTTCCAGGACAGTCAGAGCAGTTACACAGGGAAACCAAAATAAATTTTAAAAAATACATAAAAGTAAAAATAGAAAGTGGAGGGAATAAAGACTGTGTGATACAGGGGTTTGAGAACCCACAGAGTTCTGCCCTTCAGACAGTCAGAATGTGGTATTTCATCCCCATACCTGTCTCTACTCTATTTTTCATGTTTTATTTTCTAATCAGATTTTAGGCCTAAATACCTAGAACATTACTTTTTTCCATCCTCTGAGGATCAGTCATCATATGACTGAACACATGAAAATGAACATGTGGGCGCACACAGACTTTGAAATATCTACATTATGTTGTTTTCTTCTTTCCCCCCGAGGCAGGCAGCACTGTTGAATTTATTTCCCATCTTTGCTTTGAGTGCTGAGATGTTATTTTGTATTGGTTGAGTGTTTTATGATCCCCCTTTCCCTTCCCTTTTTTGTCCCTTCCCTGCATGAATAAAGTAGGCTTTGACTGATTTCCCTGGATGCCCGTTCGCTTCCTCTCTGTTGTTCTCGCCTCCCTTTTCCAACTCTCTCTTCTTGTCCCTATTCCCCTGCAATCCAGGGTGCTCTGAGAGAATCATAGGATGTGAAGAAACAGCCTGAAGAAAAGATAGACACCCAAAAAAAAATTCCTTGGCATGGTTAATACACCCCAAAATCAAAAACACAGCAAGTTTTTATAAGCCCACATTCACCATCAGTGAAGAGTGAAGAATATAAGGGTTTCCCAAAGCCCCGTCCGTCCCCATTGGCTAGAAGTGGGCAGATTAAAGACGGAAGACTAAAACCCAAAGGCAGGGACACACCAGACCCTCAGATAAGAATGCAACCAAATGCCACTTCTTCACACAGCTCACGCCAAAAGACTTGGTTTTCAGCTCACCAATCCCTGTTCAGAAGGGCATGTATTGCCACACAGATTATTCCAGTTTCAAAATCCCCACTGCCCTACAAACCAGCCAGAGAAGGGGAATGGTTGGCAGGGGGTGGGCTGTCAGACCCGAGATGCCTGACCCTTTTAACTGCTTTAAGTGGCTGTCTGTTTCCTTGCTGCCTCTTCTCGCCCCTCCCACTGCAGTGACTGTTGTCTCTGCCTTGCAAGGACATGTCACTTTAAGTACCCACTCTCTCCCCCACCTTCTTAATTGGCCTGCAGTAAAAATACAAATTGCACCACTGTACTTTTATTATTAGCCATTTGATGGGCCAAAAAATGCCTCCTAACTACTGCCTAGAGGGTGTTAATCAGACCTGCTGACTCTCCTAAGCACCCGCTTTATACCTCAACTCCTAGATGAGGCCAGTAGGTAGTAATCACGGCCCCTCCCCAAGGGAGCATTTAGCTGGTCACTGCCTCTCCATCAACAAAGGCACAGCCGCAAGGTGTGGCAGCTGACCTGCATGATCTAAGTACACAGCCCAAACTCCTCCGCTGCCCATTAGCTTTAATGCCCGGCGTACTTTATGGACATGAAAAGTCTGCCTCCTTCTCTAGGTGCCAGAGCACGGAGTGAATGCCTTGTGTTTTCAAACAGCAGCTAAGCTTCATAATCTTCTCTGCCAGCTCATGGCCTTCCTTAAAGCTGGCAGCAGAAAGGAGGGTGAGAGAATGAGGTTCTGGTTTGGCTAACTTAGGGCAGTGGCCACAGGGGTCCTGTCCACCCTGCTGTTTTCATCCCCTGGATGCCACTGTACATTTCAGCCTCCACTCAGATTGCATAGATCTGAAGCTCTGCTAATGCTGAAAAGATGAGGGGTGGATGGGGGTAAGATTTCAGCTTCACGAAGCTTAATTCATCTTGTAAAACTCATGGCAAACTGTCCGTGGTCCGTTAGCTCCTGAATCCACATCATCACCAATGTGTGTTCTGGAACAACAGGATGGAGGACACAGGTACAAATGTTGTCAATGCTTCAATAAGAAGCAGTGAAATATTCAAATAAAGTTGCAGAGTCACCATAGTTCAATCTCTGCCTTCGTTACTCATTCGGTAACTCCCTTGTAAGGATGGCCGTGCCCGGATGCCAGACTCTGCCTCATTTCTTGATGGAGGAGGGTCATCTGTCTATCTGTTGCTTTCATTGGTTAATTAATAAAGAAAACTGCTTGGCCTGATAGGTTAGAACATAGGTGGGTGGACTAGACAGAACAGAATACTGGGAAGAAGGGAAGTGAAGCAGTCACCATAGCTCTCCTCTCCAAGATGGATGCAGGTTAAGAATATTCCCCATAAGAAATCACCTCGTGGTGCTACACTCAATAGAAATGGGTTAATAAAGATGTGAGAGTTAGCCACTAAGAGGCTAGAGCTAATGGGCCAAGCAGTGTTTAAAAGAATACAGTTTCCGTGTTATTATTTCTGGGGCTAAGCTAGCCGTACCAGCTGGGCGGGAATGCAGCTCGCTGCTCCTCTTCAACAATTTCTTACTGACCTTCTTAGGGCATGCCCACAGCAAGGTGTGGAATGCCACAGAACTTCCATTTCATACTCAGTTGCCAAGTCAACGCAACTTCCATTGCTCTGTCTGAAGGTCCGTTCTCTCTGTAGATGTTCTTTATAAGAGTTGCCATGGTCGTGCTATCTCTTCACAGCAATAGAACAGTGACTGAGACCAAAAACAAGGGAGACCACGCAGGACCCAGGTAAGTTAGGGACCAATGGGCACATATTAAGCAGTCTACTGCTTATAAAACCACTCTAGGGTGGACACAATGAGCATCTTATATTTCCCTTATAATGACCCCACATCTCACACAGAACTGGATAGATGGGCAGTTAGCGAGGCGGCTAAGTAGAACGGTTAGGCATTAAGCACTTTCCAAGTAGAGTTTCGTGTATTTTCCTAACCAGAGCATAGAAAACAGCACTCAGTACATGGCAGATGCACAGACTAGCTGCTGTCAAGGGTGGCCATAGGAACATGTGAAGTAAGTGACACAGAACAGAGAAAAGCACAGTACACAGGGGGTTAAGGTGGTGAGATCTGAGCTCTGCCACATCTGTAAGCTAACCCGTTGCCACCCTTAGCCTCAGTCTCTACCATGCAGATGTCTGGGGCGCCAGTGTCTCTCCTGCAACACTGTGCAGAACATCGTTACTGAGCCTTTACTCATCCAAGCAAAGATTATCGCCCCGGGATTTCAGCTCCTTCTGATGTTTTCCTCTGTACACTATCTGCACCTTCTAGACATGACCTTTTCCTCCAAAAGCTCATTCTGACAACACAGCTTCGCCCAGTGGAATACCATAAGAGAAGCAAGAGGTTGTTTAGTTAACTTGATCAACCCAGTTCTCACCCATGAGCTGGGCTAGTGTGAGATATGCTGGTGGCATTTGGGGACCACGCTCTAGAACATCATCGCACCCACAGGGATGGCATCAATCAGACTCCTGAACTAGGGTCAAGGGGAAGCTCTACCGTGACATCAGTAAGGACAAAAGACAGGCTGAGAGCAGGATGTGGACTTCCTGGCTGCTGTCCTGAGAGGTCTCCCCTGGGACTTTATTGAAGGCCACTGTTCCTCTCACAGGTGCAAGCACCACAGAATTCCTCCTTACAGCCTTGGTAACAAGTGCGGCTTCCAGGCGCACTATACTCTCTTTTCCAGTCCGGTGGTGGTGGTGGTGGGTCAAATTGCAGCTGTGAGCTCCTGAATCATGCCTCCTGCTCGTCCTGCACCCCCACCTTCACACTCAGGCCTCCCAGACTTCCCTTACATCATCCCAACTTGAGTGTTCCCTTAGGTTCTTCTGAGGATCCTGATATGCACAGAGAAGCATTTGGGGCTTGTCAAGAGATGCGAGTATTGGGATTCTTGCAATTATTTGCTGGAACATTTTCAGTCCTTGTTTGCAAACCTTTAACACGGGAAGAAAGCAAAACCAGCCTACTCCATTCACTCCCCAACATCTAGGACAGAAATAGACCCATAAAAATTGAGTTCTAGAATCTTCCATTCAAAACAATAAAACAGGCAGTTTTTTTTCTAAAAAAAAAAAAAAAAAAAAAAAAAAAGGTCTAATTACTCAGCCCAGGCTAGCAGATCTAATGGCAACTCATCCAGGCTAAGCAAGTGGTCCACCAACTACACTATATCCCCAGTTTGCTTCATTATTTTAAGACTGAATTTTTAGCCTGTTTGTAGACAAACTCAAGTGTCGTTGTCCCCCCTACAACCATGATCTTCTGCTAGGGTAGTCCAAGTGTGGGTCAGAGTCTGAGTCCTGGATTAACAACGCATCCAAAGTCACACATAAACTCAGAACAAATCACCCAAGTAAAATGCTTCTCCCCAAAGTGCATGTCCCGGGTATTAATTACTCCCCCTCACAGAGACCGGGAGACAGGCCATCGTAAAGAAGGAAAGGTTCATTTGGATTCACAGTGTCGAGGGATTTCAGTCCATCACATGAGGAAGGCATGCAGGAGAAGCAACTCTGCCCGTGGCACTGGGATTGTGAGGCAGCATTTGTCCACGTGGTAGCAGAGAGGGCCAGACCAGAACCAGGAGTCACTGTAATTGCCAAAGGCCTGCTCCTGGTAACCTGCTCCCATCAGCCAGGCCCCTACCTCCTAAGACTCCAAACCCCAAAATGACATCACAATCTGGGGAAAGGATATTCAAAACATGAGTCTTCAGGAGACATGTCAGATTCAAACCATGACACCCTAGACCACTGGTTCTCAATTTCCCTGATGCCCTGCCCGTTTAATACAGTGCATGTTGTGGTAACCCCGAACCCAAAATTATTTTTGTTGCTACTTCATAACTGTGATTTTGCTACTGTTATGAATCGTAATGTAAATGTCTTTAGAGACAGATATTTGCCAAAGGGGTCATGACCCAAGGATTGAAACAACTGCCCTAGATGAATAAGACACAGTTGGCTCGACTCATTTTGAATGATCAATGTTGAACAGACCTCAGACGAGAGATACCACCTTCCCACTCCTGAGAAGCTTCTCTCATCAGGCAAGTATCCCAACATAGGCATCTTCACGCGGTGTCACCTGACCTCTCTGAACTCCCAAACAAAGAATGGTCAGAGCCAGTCAGGAAAGAGGGTCCAGCCAGCTGGATTCAGCCGTCCTTCTCACATGTCCCAACTCTTACAGGTGTGACTCTGGAGGAAGTTCACACCAGCTACTTGACATGTCTTTTTATATTGTCTGCTACAGGGATTTTTTTTTCTTGACCTGATTTTGTAATCACTTTGCTTAACAAGCACCATATTTGGAAGTCTTGGGCTCTCTATTCCACAGAAGCTCCTGAAAATAGAGATATTCTTCTTAGTCACATAGAGCAAATGTCTCGTTTCTGCCTCTAAATAGTCTAGGTTAATTGCCTCACTTAATAACCCGCAGCAGTGAAACCTCCAGCCTAACTTAATATCACTCTAGGAAAAAAGAAATCCCTTTCTGTAAAATTGGGCTTCCAGGTTAGACCAGAAGAAAAAGGCAATATGTGTTAGCCTCTTCCCCAGATAAATGGTTTCTTGGATAATGGTCTCCAGGGTATAAGGTGGGCACATCTCACTCTCTCGTTCCGTAAGCCAGCTCAACATGCGTGTGTCATCGGGCTGAAGCCAGTTCTGTAAGGCAAAGTGAGAGAAGCCTGTATCTCTGTATATAAATCACGTCTCTTTGCAGTGACAAGTCGTGTCCAGACAAAGCTTATTACAAATTCAGTTTGAAATCTCAAGGAGGAATAGGAGGAAAAATAACAACAGCTTTATGGAGCTATCCTCAGGAAATGACTTGAACTCATCCCAATTTTAAAGTTCCCTCTATACAACGAGCAGCTAAAACCCCATTTTGGGGGGGAACTGCCCAGACAGGGAAGGTGTGGCAAAGCCATCTGCTGCTTTAAACTGATCGTTTCCAGCCTTGTTTTCCTGGTCCAGCTATGAAATTGCACTAACCACAGAGACAGACTGCTTGGCCAGGAAGCAGTGTGTGCCAGATACAAGCGAATTTAAGCCCACATGTATTTGAAGCTGCAAGCTTACTTTGCAATTTATGTGCAAGTGGTTTTTGGATTTATTGATCTGGACCGAGTGCAAGTCCTATAGGGGAAGTTTGACAGATTTCATCTGTCTGACAGCCAAGTCTAATTGTGTTTTCAGTCTGAAATGACCAAAGACAAAAGCACACATGTCTCGGGTCTTCACTCTGGTGCCATATGGAGTATTAGATACAGGGCTGTGGTCACTGTAAGTGTTCGTTTTAATAACTAGACACACACTGAATCCTGAGCAGGGCACACAGGAGAGGTGAGGTTTTAATGCAAATGTGAATTAATAGGCCATCTGATCCTGCCTGGATGTGGGTGGGCCATTTTAAAGTGTATCTTTTTATAGACTTGATTGGGGGGATTTAAAAGATGTGTCAGATATTACTGATTCATCTGTACCATGAAACATCCAAGCCAAAAGTCAAACACTTCTCACAATGGCTGTCACTAAAATTATATCCAATACTTCTGGGAAGGCTAGCATGATTTAGAAAAAAAAATCAAAGAGCATCTTCTAGAATCTGACTACCTAGTTGCAAAGATGAACTGGGCCCAAGAGGGTAGTGAGGTATGATTTCTCTCTGCATCCATCTCTCTCTGTCTCTGTGAATGTACGTCACCCTCTGTCTCTATCTCCCATATACATATAGCCTTATCCTCGTGCACACACATACTCATGTGTGCACCTACACATGAGTAAACTCACTACTACAGAAAATCACACACACGTGCACACACACATGTGCACACACACACATACACTCACACACAAACACACTTCTTAGGAAGCCATCATCTGACTACAGACAGTGACCATTAGTGCATATGTTGGGAGAATGTCACCTCACATCAACATGAGCGGGGTTTGCCAGGGGGTCAGGCGAGACTGAGTTTGGATTCACCAGTCTTTTAGAGATGCCTTTAGACTGTCTATCCCTTGCCTTCCCTGGCTTTGGTGATAACCACGACAAACCACACGCCCTCTTTCCTTCTCTGTCTGCTCTCCTGGCTTCTTCCCCCTAAGTGTGCACACATGATGTAAAGGAGTGTGGACACACTACATAACTTCTCTAATTCTAGATTTGTCATCTTTTTTTTTTAAATGGCACTCCTATAGTAAACAGAAAATATGAAAGTTTGCTAGGAAAATTAAAATCGTTAATATTAAAAACGAAACGCACCCTGATGCCTGTCACCTGCCGTTTTTAGACTACCTCAAAAAATCTTGCCTGTTCACCGTACAGCATCTCCCAGACTGCATCTGCATTGCTAACTCCTCATGTGCCATTCATTCTATTAACCCAGTTATCACCTTGGCAGATAACCCATTATCATCCCGTATTCTTCCAAGTCCCAGAACCCGACTTTGCTAGTGAAGCTCCAAGTTCAGTGTATGGGTTTATTTTCTATTGCTGTAATGAAACACCATGACCAGAAGCTGCTATATTTGGGTTTATGGTTCCAGAAAATAAGAGTCCACCATGGTGAGCTGGCAGGGCAGCAAATGTCAGGCATGGCAGCAGAAGGAACTGAGCCCTCACCTCTCAACCACAAGCACTAAACAACGAAAGAGAACGGAACGTAGTTAAGTCTTTTCTCTAAAAGCCCCACCCTCAGCCGGGCTACACCACCTAACCATCCCCAAACAGCACCCCCAAACTGGCAAGCAAGAGTTCAAATGCTCAAGGCTACAGGAAGTATCTGATTCAGATCACAACCCTCAGTCCAATAGGACAAGCTCACTCTTCACAGTATCCACCTGCCCATTCTGCCAGGCAGCCTCTTGCCCACCCTCTCCATCCTTGTCTTCTATGGAGCTGGATCCCCACCGTAGCTAGAACCTGTGAGTTGGGATGGAGCTGGATTCCCCACCATCGCTAGAACTGGTGAGTTGGGATGGCCATACTTGCTCTACTTTCCTATCAGCCTAAGGACACTTAAAGTTGATCTCATCTATTCTAAGAGCACCTTGTTCCTAAAGGAAAAATCACCACAGCTATAGTATCTTCATGGAATCCAAATTTCTTGTCTTATTGTGTTACAGGTCAGAAGTTGGAAATGAGTTTCCCAGAGCTCAAACCCAGGAGTTGACAAGGCTGAGTCTTCTAGAAGGCCTGAGGACTTTTGTTGCCTAGGTTTTCAGCTGCAGCCTCTGGGGATCCACCTACCTTCTCTACCTGCAGCCTCCTTCCTCTTCCCTCAGAGAAGCCAGAGCCCTCCAGCAACTTCCTGCTTCTCTCCCACTTACCAGCATTCCTGGAATTGCAGAGGCCCAGCAGAGGCTTACTGAAAAAGCTTCCTGTCTAGACTCATAGCCTTAATCACTTCTGTTCTCAGAGGAGTCTGTGCAATAGGACATTAAAGTTTGGGTGGAAGTGAAAATCAAAACATTATTTTACTTTCTGCATCTTCCTTGCCAATCTTTTCTTCATAAAACTGCCCCTTATTTTTTAAGGGCACCACTAATGTCTGTATATATCCTCAAATAAACCACAGTTATTTCTGCCATAGGACTTTTATATATCCTGGTCTTTCTCATCAAGGCAAACCAAGAGCTCTAGTCAAATGTGACTATTCATAGAATCATATCTTTTCTCTTAGCACATGTCATGGTTTTCTATAATATTTGTATGATTATTTCACTAATGTCTATTCGACCAGACTGAGAAAAGATAGAACACTCAATTTTTCTCAATTTCATTCTAGAATAAGGAGCACAAAGATAGCATTTGATGAATACTTGCTCAGTGATAAAATCAGTCCTGTTAGCCCTAAACTATCATGGGTGAATGTGGTAACATGCTCAGTTATTCTACATACATATATACATACATACATACACACACACATACACACGCACACACACACATACATCACTATCTGACATTTATCAGAATTTAAAATGAGCCATAAAGTTGACTTACTTCATCTGGTCCTCTTAAAATACTCAACCCCTACTCTATACAGTAGGAATTCAATGGTCAACTAGTAATAGCAAGAACAAAGCTAGCCAGAACCTTCCTTGACGCACTGAAACATGAACTAGGAAAACCTAAAGGAAAAGCTCAGAAGAAAAACTTACTACAGAGTGGAGACATTGCTAGATTCCATCTACGTAATAAAAATATAGCACCTGGGGTTAGTTCAGCCCCTCACTGGCCCTTCAACAAAGACGTGTGAAAGTTGACCAACCAGTCAGGTTAAAGCCAATACTTGTAGGTGGGGAAGTCAAGTCTCCTTGAAAGGATGTGGTACTTCAAGAACAAAACCAAACAGCAGCAGCAACAGCTGGAGAGTGGCCAGGCCCCCAAGGAAAGTCAAGGAACTTGGCTGAGTTCAGAACATGCAGCAGCAGAAGCAGAGGCCAAGAGAACACGATCCGGAAGCCCCAGGTCTCAGCAGAGGTGACCCAGCTTCATCTAGAAGAATCTTCTGAGAAAGTAAGTAGTGGAGGAATAGAGAAACCCCAGGAGTATGTCAGGGCAGCAACGCAAGAAACACAGGACGAACCCAGAAGTCCTTGCAGTCTCGGGGGCACATAGGGTGAGAATGCCCGAGCATGCCAACTCCCCAGCAAGCCTATGTACCAGCCAGGAAAGGAAATTAACTCCACTCCTCCTCCAGTCATCCGTACTGGGATCCCTGGAAGTTATGGCTTTTATCCAAGAAAGAATTCTGTAGTGGACACCGAATTTGGTGAGAACAAGCTTATTAGACCAAAGTTTTAAAAGTACACTCTGAAGGCCCAAAAAGAGCATGGACTAGAGAAAAAGAAACCACCTTGAAATGTCTTTGTTTAAGAGTGGGGGGGGGGGGTATTAGGATTGGATCTGTGTGCCATAAGTCTTTCCCATAGTGGGAGCAGGGGACACTTGTTTGACCCTAGATAGTCAAACCAGCTCTGTCATGGTGTGTAGGGCGTGGAGACTTTGTTTGGTCTTGATGCCAACCACCTGTTAATCAGTTCAAAGGTGCTTAGTCATCACTCTGGCTGCAATAAGGCTGCTGGGACTTTCCATTCTGTGAGGGTCATATGCCAACAGGATGCAGCTGTAAGCTACTAGCATCTCTGTGGACATCCCCATGAAGTGGACCAGGATGTGGTTTGACAACAGAATCCAAGCTATTGTTGTCCCTCGGATGTTTCCTAACGCTTCCCTTAACACAAGATAGCAGCAGGATCCAGGTGAGCTCAGCTACTCAATCAAGTCTTAACAAAGACAGGGACTGTAACGAGCACGAGAGAATTTGTCTAGCATGTGAGGATTCCCAGGGTTCGCCCTCTGCGCATAGGCTAAATCTCTGTAGAGAGGACTGTGGTGCTTTTGATTTTAAAGTGGTGTGTAAACATTCACTGTAGGGATTTTTCTGGTTTAGAGAGACACCCACAGAAGAGATCAAATAAAGATTGCAATTTGAAGGGTGTGTGCAATGTGTGCTTGGTCTTTCCTCCCCACTCTCAACAAAGACCTCTTTAAGCCTTTGAACTCCCTGAGTTTTGGAAGTGCCGTGGAGTCATGAGCCTGTTCAGGCCAAGGAGCAGACAAGATAAGTAGAGAGCCTAGATGGATTGAGGGTGGGGGAGTTGAATACAAGAAACATCTAATATTCCTTTAGCCATTACCCCTACCCCAGACCTCCAGAAGGGGGAGGAAAATTGGATATTTAACTATGAAAACTCTTCAACAACGCCGTTGAAAGAGCTTCCAGGGTTGGAGACCACTCTGAGGTCTTAAGTTGTACCATGATAAGAGGTCTGTCTGTAATAGCAAGTAATGTAGTCTCTAGCTCTATAGCCCATAGTCTCCCAGACTATCAACCTGAAAAAGGTGTCACATTTCATGGATTCATAGCTATCTGACCAATCAGAAATACAGGTAGCTTTGCATTTTCCTCCAGCCTCTGAAATGACAACAATGGGTGTATCAACCCTAATCCTATGGGTGGGAGTCAAGTTCATGGTTAAATGGATTCAATTATGTGATGCCCATTGGCGTCAGAGATCTGGAAAACTGTTTAGTATTGGAAAGGACACTGCATATTTGGTGTCAGAGAGAATCAGACAGATGAGGATAAAACCAGAGAAGGAAGGCAATTGCATTCTGATGGAGAGAAGGAGGGTCATATAAGAAACGGGGAACACTACCTTCCCAGAGAGAAGCCTGACTCTGAAACTGGGCAGCCAGGTCCCAACCGCCAGCCCAGGATTCGAACACTTCCTTATACTTTGAGTTGAGAGTAAAATGACTTTTGAGCTTCTTTTATCACAGAAACTTCTAGCAAAGGCAGCAATAGAGAATTTATGAAACCCATGTCCATATCAAGAAGGAAAGCAACAGTCTTCTGTTTCTTTGTGCCGGGTTTTTGTTTGTTTTGTTTTCTGGAGTTGTTTGGGTCTTGAAACAGAAATTTCGATCCTCCTGCCTCAGCCTCCCAAGTGCAGAATGAGCATAACACTACCAGACAGCAGTCGATTTCTTATTGTTGTTCATAACCACACATACCAACATTGGTACTTAACATGGTCGTATAAAATACCTTACAACATTTACATGTAACTTCATCAAATTTTCACCACACAGCCAAAATCCGTCTTCAGAGCTTTCATGGTATAGCTCTTAATCATGACTTCAACAGATAACTTTAAACTAAAGCATTTAGTCCAGGACTTTTTTAACAAGCATGGCACGCTGGCTTTCCTTGCAGAGCTCTTGGCTGTTTTAAGCCATGACATTATCAACTTTCTCTTCCTTCTTTCTGTCTCTGTTGAGACAGGGTCTCAATATGGTAGTGCTGGCTGGCCTGGAAGGTGCTATGAACTTGTAGCAATTCTCCTAAGTCACAATGTAATTTCTCTTTCTTTTAAAAGAAATGAATAGAGCCCAGGATCCTTCTTACGTGAAGAATTATTGTCAGCTCAATTGAAACAAATTCTAAGTTCAGCTTCAGGCTTCTTTTCATGGTCTTTTCATGCATATTTGCACAGTAGGGCAGCCAGTTATTGCATTGTCGGGAATTGACAGGCATTTGATTGATCAAGATGGAATTCCACCCAAACTGTATACTGTCAGCATTGTGCTTCTACATGGTGGTTGTCCTGGTAAAAACAGGCCAAGTTACTTACAGACTTATTAAACGGGGCTGTGTACAAGTGACCACACATAGACGTTTATAAATGAGTCAGGCTTTGGGGAGGGGAGACCATAAGAGAATAGATAGTAAAGGTTCAGGATCTAAGTACGGACAAGGGAAGTCTCTCCACAAACAGCCCCCCGTGTGCCAAAGTCATACAGAATGAGGGCTTGGCGCTATGTAAATTCAAAATTAATTTGTTTTAACATTTCCTCTTCCTGCAGTGCCACAGAGAGCTGATTTTCTTTTGCAGTGTCTAACAGAAGCGGGGGAGGCCGTGGTTGTCTCCACGAACATCCAATGATTCATCCTCGCTCAAGTGTAACCCATGGGAGACGTTGCCAATACCAGGCTTTTCTTCTTATCTTCAGCTCTCAGCAGACAACATATTTGTCTATATTTTTTACAAAGAGTCATAAATTTTTCAGTTAGTGTACAAATAATAGTGCTGTGTAATTTCCATTTTGGTCTCCGTCCTTGGGGTTTGGGGAGAGGAAAAGGAAAACAGAGTTGCCTTGACTGACATTGGCAGTGGGGGCTGTGAGTTCTGCAGACTGCTGGGAATCACAGGAAGTGAGTGAAGGGGGGACCATATGAGCAGCTGTAAATCCTTAGATGTGATGTCAAAGCAGCAGGCATCAGGTAGCCAGAGGACTCCAGCTGACTGTCCCTGTGACAAGACCAGAGCAGAAGACCAAGACGGTCAGCCTCCTGAATTCACTAGCAGGGCTCTGCTGGGCACTGTGAAGAGATGCCTGCAAACCGGAATCCTCTGCTCCAATCTCTGTCAAATTATTTCATTAAAAATAAGAAAAAAAAGGGCCGGGCAGTGGTGGCGCATGCCTTTAATCCCAGCACTTGGGAGGCAGAGGCAGGCGGATCTTTGGGAGTTCGAGGCCAGCCTGGTCTACAAGAGCTACTTCCAGGACAGGCACCAAAGCTACAGAGAAACCCTGTCTTGAAAAACCAAAAAAAGAAAAAAGCAAAAAAGAAAAAAATCATTTTCAGGATTACTTCACTGCTTCATTAATACTCCAGGAAAATTGACTGATATGGCTTGATGGGTGTGCAGAATGTTATCTCTCAACATCGTAGTGACTGTCTTAGGATATCAGATTGATTGTCTACACCAACCCCTCCAAGACTGTCTGTCACAAGACTGACAATCATAGCCAACAAGCCCTCAACCCAAACCTGCTTAACCATAACTCAGTTCCAATTATGACTATCTCAATAGTCCACAAGAAGAGGCATCCGCATTATAACTGGTATTTGGGAGACGCAGTGAAAATCTCTCCACGTGTCCAGGATGAATTGGGTTCCATTACTTGGTGACAGCAATAAGGCCAGCCATTGCAATTAGTGAGATTCTGGACAGAGATCTGCATAGCCCTCCTTTGACTTGAAGGAAGCAGTTAGAAGATGAGAATAAACATCTTTTTCTCCAACCCCACCAGTCCCAAATATCGGAACTTAAAGTCCCCAACATGGACCCCTTCCCTGACCCACAGCCTGACCCACGATGGCCTTTCATCCAAGACCCCAACACTTCCCCTGCCACATGAGGACACTACTCCCCTGCATTTCTACCCATTCCAAGACTCTGAGCTGCAATCCTCGTTTTGCTCACCTCCCTACCCACAAGTCAACAAGCCCTTTCCCAGCATTTCATCTATTTCAGTAATTTTCCTTCTCAGATGAAGAAAAGCACTCACTCCGAGGCATGCTTTGAAGCAATAAACAGCTCACTTCTTTGTGGAAAAATAGGCAATTTTCGAGTAACCTTTGGAAGCATCTAAATAACCCACACGTATTTATGGCTGAGTGACTCTTTGGATTGAAGAAACTTTCAGCCTGCGTTTGCAAAGATTTCCATTAACGTCTTTGAGCAGGCTCTCATCTCATTTTAAAACAAATGGCTAGCTCACAGAAGAGAATTTGGTTTGTTTGTTCTCTCTCTCTCTCTCTCTCTCTCTCTCTCTCTCTCTCTCTCTCTCCTCCTTCAACTTGCCAGAGATTTGATGCACGCATGAGGTAGTGGATGAAGTTCAAATGGTAACTCTTCACCCAAAGATCTCGAGGTCCTAGGAGGCAGAGGCTCATGATGTCATAGGTCAGCCTGTTTCCCTCATTTTGAAAGAACTTCCATTTCGCTTGTCCCACTCCTTCCTTCTTGCAGGAATAATTTCTCAAGGAAGAGAGGGGGCTCCAGGCTTTCTCCCACCCCCACAATGCCTCAGAAAGCACTGTTTTTAAAAGGTTCATTTTTCAGGAGAGAAATGCCAGAAGCTATATTTATCTCCCACTAATCCATTTCCCCCTCTACTCCTAGATTAAGGAATTAATGGCCGCTACAGCTGCTGTCCTTAGCAATTACTGTAAATTGGTTACAGCCTCAGAAAAAAATGCACTCACCAACAATGGTGAGAGTCCAAGGGTCTATGCAAAGCATCGGGTAGCTAGTCTAAGTAATAACTCAGCGTGTCATGGAGCCCAAGAGCTCCAGGGCCTGGGCACTGGGGTTTCAAACATGGAGGCAGGAGGGGATAGGTGAGAAGGGGGGAACATACATCATATCTAACACAACTGCTCTCAAGGCCCATAGCAGATCAGATTGTAAGGAAATCCCCCCTTCTTGGTAAAAGCTTGCACCACAGCAAGCCCTGCAGTATCATTTCTCCGTGTGCTGGCTGTCCTAACATCTGATTCAACCTTTGCAGACAGGACACAGTAAACACTGAGTGCCAGCAGGACTTGTCTTCCCAGGTCCCCTTGTTTCCTAAACTCTGGAGATGACACATTCCATCTCTTATGTCCTACACATCCTGTCTCAAAATCTTGTCACAGGTCATTAACTCTACATCTGTATCACATCTGCCTGCATTAGTTAAGTCTTCCTAGAGAACTAGAACAAACAGACCGTGTTATATGTGGCATGTGCAATATGTTATGGGTTATCATTCATGATAAGAAGCTGAGTGGCCATGTGCACACGACAGAAGCTGAGAACCCAGCTTGTACTCCATCCAAGAACCTAGAACATGGGGTACCAACCATCCAGTCCCCATTTGATGATAAAGACTTGGATGCTTCCAGAAGACTCACTGGAAGAAAAAGCATGGATTCTGGAGTCTGATACCCATGGGTAATGGCTATAGCAACAGATGCATAGGAAGAATGGAGCTTGCATACACTGGATGGCTTTCTCCTCTTCCACTTCATTCCATCACAAACCCCAATCTTTTGGATGATACTGTCCACATTCAAGTAAGTATTTCTGCTTTAGTCACCATCTCACCTGTCAATCTTCTCTGGAAAGACCCTCACAGCCACAGTGAGAGCCAAGCGTTACTAGCACTCGGTATCCATCACTCCAATCCTGTCTATAATGAAAACTATTCGCCACACTACCCAAGTCTTTATTTAGCACCATACAGACCCAAAAGCATACATGGTGAAGTCTTGGTCCTCTGTAGGCAGACTTTTCTTTCCTGCCCACCAGTTCCCAAATAACTGACATGAAGAGTTCGTATTAATTATAAATGCTCAGCCAATAGCTCAGGCTTATTACTAGCTAACTCTTACAACTTAAATTAACCCATTTGTATTAATCTACATTCTGCCTTGTGGTGTTACCTCTTTTTAATCTTGTACCTCCTACTTCCTTTTCGTGTCTGACTGGTGGCTCCTCTGACTCCACCCCTCTTCTTCCCAGTGTCTTTAATCTGGTTCTCTCACCTTATCCTGTCCAGTTATTGACCAGTCATCTTTTTAATTAACCTAATCACAGTGACACATATTGACATAGCACAAAGGAATATTCCACAGTCCTCAGCTTGGCACTACTGGGATGTGGTGCAAACTAAGAGATGGGGCCTATTAGGAGGATTTAGGTCATGGGCGCATGACCCTAGAAAAGATTTTGGAATGCTAGTCTCTTCCTCTCATTTAACGTCTCAGTTATGATACGACAATTTACTCTGCCACATTCTCTCACTGTGATAGGCTACCTTGGCAAAGTAGCTAACACAAGGAGGCCACCTGACCATAGAGTAAACCATCCAATACCATGAGTCAGCATAAATCCTTTCTCTTTGTTAATCACCATAGGTATTTTATTGTAGTAATATCTGTAAATATTGTAATACTTGTAAAAATGTATTATCTAACAAAATCTCAGCAATTCCCAGGCTTCCAACTCCATATTGCCTTCTCTTGAAAACTGTTTCTTTTCCCCTTGAACTTCCATGTTTCCAGGAAACTCATATCAATGTTCTCAGTCTCACAGACCAACACATCTTATAAAGCTGAGTCACTTCCATCTTGTTCTCTGGCCAACCCGTGAATGAATGTCCTGATGCAAATTCAATATCTTTCCTGGGAGAAGAGTAGGATGGTATGGTGCAGAATGTGGGTACATTTACTTGGCAGAGATATGGGATAAAGTCAGAAGAAAGAAAGAAAAAAAAAAACACCTCTGAGACACCTGTATGCCCTAGCAGGTATTCAACATGGTGTTTGCTTTACCTATCAGATCAGGTACAGGGAGACATAGTTAGCAAAGTCTGAACATAGATGAGACTTCTCCAGGTAGAAGCCCATTTGGAGATTCATTTCAGACAGATCAGATGGGAAAGAAACAGGGAAACCTCTGTTGTTCCCTGAGGAGAAGTCTACCAGTAACCAGTGTTTTCTTTCTCTGCAGTTCACTTAGAGTCAAAGCTACCACTTAGCTGATAACAGTTCCTTATAGCTTTAACCAAAACAGCAATAATCTTTCTGGTCTCAGTTTGCTTGTTTGACCTTGCCTTAAAATAATTGCTAAGTTGGGCTTTGAAAGTCAAGAAGAAAATCAGATAAAAAGCATCAACAGGATTAATGCAACATTTCAGCACTGCTATAACAGTAACCACCTCCCTATCTTGGAAGTTCACCTCTAGACTCCAAAGATCC
Organism: Chionomys nivalis; assembly: GCF_950005125.1. NCBI lineage: Eukaryota > Metazoa > Chordata > Mammalia > Rodentia > Cricetidae > Chionomys > Chionomys nivalis. Next base: position 25,416,138 of record NC_080109.1, on the reverse strand, counting down.
CTGGGAGCAGAGGCCATGATAGATTGCACAGGGCTGCTAACTTAGGGCAGACATCCAACGTTCTGTCTACAGTCATCATACGAAGCCCAGGTTTTCACTTCCTATTACATCCTGAAATGTTTCTCTTGTTTCTCTATCACCCTCCATTACTTGCTTTTCAATGCTTAATACTAATCATGGATTTTATTTATAAAACTGCTTTGCAACATCCTGGGGTGGCAGAGGGGAGGGGAAATCAGGATGCTGAATGCTGAAAAAAAGCCTTAAATGATGTATCCATGTGTTCGTTTTTTTTAATTATTTATTTATTAAAGATTTCTGTCTTCTCCCCGCCACCACCTCCCATTTCCCTCCCCCTCCCCCATCAAGTCCCCCTCCGTCATCATCTCTAAGAGTAATCTGGGTTCCCTGCCCTGTGGGAAGTCCAAGGACCACCCACCTCCATCCAGGTCTAGTAAGGTGAGCATCCAAACTGCCTAGGCTCCCACAAAGCCAGTACGTGCAGTAGGATCAAAAACCCATTGCCATTGTTCTTGAGTTCTCAGTAGTCCTCATTGTCCATTATGTTCAGCAAGTCCGGTTTTACCCCATGCTTTTTCAGACCCAGGCCAGCTGGCCTTGGTGATTTCCTGATAGAACATCCCCATTGTCTCAGTGTGTGGGTGCACCACTCGCGGTCCTAAGTTCCTTGCTCGTGCTCTGTCTCCTGCTCATGATTTGGACCTTGAGATTTCAGTCCGGTGCTCTAATGTGGGTCTTTGTCTCTGTCTCCTTTCATCGCCTAAATGTTTTTCTTTGGGTTCACCTTCTTAATTAGCTTCTCTAGGACCACGCATAATAGGCTCAACGTCCCCTATTCATGGCTAGAAACCAAATATGAGTGAGTACATCCCATGTTCCTCTTTTTGGATCTGGCTCACCTTACTCAGGATAGTGTTTTCTATTTCCGTCCATTTGCCTGCAAAATTCAGGAAGTCATTGTTTTTTACTGCTGAGTAGTACTCTAATATGTATATATTCCATACTTTCTTCATCCATTCTTCCATTGAAGGACATCTAGGTTGTTTCCAGGTTCTGGCTATTACAAACAATGCTGCTATGAACATAGTTGAGCATATACTTTTGTTGTATGATAGGGCATTTCTTGGGTATATTCCCAAGAGTGGTATTGCTGGGTCCAGGGGTAGGTGGATCCCGAAATTCCTGAGAAACCACCACACTGCTTTCCAAAGTGGTTGCACAAGTTTGCATTCCCACCAGCAATGGACGAGTGTACCCCTTTCTCCACAACCTCTCCAGCAAAGGCTATCATTGGTGTTTTTTATTTTAGCCATTCTGACCGGTGTAAGATGGTATCTTAAAGTTGTTTTGATTTGCATTTTCTTGATCGCTAGGGAAGTTGAGCCATGTGTTCGTTTTTAAAAAAAAAAAAAAAAAAATATTTAGAAGTCCACAGGCATGCAAAGAACGTGTGTGTGTGTGTGTGTGTGTGTGTGTGTGTGTGTGTGTGTGTGTTGTAAGCAAAGGCATGTGAAGGCCAGAAGCTAGCCTTGGTTTTCCTCAGCTGCTTTCCACCTTGTTTTATTGTTGGTGGTGGGATTGTTTGATTTTTGGTTTTGTTTCTTTTGAGGCAGGATCTCTCACTGCTCAGAGCAGATCACAAAGTAATCTAGCATAGCTGATCAATAAGATTTAAAATCCTCTTTTATACTACCCACCTCCAGGCAAAAACAACAAACATATATGTGTGTGTGTGTAATTTTTATTGATTTTTATTGAGCTCTACATTTTTCTTTGCTCCCCTTCCTACCTCTCCCCTCCTCTTTAGCTTTCTCTCAAGGACCCCATACTCCCAATTTACTCAGGAGATCTTGTCTTTTTCTACTTCCCACATAAATTAGATCCATGTATGTCTCTCTTAGGGTTCTGATTGCTGTCTAGGTTCTCTGGGATTGTGTTTTGTAGGCTGGTTTTCTTTGCTTTATGTTTAAAAATCACTTTGAGTGAGTACATATGATAATTGTCTTTCGGGTATGGGTTGCCTCACTCAAAATGATGTTTGCTATTTTGAGCCATCCATTTTGCCTGCAAAATTTCAAGATGTCGTTATTTTTTTCTGCTGTGTAGTACTCTGTTATGTAAATGTACCTCATTTTCTTCATACATTCTTCAGCTGAGGGATATTTCCAGGTTCTAGCTATGACAAACAGTGTTGCTAATAACATAGTTGAGCACACGTCCTTGTGGCATGGTTGAGCATCCTTTGGATATATACGTAAAAGTAGTATTACTGGGTCTTGAGGAAGGTTGCTTCCTAACTTTCTGAGAAATCGCCACACTGACATCCAATGTCAATGGAGCAATGCAGAAGTGTTCCCTTTACCCCAGCATAAGTTGTCATCAGTGTTTCTGATCTTGGCCTTTCTTACAGGTGTAAGGTGGAATCTCAGAGTTGTTTTGATTTGCATTTCTCTGATGGCTAAGGATGTTGAGCATTTCCTCAAGTGTCTTTCAGCCATTTTAGATTCCTCTGATGACAGTTCTCTGTTTAGGTTTGTACTCCATTTTTTTAAATTGGGTTATTTGTTTTTTTTTTTTATGACCAATTTCTTGAGTTCTTTGTATATTTTGGAGATCAGACCTCTGTCTGGTGTGGGGTTGATGAAGATCTTTTCCAATTCTGTAAGCTGTCATTTTGTCTTGTTAGCCATGTCATTTGCTTTACAGAAGCTTTTAGTTTCAGGAGATCCCATTTATTAATTGTTTCTCTCAGTGTCTGTGTTGCTGGGGTTATATTTAGGAAGTTGTCTCCTGTGCCAATGCATTCAAGTGTACTTCCCATTTTCTCTTATATGAGGCTCAGTGTGGCTGGCTTTATGTTGAGGTCTTTGATCAATATGGACTTGAGTTTTGTGCATGGTGATAGATATGGGCCTATTTTCATTCTTCTACATGTTGATATCCAGTTATGCCAGCACAACTTGTTGAATATTCTTTCTTTTTTCCATTTGGTATTTTTTGTTCTTTGTCAAAAATCAAGTTTTTGAAAGTGTGTGGATGAATATCTGGGTCTTTGATTCAGTTCCATTGGTCCTCTTGTCTGTTCTTATGCCAATACCAGGCTGTTTTCAGTACTGTAGCTCTGTAGTAGAATTTGAAGTCAGAGATTGTGATGCCTCCAGAAGTTCTTTTATTGTACAGGATAGTTTAGGTCATCCTGGGTTTTCTGCTTTTCTATATGAAGTTGAGCACCATTCTTTCAAGGTCTGTGAAGAATTTTGCTGGGATTTTGATGGGAATTGCATTGAATCTGCAGATTGCTTTTGGTAAGATTGCCATTTTTACTATGTTAATTCTACCTGCCCAAGAGCATGGGAGATCTTTCCACTTTCTGGTATCTTCTTCAGTTTCTTTCTTCAAAGATTAAAAGTTCTTGTCATACAAGTCTTCCACTTGTTTGGTTAGAGTTACTCCAAGATATTTTATACTATTTGTGGTTATTGTGAAGGATGATGTTTCTCTGATTTCTTTCTCAGCTCATTTATCATCTGTGTACAGGGCTACTGTTTTTTTTTTTCTTTTTAATTAATCTTGTATCCTCCTATATTACTCAAAGTGTTTATGAGTTGTAGAAGTTCCTTGGTAAAATTTTTGGGGTCACTTATGTAAACTATCATATCATCAGCAAATAGGGAGAGTTTGACTTCTTCTTTTCCAATTTGTATTCCGTTGATCTCCTTTTTTGTCTTATTGCTCTAGCTAGAACCTCAAGAACTATATTGAATAGATATGGAGAGAGTGGAAAACCTTGTCTTGTTCCTGATTTCAGTGGAATTGCTGGGAGTTTCTCTCCATTTAGTTTAATGTTGGCTGTTGGCTTGCTGTATATTGCCTTTATTATGTTTAGGTATGTTCCTTGTGTCCCTGCTCTTTCCAAGACCTTTATCATGAAGGGATGTTGTATTTTGTTGAAAGCTTTTCCGGCAACTAATGAGATAATCATGTGGTTTTTATTTTTTCAATTTGTTTATATGGTAGATTACGTTGACAGATTTTCATATATTAAACCATTCCTGCATCTCTAGGATGAAGCCTAATTGATCATGGTGGATGATGGTTCTGGTGTGTTTTTTAATTCAATTTGCCAGTATTTTTGCATCAATGTTCATGAGTGAGATTAGTCTGTAATTCTCTTTCCTAGTAATGTTTTTCTGTGGTTTGGGTATCAGGGTAATTGTAACCTCATAAAAAGAGTTTGGCAATGTTGCTTCTGTTTCTATTGTGTGGAACAATTTGAGTATTGGTATTAGTTCCTCTTTAAAAATCTTGTAGAATTTTGAGCTGAAACCATCTGGTCTTGGGCTTTTTTTTTTTTTTTTTTTTTTTTTTTTTTTTTTTTTTGGTTGGGAGACTTTTGATGACTGTTCTTCGGCAGTTATAGGTCTGTTTAATTTGCTTGTCTGGTCTTGATTTAATTTTGGTAAGTTATATTTATCCAGAAAGTTGTCCGTTTCCTTTAAGTTTTCCAATTTTGTGGAACACAGGTTTTCAAAATATGACCTGATGATTTTCTGGATTTCCTCCGTGTCTATTGTTATGTCTCCATTTTAATTTCTGGTTTTGTTAATTTGGATATTCTCTCTCTGCCTTTTGGTTAATTTTTATAAAGGTTTCTCTATCTTGTTGATTTTCTCAAAGAACCAACTCTTTGTCTCATTGATTCTTTGTATTGTTTTCTTTGTTTCTATTTTGTTGATTTCAGCTCTCAATTTATTTCCTGCTGTCTAGTTCTCCTGGGTGAGTTTGCTTCTTTTTGTTCTAAAGTTTTCAAATATTTTATTAATTTACTAGTGTGGGATTTTCCCAGGTTCTTTATGTAGGCATTTAGTACTATGAGCTTTCCTCTTAATAGTGCTTTCATTGTGTCCCATAAATTTGGATATGTTTTATGGTCATTCTCATTGAATTTTAGGATGTCTTTAATTTTTCCCTTTATTTCTTCCTTGACCCATTGATGACTCAGGTGAGCATTGTTTAATTTCCATGTGTTTGTGGGCTTTCTGCAATTAGTATTGCTGTTGAATTCTAGTTTTAAGCCATAGTGATCTGATAAGATACACAGGGTTATTCCAATTTTTTTATATCAACTGTTTGTTTTGTTACCAAGTATGTGGTCAATTTTTGAGAAGGTTCCATGAAGTGCTAAGAAGAAGGTATATTCTTTTCTGTTTGGATGGAATACTCTATAGATGTCTGTTAAGTCCATTTGAGTCATAACATCTGTTAGTTCTCTTATTTCTCTGTTTGTTTTTTGTCTGATTGACCTGTCCAGTGGTGAGAGGGGAGTGTTGAAGTCTCCCACTATTAGTGTGTGGGGTTTAATGTATGATTTAAGCTTTAGAAGTGTTTTTTTTTTTTCATATGAGGATGCCCTTGTATTTGGGGCATAGATGTTCAGTATTGAGATTTCCTTTTGATGGATTTTTCCTGTGACTAATATAAAATATCCTTCTTTGTCCCTTCTGATTGATGTTAGTTTGAAGTCTATTTTGTTAGATATTAGAATAGTTACACCAGCTTATTTCCTAGGTCCATTTGATTGGAAAATTTTTTCTTAACCCTTTATTCTGAGGCAATTTCTGTCTTTGAGATTGAGGTGTGTTTCCTGTTTGCAGAAGAAGGATGGATTCTGTTTTCATATCCAATCTGTTAGCCTGTGTCTTTTTATATGTGAGTTGAGTCCATTTATATTAAGGGATATTAATGACCAGTGGTTGCTATCTCCTCTTAATTTAGTTTTCGTTGTTGGTGATCTCAATTTGTGTATTTTTCACTTCTTTGTGATTTGCTGCTGTGAGATCATCAACTGTGTTTTTGTTGATGTAGCCAACTTCCTTGGGTTGGAGTTTTTCTTCTAGTATTTTGTATAGGGCTGGATTTATGGCTAGGTATTAGTTAAATCTGGTTTTGTCATGGAATATCTTGTTTTGTCCTTCTATTGAAATTGAAAGTTTGCTGGGTCTGGTAGTCAGTGATCTCTTAATGTTTGCATAACACTTGACCACCACCTTCTGGCTTTCATTGTCTCCAATGAGAAGTCAGGTCTAATTCTGATAGGTCTGCCTTTATATGTTACTTGGCCTTTTTCCTTTGCAGCTCTTAATATTCTTTCTTTATTCTGTATGTTTAGTGTTTTGATTATTATGTGGTGAGGGAACTTTTTTTTTTGATCCAGTCTATTTGGTGTTCTGTACGCTTCTTGTTTCTTCATAGGCATATCTTTCTTTAGGTTGGGAAAGTTTTTTCTATGATTTTGTTAAATATATTTTCTGTGCTTTTGAGTCGAACTTCTTCTCCTTCTCTATACCTATTATTCTTAGGTTTGGCCTTTTCACGGTGTACCATATTTCCTGGTTTTTTTTTTTTTTTGAGACAGGGTTTCTCTGTGGTTTTTTGGAGCCTTTCCTGGAACTAGCTCTTGTAGACCAGGCTGGTCTCGAACTCACAGAGATCCACCTGCCTCTGCCTCCCAAGTGCTGGGATTAAAGGCATGTGCCACCACCGCCTGATTTCCTGGGTATTTTGGGCTAACCTTGTATTAGATTTAATGTTTTTTTTTGACTGATGAGTCTATTTCCTCTATTGTATCTTCAGTGCTTGAGATTCTCTCTTCCATCCCTCGTATTCTGCTGTTTGTGTTTGTGGTTCCTGATCATTTTCTCATGATTTCTGTTTCTATTATTTCCTTGGCTTGTGTTTTCTTTATTGTTTCTATTTCAGTGTTCAAGTCTTGAATAGTTTCTTTCATATGTTTGATTGCTTTTTCTTGGTTTTCTTTAAGGGATTTGGTGAAGTCTTCCATTTTTTGTTTGTCTTTTCCTCCATTTCTTTGAGGGAATTTCTCATTTCCTCTTTAAGAGTCTCAAAATTCTCCTGAACTTATTTTTTAGGTCATTTTCTTCTGCTTCATCTATATTTGGTTGTTCAAGACTTGCTGTTGTAGGGTCTCTAGATTTTACTGGTGTTGTGTTGTTCTTTGTGGTGTTGCATGTGTTCTTACCTTGTCTACTCATCTTTTTTTCTAATTGGTGTGGTTGGTGATGTCTGTGACTCTGAAGATTAATCTTCTAGGTGCCAGTGAATCCAAGGCTCAGATGGTTGTTCCTCGTGGTACAGTCAGTGCCACGGTTATAGTTACCCCATTGGTCACTCCGTGTTCCTGGAGGTCGCTCAGTGCTCCCAGGGTTTGCTCTGCTCCCATGGAGTTTGCTGTCTCAGGCCTGCTCTGGTCTAGGTTTCTGTTAATGTCCCTGGTCTGGATCTGCTCCTGCTGTGGATCCTGGCTTGGGTTTGGTTCTGCAAAGGTCTCTGGCTCTGATTTTCTCCATTAGAGGTCTCAGAATGAGTGCTCTCAGATGTGCAGAGAACCTGGCTCAGGTCTACTTCCTCAGAGGTACCAGACTCACACCCAGACTCACAGAGGTTTCTGGTTCCTGCCTACTCCCTAGGAGGTCCCAGACCAATGCCCAGATCCACAGAGATCCTGGCTCAGGTCTACTCCCTATAAGTCCCAGATTCACACCTGGATCCATGTTGGTCTCTGGCTCTGACCCACTCACTCAGCGGTTTCTCCCCTGTACCTGCTCCTGTGGAGTTAGTGTCTCGGGTGTGCTCCAGCCCAGGTCACTGGCTCAGTCCTTCCTCTGTAAATGTCCCTGGTCTGGATCCGTTCCCACCCCCTTGGAGCTTGCCATCTCAGGCCTGCTCTGGCCTAGGTCACTGACTCAGTCATAGCCTCAGGCCTGCTCTCAACATCCAGCTTTTTGTACATGAATTCAAGAATCACTTAGGTTCTCGGACTCAGAAGGAAGTTCACTGACTAAGCTTTCACCTCCACCCAAATGTAGACTTTAAAGGCACCAAGTAAGAGATGCTCTAGTGTTGGCCAATTGCTCTGCATGAGAGATGCTCCAGTGTTGACCAGTGCATTCTCCATGAGAGATGATCCAATGTTGTCCAGTGCACCCTCCATGAGAGACGCTCCAGTGTTGTCTACTGTACCCTCCATGAGAGACGCTCCAGTGCTGTCTAGTGCATGCTCCATGAGAGATACTCCAGTGTTAGCTTGTACACTCTGCATGAGAGATTTTCCAGTGTTTTCTAGTGCACTCTCCATGAGAAATGCTCCATGTTGACCGGTCCACTCTCCATGAGAGATGTTCCTGTGTTGTTCAGTGCACTCTCCATAAGAGATGCTCCAGTGTTGGCCAGTCACTCTCCAGCCTTTATCCCTTTGTCTTTAGGGTGCCAATACTGAACATGGCAGAGGAACATTCACTTCACAAACCTGCCTAGCAGAAGCATTACCCAAGGGGCTTGCTGAACATGTGTTCCAGGAGCCTAGCCCACCAATTAACTCAGGGTTGCCAGCACAGAATCCTGAATTTTTAACATGATTCTCATCATCTCTCTAGTTGGAAACATTATTTGACAGTACCTCTGCTGGCTCTTTCTAAGCACATCTCGTTTTTATAGAGGTCCCCACCTCAGCTGCACAGGGAAGTTGCCTAGGAAGCTTCCTACACACCACAATATTTTATCCAACCCAGCTATTCAGGCAGGGTAGAGAGCAAGTGCATGCGTGCATGTGAGTGTATGCGTGTGTTTGTGTATGTGTGTATGTATAAGAGAATATGTGGTGTATGAACATGTGTGCATGTGTATGCATGAGAGAGAGAGACTATGTGGTGTGTGTGTATGTGTATGTATGAGAGAGAAAGAATATGTGGTGTATGTGTATGTGTGCACATGTGTGTGTATGTATGAGAGAGAATATGTAGTGTGTAGGAAGAATGAATATATGTATGGTGTGTGTGTTTGTGTGTGTGTGTGTACATGTGTGTGTGTATGAGAGAGAGAATATGTGGTGTGTGTGTTTGTGTGTGTGTGTACATGTGTGTGTGTATGAGAGAGAGAATATGTGGTGTGTGTGTTTGTGTGTGTGTGTACGTGTGTGTATGAGAGAGAGAATATGTGGTGTGTGTGTTTGTGTGTGTGTGTGTGTAGTATGCCTTGTGAATATGCAGAGGCCGGAAAAGGATGTCAAGTGCTGCCACATTGTCACACTCCACCTTATTCCCATGAGCCCAGGGTCTCTCACTGAACCTGTAGCTAGGCTGGTAGTCAGCAAGCCCTAGGATCCTCCTGTCTCTACCCCTGACAGTGCTTGGGTTCTGTGTGTATGCCGTCATATCCAGGTTTTCCTATGCGTGCTGAGACCCAAACTCGGGTCCTTATGTTTGTGCAGCAAACACTCTTACCCATGGAGTCATCTTCCCAGCTCCAGTCTGGGAGCTTTCCCTCCTATTCACGCCACCGTTTCTGTTTACATCTACAGCCTTGGACAGGCACTGTAGAAAAGACATCAGCTTTACCTGACACGCCAGGCACAAGCCACAGTTCTTAAGCAGATTAAGTGTCAAAGGTGCTGATTTATTAGGGTCAGAATAGAAAATGGTCCCCCATGTATTTGAACATTTTGTTCCTATCTAGTGGTTCGTTGGGGGAAGTTGTGCAACCCTTAGGACACGTGGCCTCGCTAGCCAGAGTAGGTCCCCAAGGGCCAGCCTTGGGTAGTGAATTCTGTGCAGAATTTACTGTTTCTAGTTCTGGCCAGAGCTCCCTGCCTCATGTCTGCCACCATGATATGCCCATATCCACAGTTGCTACCACAGCTGGAGCCTCTCTACCATGGCTTCCCCACAGTGGTTGACCATTGAGCCTCTGAATCAGGAGCCAAAAGAAAGCCATTCCTCCATTAAATTGCTTCTGTCGAGCATTTATCACAAGAATATTAACTATTGGAGCCAACTTCTGGATTCCCAATCAAAACGGTCATACTAAAGCTTCTGGGAGTCCTATGACAAAGAACCCGAATTAATTCTGCTGTTTAATAATTCTTTAAAATTGTATAAACCTATTTAAACCCGTGTTCCAAATTTAGTTGCCTATGAAGAGAACTTGCCTAGTTGGCATGCTTGTTTGGTAGATGGAAGGTGGTTCGGTACGTAGCTTGCCTGTGTAGCAAGAATGCACAAAACAATGTCCTGCTTCAGTCTGGGAATGAAGAACAGCCTAGATGTCGCAATCCCTGAATTACAATGCTGCTTCTGTTTGGCTCTTCAATTCTGTTTCCATTTGCTACTTAGTTTTACTTCGTTCCTTTCTCTTGTCTGTATATGTGCACTGACTCTCCAGACTTGTAGGTTCTCCCTCGAGAACCTGACTGAGACAAAACCCTTACTCCGTCTTCTACATTCGCCCTCAGTTACAGCCTTACAGAGAAGACCCAGTCCTGCACATGCGCACTAATGCTCCACCCGGCTTCATTCAGGCTGCATCCCCTCTCGTTTGGTTTTTTAGAGACAGTCTGCCTTTCCCTGTCCAGTCCAGGTTACATAAAACTCACAATCCTTTACCTACTCTTACTTTTCAATATGATTTCCAGTATATCAATTTCATGCAAGAAAGGAATGGAAAAACAGGAAAGTGGAAGCCGTGCATGCCCTGGAGTTGGCCCATGGTTGAATATCCATGGCAGGAAAATTAATATTGGAAGGAGGGGTGACCACAATCCCTCCTGGGTACTAATTCCTAGACTGTCCAATTTCCTGAAGAGGCAAGCCATTAAAACACTTGAGGAGAACAAAGTGGAAAGTAATGGACTCTTTTGCAGTGGGCGGGGGGGAAATTTCAACTTATCTGGCATGTAATTTGTCTCCAGGATGTGAAGTAGGAGCATGGTTCTCCCAGCTCCCTTGAAGAGGATCTCCCCATAGCAGAACTCCTCACACTTCCTACATTTATTGAGGGGCTCCCCGGCACTACAGGAAGTGACCAGCACCCCTCACTAGATACCAAGAGCAAGTTCACCCACTATGACCTTGCTGCGGCAACCAGAAATGTCTCCTCACCTTGCTACATGTCCCTTGGGGCAGGGGAATCACACCCGGTAAAGGGATTGCTCCGGACCAAAGTCCCGCATAAAAGACATTATAAATTAGTAGGAGAGAAATTATAAATTATAAATTAGTAGGAGAGAATAGAAAATCAAATTACAGTCTTTCTTCAAGTTAATTTAGTCGTGTAATAAAAGAAGAGTAATCAAGCACAAATAATTTTTGAAGAAAGGACCTAAGCTTCTTATTTCTTATAAAACGTGTGTTCTTTACTAGGCATAGTGGTACACACCTGTGTCCATGGTGCTAGGAAGGCATAGGCAGTAGGATCTCAACTTTGTGGCTAGCCTGGGCTACCTAACGAGACCCCTTAGAGCTGGAATTTTCTTTAGGCTATCAACCAGCTCCCAAATAAAGATACAGAGACTTGATATTAATTACGAATGTTCGGCCTTATCAAACTTGTCCCACTAGCTCTTTTAACTTACTTTAATCTGTTTCTATTTATCTACATTTTGCCTTGGGGCTTTTTACCTTTCTTTTACCCTGTATATCCTACTTTCTTGCTTCTTCTATGGCTGGCTGACTGGCCCCTGACATCTCTCTGGCATCTTCTTTTCTTTCTTTCTCAACCCTAAATTCCTCCTCCTACTTAACTCTCCCTGCACGGAAGTCCCACCTATACCTCCTTCCTCGCTATTGGTCATTCAGCTTTTTATTAGACCAATCAGGTGCCTTAGGTAGACAAGGTAAAACAGCAACACACCTTTACATAATTTAAAAAAATGCAACACATCTTTGCACAGTTAAACAAATATTCTACAAGAGACCCTACCTTAACAAAAAATGTTAATATTACTTTAAAAGACTAACACTTTAAAAGAATCTTTTAGATAGTCCTCAGCTACCCAGAAGAGAAGAGAGGGCAGGTTGTAGGCAGAAGAATAAATATGTAATCTCAATCTAGATTTTTTTTAAATTACCATTGAATTTAAATTATGCTTTTTCTGTATAAAAGTTTAAAACTCAAAAATGTAAATGAAAAACAAAAAGTGAAAATTAAAATATACCATATGAATTAACATTCAACATATGAGGAGTTTAGCAAACTGATTCTATAAAAATGTCAAACACTAAGACTGCAATACGTAAGTAACCAGAAATATACAGAAAACTCACAAAAGAGGACATCCAGCTCAAGAGTAGGAATGAGCATCTAAAATCTTCAGCCTCGTTAGAAAACAAATATTCTAATTAAATGCAGTTTTACCCATAAAATTATTATGTTTTGAATAAAAAAGATTCTGCACTGATGTGAATGAGAAGAAAAAGGCACTCAAGTATTACAGGCATTTTTATAATTAACACAATTATAAGCCTTAAATATATTTACTTTGCATAATCTATCCTAAAAATTGATACTAATTTTTTCAAGAGCTCAAAATTGTGCATTCTAGCATTAAGCAAAATAATGAAAAATCAAGTGTCACCTAAATACCCAATAAGTAAGCCGTTTTGCAGAAGTTACATGTTAGTGATGCAATGTAGTGCTATGAAGCCATTTTAAAAATGCTTAAAATAACAAGTACAAAAATCATATTAAAATCATTACTGCAACCATACACATAGGTAAAATAGTATATATAGATGATAGATTGATAGAAAGATTATAGATAGATTGATGATAGATGGGTAACATATAGATGATGATGAAGAAGATAGGTAGATAAATGATGGATAGATAGATAGATAGATGATAGATAGATAGATAGATAGATAGATAGATAGATAGATAGATAGGAATGCGAGATAGATGAAATCGATGACTGATAGATCTATACATAGCTAGATGATAAATACAGAGACATGATAGATAATAAATGTAAATAATAAATAGACAATATATGGATAGATTAGATGGTAGATAGATGAATAGAAAATGCGTACATAAATACATACATGCATACATACATAGATCTTTTAAAGACATTTAATAGGTACCAACTGCTGGCAGCAGCCTGGCCTGCATTACTTCCAGGTGGCTTTAACATGGGCAAATTTCTCACTCCTTATATTTCATAGTTCTAAATTATTTGTAGTGCACATGTATTACTTTCACCATGGAAAACATAAACTCCTCAAAAAATGATTGTGTTTTCTAAAAACATGCTGTGTACTGAGGCATTAAATCAGTGGCCCCTCAGTCATGTTTTCTTCAAATTGAGCTTTTTTCAAGAAACATTTAGCTCATATAAAAGTTGATTGCAGCCCAGGAAAGCTAATCTGCTCTAATCTCAGGGTCATCACCCTCTCAGCCATACAAACACCTGGGGAAGATGGTTCTGGAACACACACACAAAAAGCTTAAAGTTGAAGAAATGCTTTTTTTTCTTTATTCTTTGGCCACTTTTTTTTCCTACTGCACACAACAAGCAGCCTTTTCTCTACATATCCATATAAAATTCCAAGCAGAGAAGATATCAAGTCAGTTCATGGCCCAAGGTAACTCATTTTTAAAAGAGAAAAGAGAACCGAATAATGAATGACTGCCTACTGTACCCTCAGCATAGATGAAGTTGATCAACAATATTTATTATTACTCTGTTCCCTTTATCATACTGATTCATAAGACATGGGAGAAAAGCAAAATACATGACAAAGACTCAATTCTGAACTATACAATTAGGAAGAAGAAAAAGGCAGATGAATTAAAGACTCGCTGGTTATCAATAATGAGAGTGAGATTGGGACATTACATGTAGCTAACCTAGCTTTGTTTTTGTGCAGGCTTTTATCTCAAAATACAGAAAGCCACAGAAGGTCATTGCAGACAGATGTCAAAGAGTCACAAAGGTGAGAAGACTCTTAGAATCCCAGTCCCAGGTTAAAACAATTACACAATTAAAACAGTAATAGAGGTCTTCGGCCATTAGAGACAGGATTGTTCTCCATCCAGAAGCCGCCGCCTGGTTCTTAAGGAGGACATTTCTTGGACTATCGTGTATGGCTTTATCCGTGCCTGTATTATATTCCACGCCCTGAATTTCACCCAGAACACTTCTTCATCTCTCTCAGCTTTCTATGTCGTCAATCTGATTAGAGACGGAGAGGGGAAATGGCGGCGTCACTGCAGGCAGAAAGTATTTGGGAGTAGGAGACAGACACAGAACTAAGTGGTAATGCTCACATGGAGGTTACTGAAGAGAGAGGCCAGACTTGAAGACTGATTTGATATAATAGGGTGCCCATCAGAGAGTCAGAGAGGGAGAAAGAGAGAGAGAGAGAGAGAGAGAGAGAGAGAGAGAGAGAGAGAGAGAGAGAAATCAGATGCATGACCCAACCATCATAAAGGTACTTCTGAATTAAATGGGGCAGAATATTTTCTGTCTGGGTTAACTCAGAAAAAAAAAATCCATAGAGGTTTGTGTTTTGTATTTTTTCATTGAGTGTGACTGGGAGTTATAGAGTGGAGGTCAGGATGAAAGAGTGGGGAGAGCCAGGTAGAAAGGGAAGAAAGAAAGCCCCCTCTAAGCTTTGAGTACTGGGTTATTTTCTTTCTCTATTCAAGCATGTTCTCTTCTACTGGAAAATGCTTTGTTAAACTGATCTGAGGTCGTTTCCATCCTCATGAGAAACCTGATGCAGTATTTCATCCTAAACATTATAAAGCTTGGCATTAAAAGCTTCCCAAAGTCTATTTTCCCCTGGAGTCAGGTACCATTTGTCATTTGCTCACACATTCCTTCTGGCAGACGGCTTTACGATGATCCCCATGGGCAGCTGGGGGCTGGAGAGCATCCTTCACACATGACTTCCCACAGAGTCCAGAGGCCAATGGGCACAAGGAGAAAGCCAGGTCCCCGTTATTGATGGTGGCTCCCATTTAGAGCATGTGTGTGTATGGTATCTCACGTGTGTGTATGGTATTGCTTACCTGAGTTTATCATGCACTATCAAAACTCAGAAACACATAACCTCAAACCCAAGGGTAAGCTCATATTTAAAATACCCACTCCTCCCTGTGAGTCCAAGTACTAATTTTTTTGAATGCTCACTTAAGCCAATCTTCTTCAGAAATGCTGACTCTTTGCTGCTGACTATGTGTGGTAGCAGAAAGATTGTGAGCAAGGATTTTAAGTAGATTATCACCAAAATATGGCGGTAGTGGGATTTAAATATAAAATGTTTCCCATAGGCTAATCTGTTTGAACACTTGGCCCCTAGCTGAGAGTCCTCTCTAGGAAAAGTGTGGATCCTTCAAGAGACTTGTTGGGAAAAGCGACTCTCTGTGAGCCTTGAGATTTTCTAGCCAGGCCCAGCTTTCTGCTCACTCTTTGTTTCCTTGATGTAGATACCTCCTGCTCTAGCTACCATGCCATAGTGGAGAAGGCAGCCATATCTCTGGAACTGTAAGGCAAAACCTGCCCTTCCTTCCTTACAGTGCTTCTGTTAGAGTATTTTATATAAGGCAGGTCATTACGTTTTCTGAAACAAAAGCCTAAATTTACGGTCTGAAGGCCATATTGCATTCAATACGATGGCGATGAGTTGAAAGCTGTCCTGAAAATCAGAGTAGAAAATCCGTGGCATTGGTCACGAGGGCAGTACGAGCACATGGGGGAACAACCGTGTTTTAACTTTGATTTCCAAACGATTTCTAAATCATGTTACTGAATCTGGAAGAAATAAAGGCCAGGGGTGAATGCTAGAAATATATATCTCAACTAATTAAATTAGCACGCCAGCCGTGTGTGGGGGCAGTGTGTAGGACAGAAGAGGGGTGTGCTCGCTCTGCCGCACAGTTCTCTCAACACAGTTTCAACCTGAAACATAAAACAAATATTGAATGCAAGCCCTCCTGGGAGTTGTGGGAAGCGAAGAGATCATACATTTTTTTCTTACTCTGTGACAAGGAAGAATAGTTCTGGGTGAGTAGAGAGAGACCTGAAGACTGAAATAGCAGCTTTACAGTCTGTGGTCAAGGCAGTGGTCAGAATGTGCGCTTCTGAGGCAACAATAACTGGAGGCTGGGAAACTCACTGAAAACCACCTCTAAACACAACTTTCTAGCTGGTGTCTGAATCGGAGATGAAGTTTCTGTTATTATCTATTAATGTTATTGATCAAACCAAATGCTTTTATGTATCCAGGATATAGCTTGCGTTTAACATATTTCTTTTAAATAAGGATCTTTCTAGACATTACAGCTTCCCGCTATTGAATGTCAATTTTTTTTCTGCTCAAAGGGCAACCATGATGTGGAAAGGGCTCCCAATCTGGGTAGCCAACCAGGGACTCCTGGGCCACCGGAAAAGGCCTCTGTGAACATGAAAACCACAGCCACATGACCTGTAGTGCCTTTTCTCTTCCTATGAATGGCCCAGGAGCAGACTCTGACAGTCCACAGCTCCAGCAGCTTTTGAAACCCCAGAGTCACTGTCTGGGAATTCTCTCTGGCCATTCCAAGGGCTAGACCAAGCCCCCTGAGACTGAGCCACTGATAGGTTCATACATGGACTCCACATGGTTCCAGAGGTGGGAAGGCCAGGTCAAGACCTCAGCACCTTCGGTGTGGGTTGTTCTCTATGTCCAAGTTAGGGACTCCTTGCTGTGTCATCACAGAGCAGCAGAGTGCAGGGTGGTACAGGCACAATAATGTCACTACAATGTTCATGCCCCAGAAAAGCACAATAGATAACAAAATAACATAACAAAGTTTCATAATGTTTTCAGTGAGTTTATAATTTTGTGTCTGGCCACATTCATAGCTATCCTAAGACACAGGTTGGACACACCTAACTAGTGTCCCCAAACGACATTATTAGGACATAGATCCCATTGATGAGGTTGGAAACATCATGACCTAATCACCTCACATCAGGCTTCTTGATACTATCACACTGAGTCCTGGGCTTTAACATATGAATCTGGGGACACAGACATGCAAGTCATGAGCAAGCATGAAATCTGGGACATTGTCACAGGCACAGTCGTCTTAGGTGAGAAGAAACTCTGTGCTTTGGAGCAGTGGGGATGGGGGAGAGAGCACTTCTGGATAAAAGTAGCCCCTTCCGAAAGGGAGACATTCCTCCTGATCACCAAAAACAAGCGGGGCACAAACCATCAGATGCTACGCAAGTCTGTGAGGGAAGAGACCAGCATCACTCGGCACTACACAGAGAAAACTCTTGACACTATGCCCTAGGACCTACCTGTCTTTAAAGCCACAAACACAGCCAAACAGATGGCTCAGCAATTACAGTGCCTGCCATAAAGCCTGACCAATCCAAGTTTAATCTCTGGCACCTGCGTGGTGGGAGGAGCGAGCTGACTTTCACAAGTTGTCCTCTGAGCCCTGAACACACACACAAGTAAGTAAATAGATAAATGTAATGGAGAAAAAAAACACAGGCATCAACGGGTATGATCTTCTTCAAGGACAAAGTGGTGGTACTTTGAGATACATATGTACTATTAGAACAAGCAAATTCCCAATTAGGAATATGTGCTAAAAGAAAAATCAGAAATAGATGTGAAGATGCACCTAGAAAGAGGTTTAACCTACATTTCTTTACAATACTAAAAAAGTAGAAACTAGATATTTGTATCTAGTATTGGTGGACTGAGTAAATAATTCCTAGCATATTGACATGAAAGGTTTATTGTTTAAAACTGGTGTAATAGAAAAGTATTTAATGGTAAGTTAACTACAAAGAAATATAGAATCATGAAAACTTGATTCCATCTATGGACTCTACTAGAAATAAACAGGTAAGGAAAATTAGAAAAATGGAGTTTGTACTTCCTTGTTAATATTCCTGTGTCACTTCTAAAATATGTGTGAATATGTTTGGTCTGAAATAAAACAAAATGTTTTATAAATATTTACAAGCACTACCTTTAAATTTCTTACAATGGAATATTCCTCCACCTTAATTACAGCATAGCTATAGAGATTTAAAACGAATGAAGATGAGTTATTCTTACATATTTTTAATTTTTATAGTGTTGAAATTTAGGTTTCATTCAAAAACTGTCCCTTTTGGTTGATACCAACGTTAATTAGAATTGTGTTATCTAGTGAGAAAGAAGAGGGAGACGCTTGGCTTTTTCTCTGAATCCTTCCATATTAAAACTCTGATTAAGATTATTTCTTCTGTTTACTAGACTGGGTGATCCTGCAGCTATGGCTTCTTCCTGAGGTAAAGGTGTTAATTTGAATTAGCTCTGATTACTCATTCAGAAGGTGCCGGCTGCCTCTGCTGTGTAGAACGCTGTGAACCGTTGATTGTCTGTGGAGAGAAAGGCAGCTCCAGTAGTGAAGACCCACGGAGAACACCCAAACTTCATGTTCGCCAGAAGTGCCAGCTGTTTGCCAGCGTTGTCAGCGAGGCACAAAGCTGATTTGAGTTTAATCTCACAACTCCCTTCCAGATTCTGGAAGATTATGCTAAGAAGAGAAATGACCAGCCACAGAGGCAGCGCTAGGGAATTCCTAGTGAGGAGAACTGGTTTCTGATTGATCAAGATTTGGAGAGATCCTAAACATTTGCTGCAAAAAAAAAAAAAAAAAAAATCAAAATAACAAAAACAGCATCACAGAACAGTATTCACTGGGCTAGGGAAAAGGCTCCATGGGTAAAGTGCCTACCATGAAAGTGTGAGGGCAGGAGTTCAACCCCCAGTACCTACGTAAGGAAGCCAGGTGTCACAGGGACACCTCTAATCCAGGGAGGCAGACAGGAGGGATCTCTGGGGCTTGCTACACAGCCAGGCTGAGTCAGTTAGCTTCATATTAAGTGAAAGACAAGCCTCGAATGGAATAAAGGCAAGAGCAGTTGAGGAACACACCTGACGCTGACCTCTGACCTTCATACAATCAGGCACACATGTGCATACACACACACATATTCATAGACACAAAAAAGTTTCCATCTGCTGTGTAACGTGCTCAGAGCTAACTTTATTCACGTGCCACAGAAACGTGGAGCCCATCCCCCACCACGTACACAGAGCAGACAGCGAACTCAGTTTTCTCCCATATTATCCCCCAAAATAATCAAACAAAAATGCCTCGCTATGCATAATTCATAGTCATTGCAATTCTGTAGACCAGATTGATCTAGTTTGAAAATACGCGATGAGCCTAAAACTCAATGCCCGACGATTATGAAGTTTTGGGAACACATATCCTTCTGTGACCTTCCTGGAGTCTGCAAAAGCAGCAGAGGTTGTAAACCATCCTCCCAGGGACTCAGACACAAATAGACCGAGCAGTGCCCATGGCTTGGTTGAACAGATGTCTCTGATACCCCCTATATCCACAGTTATCGTTTTAAAACTAAAGTTAAGAAAGCTAAGTCAGGCCTTTCAGATCTTACGAGAATCTGTTTCTCTAAAACTACCTTTTCTTAAGGAGTGTCATAAACTGACTGACAGGCATGTTACATGTCACTGCCCTCACTTTTTAAGATTCTTTCCAGTCACTCCTCCATAACACAACTGTACATTTAAGTTGGTAATTCATGTGGCTTTTTTTTTTCCTCCCACGACAAGTATGGAAAAGAAAAATTGTACTGAAACTCTTAGGTGTTTTGTTGACTAACAGCCAGTAAGAAGGTAGAAGGTTCCCGAGCAGTCTACCATCAGCAGCACGGTATGGCTGTGAACTGTTTCTCCTGCACTAGAGCACAGATTAGTGCCCTCTTCTAGACTCTTCCACAAGAACTTTTTGGTCTTTTTTGTAAAGTGATAAATAAGACTTTCTTTACCTAGTTCATAGACAACGAATGTTTCCCAGGAAACATCCCACTTCCATCCAAAGAGAAGAAATTAGGAGGGACTCTGAGCAGCAGGTGACTTACTCATTGCTGGCCTTCAGCGGGACAACAGTCTCTTTATTCTGATTATTATAAGTTATTGCCACAAAATTAAAAGCCAAGCCTGAGCAGCCGTCCTCAGCCATTTTATTATTTCCAGGCTGGGGGGGGGGGGGTGATGCCTGGAGGGTTAAGAAGGGCTAAACACACAAGCATGAGTGATCCCCATCACCCACCTGGAAGTCAGACATGGGGGTGCACACTCGGCAGAGGCATAATGAGAACAATTCAGCCCTCACTGACCAGCCGATCTAGCCGGGTCAAGATCCAGGGTCAATAAGAGAGAGACTCTGTCTCAAAAGGAGATTAATGAAGACATTCAATGTCCACCTCTGGCCTGACACACACCACGCACACACACACATACAACACATGCACACAATGGAGAAAGAGGAGGAGGAAGGGGAAGAGGAGGAAAAGGGGGAGGAGCTACAAAGAAGGAAAAGAAGCTGCCAATATAGGTTTGTTGGGCCAAAGACTTGTTTTTCATCGCCCGCTTCCTTCTTTTAATAATAGGATGCTTACCAGCCTGGTCTACAAGAGCTAGTTCCAGGACAGGCTCCAAAACCACAGAGAAACCTTGTCTCGAAAAAACAAAAAAAATAAAATAAAATAAAATAATAGGATGCTTTCTTCTTAAGTGTGAAGGAACCAGACCTTTCTTCCCTGTGCGTAGCTATTTCTGTCAAGCCTGATATTTGCTCCCTTGGTATCACATCAGGTACAAGGAAAAAGAGCCAATACACCACGATATTGCTCAAAGATTTCTGACATTTATTTACAAGTTTTCTAGTAATTTCTCTCCAGGTTTTATTTTTTATTTTCAGACAAATACATGTCTCTAACCTAGAAACAACCCAGACAGACTTATTACAACCTTTCCACGTCTCATAAAATTGAGTTTCAACACTGACTGACGGTCTGCCAGGGCTCCAAAATGTCCCTACTATTTTCCAAAAAAATAAAATAAAACCTCTCAAGAAATAGGATTGAAGATAAACAAAAAAACAATAAATATCATCCACCTAAATTCCACCTAAATAGGAAGGAAAGAGCCATATATAGAGACCCCCATACACCTCAGACTTTGAATAATTGCTAATGTTAAAGGAAGCACATTCTAGTGGTGATGACAGAGAAGACTTTGCCGTCTGTGATTAAAAAATATGATGCTAATCCATGACTCAAAGCTTTCCTGAATTGGCAGCGTGCTTTTTCTCAGTTTTTATTTTTAACACTTTCTTTACACTGTTGCCTCATTTCAACTTGTTGGAAGAGTCTCGGACATTGCGAGCTTTGCCTCCAAAGAGGACGTGTGTGCATATATCAGAGCCAGTCTGAACGCAGGGTCCAGCTAAGAGCCGGTTGTCACGTACATCCAAGTCCCTACGTGTAGCTGCCTCTTCTACTCTGTTCAAAAATTGACTTCCGGTTCCTGCCCCTCCCTCAGCCCATCACAGGAGAAGGACAGACAGAGGGACGGGTAGCTTTGTGTGCCCCTAAGGTAAACAGATTCTGCGAAGCTCTTTCAGTGAGGACTCTGAAATGTGGCACTGTTTGGTACAGAGAAAACAAACCAGCTGAAAGATGGCACTTCCTGAGTCTCACACTAACTTTTACGGGAAACTGAAACATCACTTTTAAAAAAATAGTGATTGAAACATATTTTGTGAGGAAAAAAGAATTGCAGATTCAGCTGTTGACTTAGATTAAATGTTTACAGGTCCCGTCCATGTTATAGGTTTCTACACATTAGATCAAACTGGGCCTTTTATCTTGCTATTTTAAAAAAGAAAAAAAATCAGAAAATATCCAGAATAAAGGGAAAATACTTTCCCTTTCTCTACAGTGGGATCCCAGAGATGACTCTTTAATTTCATGTATGTAATTTCATTAGCTACAACAAGCAAATGTTGCTGTTTGGGTTTGGTTTGGTTTTGGGGGGACAGGGTCTCATTGGGGTCCAGTTTGGCCTGCAGCTCACTGTGTAGCTCAGGCTAGCTCCTAACTCCCAGGCCTGAACATGCAGTGAGTGTCCTGACTAAGCGTGGGTTATAGACAAGGTCCCCCATTCCCATTCACTTCACTCGTAATACTTGGGCACCTGAGATACCTAGACAACAACTTTCGACTTTACCTCAAGCCTAGACTGACACGTACTCGTGCATCCTTGCCATTCCACCAGTGAGCATCTCTAAAGGCAAGTCCTAAGTATTTCCTGTGCTGCCCTCTCCCTCTAACATGGGGAAAACCTGGCTCCTACCCAGACGTGCAGCTCATCTCCCTGGTGTTACCCGTGAATGCCTCACTAATAAAACTTGGTGACGGTTCCCACCCCCCAACCCCACCAAGAAGATCTGTCCCTTGAGGCTTCTCGAGTCCCTGCCACAGTTGGTGACCTTGGACTACCATCCCCAGTGCTCTACAAGGTCGCCTTTGTGTATTCCGAGAGCATTTAGCGCAACACCCGGTACTATTTATTTTTCTCCCCCAGCAACTATGAGAGGGCGCACAGTGTTTTAGACCTATTTGTCTCCATACCCCTAACACCTGCCCGGCCGCTAGACTCCGCTAGCAAATGAGGCATTTCACTCTGGGGAAGTGAAGCGGACAGCCAGGCCGTCCTGTGTGGTCGTTAATCCACATAGATTTAGCCTAATTCCTTTTCTTCGAGTCACGATTCTGAACACGTTTGTCCATACAGTCTTCAAGCCTGGCCTAGAAGAATTCTCTCTCAGGTCACTTGCATAACCCAACAGACTCAAACTCCCTTTGTTCCTGCCGAGGATCCTGAACAAGAAATGGGTGCGCGCCGTGGCAGAATCCAGGAAAGTTTCGGGGACGTATCTATTATCCCGGCCTCTTTCCTCCTCTCCATGCATTTTCCTCTCTTTCCCAGGCACTGCACCTCCTAGCCATCTAATCAAGACAAATCTTTCATGCGGCAATTAAAATACAGCTCATCTTCAAGGGGAAGAGAAAAACAAAGGCTGAGACAATTAGCTGACTGTGCCGAACAGCATGGTTCACCCCCAATCCCGCTCCCTCCCGCCCCATCCCTTCCCAGCTTCCTCCAATTGCTAGCTTTTAAGTATGTTCACAGGAAGGAGGAACTTCATTCCTGCTGAAAGGTAAGGGAATAGACAGGACAGGCCTGGAAAATGGCTTAATTGAATTCCGTATGAAAAATGCTTAGGACTATTTAAGATAAACGTTAGACTCCTGGTTCACTGGAATTGCATCAGTGGAGAAAGGGGACAAGAGACACTGACTAATCCGTACCTGTCAGGTTTGGGCAGATTATGGCATTAGCAGGACACAGACCTGCAGTACAAGGAGCGACAAGGCTTCCCAGAGTGGGCACGGCAGAGCAGAGAGGCAAACTGTGCCCGTAATGACTCAGAAGGTGGAGAAGGGACTCGCGACTCACGAGGCTGTGTGTGCCTTGATTACATTAGCACAACTTGTAGCATTATACAGTGCACGCACTTGGGTTGTATTAGCGCTGAAGCGTCTGTAAAGGCCACTGTTTTATTCGGGCCCCCCACACCACCTACCTTTCCTACAACATCCCCTACCAGCAGATTCAAGCATGAGCAGTTGGGTTTGCTAAATTCTTTTAGCCATTGATGGCTGCCAGCAGTCAAATTAAATTCAAAGGGTTTAGTATAGCTCCGGGTTTTAGCTATATAATTTACTAAGAATGCCCAAAGCACTTGCAATCTAATTTTCAGTTCAGCAATGAATACCATTTCCTAACAAAATCTGCCTGAAATTTCCTTTTGAGGCTCTGGGAAGTGGAAAAAAAAAAAACTGTGACACCTATGTGTCTTCCTTCTGGCACTGACTCAAAAAAAAATGTGGGGGATGGGGAAGAGTCTCGACCTAGAGAAAAGGAAATACCTCATGCGAAAGTAGTTCAGGAAAAAGAACCAAAGAATGGATTGGTTTCTATGGCCAGGGCATCTGGGCTAATGTAGACATCTGCATTCCCTTTTTTAGACTTAGATTTTTTTTTCTCACTTTCTAAATCCAATACTATATCTGTTACGACTCCACTATTAGCCAGCATAGGCCTAACCAATGATGTGGCTCTCTAAAAATAAATAAAACCTTGGTAGAAAACCCAGATTTAATCATCCCTGAATTTTTTTAATGATAAATTTAGTCTCCTTTCTGTGGGAGAGAGGAGAGAACACTGTCAAACCCTAATCGTGGTGCTAATTTCATTTCTGACATTTCATCCAAAGTACCAAGGCTTATGGGTTCCTCGAGAGTCAATGTCACCGTCCTTGAAAGGAAATAAGAGAGTGACAAGTAAGAGTGCAGCTACTCTGCAGGGTGACAATCCCAGTATTCGGGAAGCCAAAAGCAGACAGATCATGAGTTCAAGGCCAAGGCAGCTTACACAAGGTGACTCGGTCTTCAAAAGATAACTTTAAATCTGTAGTTTAACTTACAGTATTGATTGCTTTCGTCCATGAAAAGACGGCCTTCTAAATGGGGCACCAGTCATACCACTGCCAAGGCTCTCAGAAGAGGGGGCAGGAGAAGACTGTGAAAGGGAGGGGTGCTGTGGAACGCTGTCCCCCGGACGTGACATAGTCACCACACTCACACTCTCACAGTGACTGTGGTTGTCTGCACAAGATGGGGCACCATCAACATTCCATCATAAGTGGGAAAAGGGCAAATGGGGCTCCACCCTCCCTGGGGAGCTATCGGTAGTTAATGGTTGCTGGGAAACCGGGGTTATTTTCTTCTGTGGTTTAACCACCGTTACATTTGCCCTGTTTCAGCAAATAACCCCAACCCAAGCTCATGTGAGCAACCCTAATTAAACTCAGAGTGTCAGAAAGAAAAACAAAGACATGAAAACGGGAGGGGGGGGGGGGCTTCTGCAATGCTAAAATAATAATAATAAAGGAAAACAACCGAAGACCGTCTCTTAACGTGAGATTTGAAAAGGCATGAGGGATGGTCAGAAAATGTTTAGAGCCACCTGTACAATCTAGAACCATCCAACGCCATTATAGACGACTTTTGGATTCCGTCCTCTCTCGCGCTGGCACGTGGGACTTCTGAATTCTGGCCGTATGGACAAAGTAGCTGAGGGCAATGCAGCTGACTGTTGCCAGGTGGAAGGGACACGTGTGCCCTCTCCCTGTCGCAGAGACAGGACGCACCACTGAAGGAGGCTGCAGCCATCAACTCATCAGGCTGAATTAATTTAATTAATAAACGGCATAATTTGGGAAGCCATTAGAGAAGTCAGCGATGTTGGCTAGCTACCCAGAACCGTGGTAATCACTCACATCAAGCCAGCTAATGTAATTCCAGATATCAGACCGTTAAAAGATAAACTGGAAAGAGCCAAATTCCTAATGGCTGTAATGATCTAATTCTGTTTGTCGATCTCACGCCTATGATTTTCCACTCGGTAAGCCCCTTTATATCTTACAATAAACTGTATAGTTTATAAAATTGGAAAAGACTAGCCAGAAAGTTTTTTTATAGGTTTTTAAAGCCCACTACCATATCAGCCCTGCCATGGAAAACCAATGCCAGGCACAAAAAGCTTTCTTTTAGGTCACCACCTCTGCTTATTCCCTCTCTGCCTCACGTGCTCCTTAAGCAGACTGTGACCAGTGCTCCAACGGTGTGACAGAAAACACAACAGTGGAATAAAAGTTGAAATTAACCAATTCTGTGGAGTGTAAATGACGCTACTCTCCAAGTCCCCGTTCCTTCCCACTCCCATCTCCGCCCACTTCAGTTCCTAACAAGAAGCCACATTTGTTTGTAGAGCAGCAGACAGAAAATTAATGTTGTCGGCCTTTCGCTTTCCAATTAATTTAGTGAAGCAGGAGCTAAATAATCCAACTCTATCAAGTCCGGATATAAAAATATCAGCTGCAGAGAGACCTGGGGGGTGGGGAGGTAGGCGGCATTTTTGTTGGATTTTTAGTTACCTTAATTGGGGGCGCTGCAGGCTGAGGCGCTTATGTGGGGATCAAACAACAACTTGAAGCAGTTGGTTGACTCTTTCTACCAGATAGGATCCAGGGATCAAACTCAGATCAACGGAATTAGCAGAAAGCACATTTACCCAGTGAGCCATCTCACCAGCCCTACCCAGTATTTTAAAGTGACTTCCTGTGCCAGGGACTTTAGTAGGCCCTTACACATAGCATATTTCAATTTCATCTCTGTAAGAGCCCCACAAGGAAGAAATGATTATGTCTATTTTACATAAGCTCTCCTTACATAGAAAGTTTAAGTAACTTCTCAAGACTCACAGAATAAGAATGTGGCAATCCTGGGACCGTATCCAATGTCTGACTCCTTAAATTAAAATGCAGATGAATGAATAATAAAAATTACGATGTTTGGCACATGGTTATTCATGGGATACACCCATTTGCCTGATGGGTTTAATTCTCCTTTCTTTATGAGTGTTGTGTGGGTTGGGGGGACGTGCGGGTGGATACACGCACACCTCTGTGCGCTTACAGAGGGGGCAGCTTCCAGAGATTGGTCCTCTCCTTCCATCTTGTTTCTGAGGCACGGTCTCTCTTATTATTTCTGGGCTGCATATTCTTGGCTAGCTAGTCCCTGAGCTTCCCACCCGTTCTCCCAAGTCCACTTCCCAGCCCTCTGCAGGAAGGACGGCACTGCACATGCGTGCCACCCCATCAGGTTTCTCACGGCTGTTCACATGAGTGGGGAGAGCAAACTCAGGTCATCAGGGTTTGCATGGAAAGTGCCTGATGACTGTTTCCCATTTAGAGCCTTGATGTTTCTAAAACTCCAGTTTAAGTTTTGGCTTTGTCATTATTTTATGGCCACCTTCAATGTTGTCATTTATTGCATGAGAAACAACCTGTATCCATTCTTTTATTTTTTATTTTATTTTATTTTTTTGATTTTTCGAGACAGGGTTTCTCCGTAGTTTTTGGTTCCTGTCCCTGAACTAGCTCTTGTAGACCAGGCTGGCCTCGAACTCACAGAGATCCGCCTGCCTCTGCCTCCCGAGTGCTGAGATTAAAGGCGTGCGCCACCACCGCCCGGCTCTTTTATTTTTTTTAATTATCTTCACACTTTCTTTTCTTTGTTTAAAGACTTGGGCAGGGAAGATAATAGACACTACACCTTCCTGAAAAAAATAATGAATTGAGTTTAATTTTAAGTTAACTCTGAATATAGTTTGTTACATCTTACAGACACAGGTCACATGCACTTTTGACTGAAACAACATTACAAAGGATTGATGTCCAATAAGATCCACGCGGTGGATATGTGTGCATCAGACATCTAAAAATTCTCCAGAAAGCAATTACACTGAGTGCCATCTAATAATAAATCCCCAAGGACGGCCATGATCCGAGCTGCACTGCCTGACGACTCTGCCCCCACCTGACTCCACACTGCAATCTCTGCGAGACGCTCTGTGAGAGAACAGATGTTCTGCTGCGGGTTGAGAAATCAACGGCTCCCATTCATATGTTCCAAAAATTCAAAGGCCTAGTGCTGCTGTTTTAAGGATGCTAATTAATTCCAGCCCTTATGCTCCCATGTTCTCACAGCTTCAATCACTTGCAATCCCAAAGGACCTCACTCCCTGCTATCTCTTTGGAAAGCCTGTGGAGAAAAACAACTAGGAAATACACACTTCACTGACGTAGCAGGGAGAAGGGAATCATCCAATATGCTCCAAGTTTGTCTATTTTCCCATGTCGGCATCATTGTCGTCCTTCCCGGTGATCAGTTGGAACAGGTAGGCGCAGTCCAGGTGACAAATTCACTTGAAACAGTGCCTAGAGATGCCTTTGGGACGTCTGCCTACGTTTATTTACCATTTAACCAGACTAATTTTGGAATCATGGGGAGTTTTTAAACTATTTAAGCTATTTCTGAATCAATGGCTTTTTCTACTGTTCATTTGGTTTTCGTTCTAGTGATGCTTGTGCCTAACACCCAACATGTTAAGAAAACAGGTTTATGGGTTTGAGGCCCACGACACAACAGAGCTGATGAGATGGCTCCATGGATAAAGAACCCGTGTCAAAACAGCCGGGCAATGGGGCCTTCAGTATTCCCACCTTTGGTGAGATAGAGATGGAAGGATCCCTGGGGTTTGCTGGCTAAGCAGCAAGTAAGCTCCAGGTTCAGCTAAAGTCCCTATCTAAAATAATAACTAATAACACGAAGGGACTGAGGGAGTAAAAGCATTTGTTGCTCTTGCAAAGGACGGGAATTTGGTTCCCAGCACCCATACTGGATAGCTCACAGCTACTTCCGTGACACCATTCCAGGAGAGACTTGAACAAACATTTACTCATCCCTAAATAGGAAACCAACAACAGATCAAAATAAAGGATACCACCAAAGTCCAACCTGGAAAACCCATTTGTTTTATAGGGTGACTTACAGAAATAAGGGTTGGAGAGTGACTTATGGGAGTGGGAATGACCCAAAGAGGTGTCGTGTCACCAATGCCCACCTCAGCGTGGGTGACAGCTCGGGAAAGCTGGGACCCTGGAACACACTGCAGAAGTTGAGACTACTCACCAGATCAGAGTAGATTTTCCGGAAGGCATGGCTGGTGTGAGAGCATCTCTCAACAGTCCTTACTGCATATTAGCTTGGGGAGACAGAAGCCTAGTGAATCTGGTCAGTTTTTAGGATCTCCCTGAAGCTTTTGAGTTGCTTACTTCTCAGGTTTTAACAAGGTTCCCTACAGAATAAAATGCTTTGCCTCTCGTTAGAGCATCCTGAATCTTAATGAGCTTCCCTCCAAGATGGAAAGTGTTATCTAAGAAAAATCACTACGTAATAGCCTGCGACTCCAGTTTCATGGGCTCTGAACACCTGTTCTGACCTCTGTGGGGACACACATCCATGTGAAGTACAGAGGGACACACACATAGACATAAATAAAAATAAGTTTAAAAATATATGATGGAGAGTAGCTGAGAAAAACACCAAAGTCAATCCATACGCAGGCAAAGCAGTTGCAGTCTCTGCAGTTTTATGTAAATGCCCTTTGCTGAGACACACACGTGTATTCATACCAGTGCACACACATGCATTCATACCAGCGCACACATGTACATTCATATCAGCACACACGTGCACCTACATGCACATAAGCAAGCATACATACATGCACGAACACACATAAAAAGAAAAACATATAAAAGGCTTAAGAAAGAGCAGACATATACTTAATGTTGTGCCTTCCTCATTGACATTCCATCCCCTAATGTGATGGTGTCAGGAGGTAGGGGCCACTGGGGAAAATTATTTTATGAGGTTGGGGCCCTTGTGAATAAGGTTAGTGCCCTGAGAAGCAGAGACCAGAGAAAGCATGGGCTTTCTTTTTTGCCATGTGAGAAAACAAAAGTCAGCTGTCTGCACTCCAGAGAAAGTCCCCACCAGAACCTTACACTGAAGTTCTACCTTCTAGAACCGTGAGAAATAAATGTTAACTGTTGAAGCCACCCAGTCTACGTCATGGCAGACACAGTGTCATAGCAGTCCAGACCTCACCCAAGGTTTAATAGTCCCCACCCTTCTCCACCACTGTCGCCATGCTGAAGCCAAGGAAGGGAACAGTTAGGACCAGAGTAGGAAGATTCAGCATGTTAAAGAGAGTTATTTAAGAACTCATGCCCAATCAGTCAGGGCCCAGGAAATAAAGTAAAGGAGAGGGAGAGAGAAAGAGAGAACCATTCTCCATTTCTCTGTGGTTACTTGGGGATGTAAAGATGAAAAATATTTGGGAAAGATTTTGGTATAAGAGTCACCAGCCAGTCAGTTGTGGTAGCACACACTGGTAGAATCTGTTGAAAGAAGTGGAAGCAGGAAGATTATGAGTTCAAGGCCAGCCTGGGCTACACATTTGAAAAAGAAAAAAAAATCACTGATCTCCCAGGAACCGCTATGACAAATGTCAATGAAAAGATCTCCTCAATGGACCTGAGGGGTAAGAGTTAAGACATCACTACACAGAGTAAGGGATGCAGTCTAGGAAAGCTCGATTTCCAGAGATAAAACCCAGTTGCCATGAGATACACACACTCACACCTGGAAAGTCTATGCAGGGTTATTTCGTAGGTCCTGCTGGAGCAGTAAGGGCCAGGAGCCAAGGGGTTAATGTCAACATACTTTTCTGGGCATCCACAGACGGGAGAGTATTCACAGGAATGATTTTCATTGTGAATGCTTATTATTGATCCCGGAGGGAAACCAGTCAAGCAAGAGCAGAGAACACTGAGTGCTTTTCCTTCACCAGAACGAAATGTCAAAATATAAGTCCACATGGTGATAACGATCCTTTCTGTGTGGGCTTGGTTGCCACTAACCGCAAGCAAACGATTTGGACACATAACCAAACAGTCTCCTCACCTGTGGAAAAACCGAGTTGATGTGTGAAGATTGAAACAGCATAGCTGATAGATATAAGGAGAGCATACAAAAACGTTGGGAAATTTAGAGTTTAGTCTATAACTGACGGTCAAATAGCACAGCCAGCTGTGAATTATGTCCTACCCTGACGGGTAGTAGAGAGAGTACACAAACCTGAGCGGCTCTGCCAAGGACAAACTGAGTGACCTTGAGCGAGTCCTCTAAACTCTCTGAGTCTCACTCTCCTGGTGAAAAGGGAAGAGGCCAGCCCTAGGGTTCCAGGTAAAAGGTGTCCAGTCTCCTGAAGAACTACTAAAAATACATCCCCTTCAAAATGCCAAGGGTTACATCACCCAGAATCCAAATGTTGACCGAGATTGTCTGTCCGTGAGCAAAAGAAGCACTGAGAAGCCTGGTCAGGCGTTCCGTAGTTATTTGGTGAGGCAGATTCGAAGGCATCTATCTTAAGCTCGCCCAGATGTCTGCACCACTTAGATATGAGGTTAAAAGTTAATATTTGACTGAAGGAGATTCAAAAAGGACCCCTTCTTCACTAGAAAGGCCAGTGCCACACTGAAGAATGAACAATAGGGCAGTTTCACAGACAGTGTGACACACTATGGCATCTTCCTGATGACACTAGTCGCTGAGTTTAACATGCCATGTTTGTGCGTTCTCTCATCAATAAATACTGGCTGCATAACTTTCCCAAGTCAGGCTGTAGAGAAGGAAGGAGAAAGCTCAGAGGTATCACACACACACACACACACACACACACCAGTCACTACAAATGAGGAATTCACTTAGAAAACACAAGTCCACAAGCAATTCCAAAGCGACTCTCCACAGTATCACACAGTTCAGGGCAGTAAGTGGCATTTACCCAGCCGACTGAAATGCATTCATGATCTTCCTTGAGCAAAGTGAACCATCAATTCTACATGATTAGTGCTCTGGGGTTTCTCCAGTGAAAGGAAAACGTGATGGATGAATAGGCAGGAAGCAGGATCTGGAGGATGCTCACACCAGGAAGGGAAATTTATACAAAGGCACTGAGGTGAGAAACCTCAGAGCAACCAGGATGAAAGCAGTTGAATCTTGCGCTTGTTCCCGGGGGTCAACAACCTACACAGGTCCCTAATCACTATGTCTCTATCTCCCTACAATTAATCTAATCCCATCACACCAATCACTCTGAACACCTCCGTGGCCCAAAGTTTTTGTTTTTTTCACCAGGACCACTCATTTCATAAAGTGGTTAGATTGGAGGTCTAAAGAACCAACCTGTTCACTAACATGGGGAAGACACGACCTTCCCATTTCTGCTCACAAGCAAAAAGAATAGAGGGTCTCAGCCCTCCTCACTATCGCCTTACCTTGAGGTGAATTCTCTGCTTTTGGCTAATCCATTCATTTCCATCCACAAGAAAGCAAGGAAACACATCAGGAGCAAAAGAAACAAAAAGCCAAAGCATTGGGAATCCGAGCATGAGACGGGGTGGAGAATTACTGACACATTTGTGTGTGGCAGTAGATCACTGCTCTGCTGGCCTTATTACTATTGTAAGCCATAGCCACACATGCCACCACGTCCCCATAATGAACTCTCTCTGCAAATCAGCAGAACCTAAAGCATAGATGACATCAACCTCAGGTCATGATGAGAAACAAACTCAGGACCAAGGCCAACCAGAGACAAATATCAAAGCAAATGCAGTCACGTGTTACAGGAAGACATTTTAATCAGAGGTGCACAATGGCCCCCAAAGACTACAGATTTTGAAATCCTATCACCCACCCAGAGACACTATGGCACTGTCGATTAGCTCGCAGCTCATTTGCAATGATGCTGGCGTAGGCAAATTTGCAGCCCTGCAGCCTCATGGTAGGCCAGCATGGAAATGTGCACAGTACGGTACACTTGGTAGTGACAATGACTAGGTGACTGGCTTGTGCATTTACTATACTAAGCTTTTATGGTGGTTTTAGAGTGTAATCAATAATTCTGTTTTCTTTTCAAAGCTTGCTTTGAATCTTTATGCTGAAGCAACCCTCTTGTGTCTTCAGTGAATCAAGAGGTCGTGTTGAATAACTGGCCTTGACCATCGAGGCTTGTGGGCTGACGCTCTGTGCTGTTCAAGCAACAACAAACTCACAGAGTGGCGTGTTAGCCTACAGTGTCTCTGCCATTAAGCTATGCACAGAACAAAAGAGAAAATGTTTCCTAACACACCCAGCAGTGACCTCGATCACAACCAAGTTAGCCCAAACCATTATTTCATACCATTTCCGGGGTTAGAGGATTGTAAAACCTTGGTTTAAGAGATTTTTTATAAATAAACTACTTTCTTTCACGA
Organism: Chionomys nivalis; assembly: GCF_950005125.1. NCBI lineage: Eukaryota > Metazoa > Chordata > Mammalia > Rodentia > Cricetidae > Chionomys > Chionomys nivalis. The sequence goes on along the minus strand of NC_080109.1, from coordinate 25,383,534 downwards.
TTTCTGCTTCAATTAGCTTCCAGAACACTGTGGGTCTATTGTTTTAGGGTTTGATGTGGGGCCCTTCACCTTCTACACTCCACCCTTTGACGGGCTCCTCTCAAGTGGCAGTTTCTATTTATATTTCAACATATTAGTATAACAAATTTAAATAAAATTCTTCACTTGTATCATTAATTAGCATTTGGCAATGGGCCTGATTAAATGCCCTTGGCAGCAAAATGATTTAAATATCGAAAAGGTTATTTTTATCACGTATTTAAAAATGCCTGTTAGGCAGCTATTCCCACCAACTTCCCTCCTCTGCTCAGAGGCCAGTGTGGTTCTTAATGCACCTCTCCAGGTTGCATTGAGTAACTGTCAGTCAACACGGTCAGTCTGCCAAGGAATGGGGCGAGCTGCTCACAAGGAGGGCCGTTTAAATGGTTTGCTTTTTTTTGTTTGTTTGTTTGTTTAAATGAATAAAATAATCCTCTTCTAACCCAAGCTAAAATCAAGAAATTAGATTTTCCTTCTGGTTATCGATATTTTACAGAGCTATAAAGAAAGATCTATTTAACCAGAGGATTGAATGGGGTTCCTCTGTGAAAGGGAAGGGACTTTGTCAAGCACCCAGGCTGGACTATGAACTGGGCCGGATGTAGAAAATCCCTGCTGTATCTGACCTTTCATGCATAGATTCTCATATTTGTTCACGCCTGACTTTGCATCAAGCGGCCCAGTGCCTAGCAGACGGTAAAGACTTGCCAGACGTGGGATGAAGAAGGAAGTGAAGAACACTGAGGACGGGGCCAGCATAAGATACAGGAGATTAAGCTGGAGGGAGGCTCCTCTAGTTGGAAGAGCTTGTTGCTCTTCTAGATGACCTGAGTTCAGTTCCCGACACTCATGTTGCGCTGCTTGCAACCACCTATAACTACAATGCTAGGGGGTCTGACAGCTCTTCTGGCCTCTGTGGCAGCCACACATACGTGGCTTACACTCACAGATACATACACATAAATAAAATGAAATCTTGAAAAACTAAATAAGAGAGATGGCTAAATGTTCCTCCTTGTTTACAATTCTAACTAAAGGAGATATACTTATGTTATCAAAAATAAAGAATATGGAGAAGAAATACTGGGAGAAAGCCATGTAAAAACCCTTAGAAAATGCATATTTTTCTCATTTATGAGGTGATCTGGGTAAACGAAATAGAGAAAAGGAAAAGAAGTTGAAGAAGAAATAGAATAAAAGAAACGTGTTCATAATTAACATAAGGAAATATTAATTATATTTAGATAACTCTCAACCACCGAGTCATCTATCAGATGTTTAAAAAGAACATTATATGAAGTGAACAAAAATATCCATTTACTGTGACTTTGCCAGACACAGTGCCTTGTGTTTTTCTGACACATCCGGGGAGTTAGAAAAATTGTTCCATGATGACTAATGGTTTGGTCATTAGAATAAAGATTTAAATGCTAAAAATGGAGAGTTTTATTTAATAAAGCTCTTTGGAATGTTTTCTTGACATAAAAGTAAATATTTACGGAGCGAAAGAAATTCAAGATAAAGAAAAATAGGGAGTTGAATGTCCACATGTCTGAGAAACCCTCAAGAAAGAGAGGCTGGGCATGGTGGCACACACCTTTAATCCCACCACTTAGGAAGCAGGTGGATCTCCAAGTTTGAGGTCAGTCTGGTCTACAGAGCCAGTTTAGGACTGCCAGGGCTAGGCAGAGAAACCATGTGTGGAAAAACTGAGAAAAAGGAAGGGAAAGAGGGAGGGAGAGAGGGAGGGCAGGAGGGAGGGAGGGAGGGCAGGAGGGAGGGAGGGAGGAAAACTAGAAACTCCCAGGACAGGATGAGGAGTGGAGTCTAACTCTGGAGAGAGGGTAGTTAGAAAACTCCCACCATCTTCTGTCAAAGAAGTGTGTTACCCAAGGTTTGGCACAAAGGGAACCCAAGTCTTGAAAGAAATCAGAGCAGATCTAAGATAAAAATATCCATTATCCAAACCCTCCCACACAGAAGGCAATTACTTTTCAACCATAACTCACCAGTGAAGAAGGTGGGGTTTAGGACAAGTTATATAGGATTGAAATTGTCCTCTGAAGCACCATGCTAGTTTTCCTATCTTCCCTGAACATTCCCTTCCCAGCGTTTTAGGGAATCACTTTGATTGGATGCAGATGCTTAACTTTCTTCTTTCCTTTCCTTGGTGCTACTAAAAAGCAAACAGCCCAGGGAAGGTTTGCTAACATCCTTTTCTCTGAAGGGATAAAGGGAAAGCATGAATTAGGGCTAGGACTCCGTCAGTAAATGTCTTGTGCAAGCATGAGGACCTGAGTTTGGATCCCCAGGACCTTCATAAAAGGTCAGAGGTGGCAGGGAAGGTTAAGTGGGACAGGCACTAAACAGCCAGTCTCGCCAATCAGTGAGTTCCAGGTCAGTGAGAGACCCTGCCTCAAAGTAGCAAGATGAAAATAATGGAGGAAGACACCTCTGGGTCCACACATGCACACACAGCCAACCACAGGCACACGTACAACACACACACGATAAAATAAAGTACATTTTAAGAAAAGAAAAGCATGGTGAGATGGAGCCTGTCCTGGAACTAGCTCTTGTAGACCAGGCTAGCCTCAGACTTACAAAGATCCATCTGCCTCTGCCCCCCGAGTGCTGGGATTAAAGGCGTGCGCCACCCACCGCGCGGCCCAGCACCCTCTTCTAACCTCTGCAGGCAAACCACACATGTATACATACTCACACATAGATACACACATAAGTAAAACTTAAAATAAATGTAATAATGAAAATTAATAATTAAAATGATAGACGAGTGGATGGATTTGAATATACTTATTCTGTGAGAAAGGGGAAATTGTGGATTAAAAAAAAATGATCTTCATGGGGTCCCCTGTGTGTCAGATGTTGTACTAAGAATATTAGGATATTACATGTATTACCTCTCTTAATCCATAGCCCTGAAAATTAGCATAATATTATTTCTATTTTAGAGATAAAAGAATTGAAAATCAAGAGGATTTACCAGTTTTCACAAAGCTGACAATTAGTGCAAGAAAGAGCTGAACAGAGGTCAGCTGCCAAAGCAGCTGTAACCATGATCCCTCTCCTAGCCCAGGCAAAATCCATGACAAGAGGGGGCTTCAGGTACCGCCACGCTCTCACTGTGGGCTACAAATATACACCCATCTTTATATGACCTTTACCATGTTCACTACCGAGCCCTCAGCTGCTTCTGCAACCTGCACCCTGGAAATAATCGTCACACGTGAGGGTCATGATCCTTGTGGGTGCTTTTTAACTAACTTTTGTGAATAGAATATTGCCTCTATTATGAGTATGGGGTTTGTCTGCCGGTCTTATGTCGGTCTTATGATCTTTACTACCACAACCACCACCAGGACCAAAGCATATCTTCTCACTCTCTCCAGGTGCTACTACAACGCCTTGCAGATAACGGTAGTGAATGGCTGATAAATGGAACTGGACTGTAATGAATTGAATTGTCATGAGTTACAGAACCAGGTAGCTGGGTCCTCATCGTCTTCCACCCAAACGGTTCCTAAGACTCAACTTTGTGATTGGTGACATTATGATTTTATCCCAGTGACACTGTGCTATCTCATTTTTTTTTCCAATATCTTTTTAATTTTAGTGTTTGGCTCAGGTTGTTTTTGTTGCTGTTACTGATAAGACAGAGTCTTGCTCAGTGGCACAGGCTGGCCTGCAACTCACCAAGTAACTCAGACTGGCCTTGAACTCAGTGTTCTTCCTGCCTCGCCTTCCCAAGTGTTGAGATTATAAGTGGGAGCCACTATACCTGGATCAGTACTTTTAAATCCTATTTCTTGTTACACCATTATAGATACCCATAAACATAGACATAATAGAATTTTATACCTTTAAACATCGCTGTTCGGAGATAAAAGTCGGTACCGCAGACAAATACAGGTAGTCCTGCTATGATGACCCCATTAGGGAAGTGGAAAATGCACATTTTATCCCTGAATCCCTTCAATTACAAAAAGTCAATTCTGGAAGTAGGGAGAAGAGATCAGGGATCTGAAACAGTGACGAGTCGTCTTATGATTTACTCCCTTTCCTGTTCAGAATTCTCCCCACATTTGGTGGAAGTTCTGAGAACCACCTCCCCCGAGTCGTTTAATCGCCCGATGTCTGATCCTTTTCTCCTTCTCCACACAGCTCTTGCCAAGTAGCCATTCTGGTGGTTCACATACGTGGATCCTTGGGGATATAATTAAGGAGCCGCCGGGATGCTGCCATCAAAGGACAATTCCTCCTCGGCAGCCACCGGCTGTTTGTGCAGGTGGACTGCTTAGCGGTCCTTTCATGTTCCAGAGTCCATCTGTGCTTAAAGGACGGAGGTGAGTGGGCAGGAAGGGCAGTTTATCGTCTCTGCCTCCTCGTTTATCATCACACTGCTCTTTCACAGGGCACCACCTCCGCTGATGGAAATCAAGGGCCACACAGCACCCGCGTTATTGGGATGAAAGGTAAAATGCATTCTTTGTCCGCTCTCTGTAAGAGTATTTGAAATTATCATGGCAATAAATCTGATTTAAAAAAAAAATCCCAAAATAGATATCACTTCCTCGAGAGCAGAATGACTATGGGTTTGGTTCCCCAGAGCAATTGTAGGTATATTTCCAACATACGATTTTCAAATGTGCAAATATTCCCTTTTAAACATTTCCGTCAGCCTAGGAATTCCTAGCTATGAGGTCAGCTTGTAGAAATGTGTCCATCTGTATGTTGTGCCTGCAGCCTGCATACCTGCTCTAGGTTTCTCGCAGGGAATGGCTTTCAGCCGGGTGAGTTTGGCTCCATTCTGCTGCCTGAAGAAAGGCCACAACTCTCTGTACAACTTCAGCACCAGGATGGCCCAGCGAAATAGCACTCATTTAAACTGGGCTTTCTCTCGGCCTCACCTGAAATTCTACACCTCAGAATTTATTATGTGCCTATCATGACTAAGAAGTCATAAAAAATTATGGCTTAAAAAGCAGACTGGGTAGGGGGGCTCACAGGTAGAATCTGTGCTTAGCATGGACAAGGCCCTGGATTCACTCCTCAGGACCAAGAAAAAGGAAAACACACACACACACACACACAAGCACACATGTAAGTGACAGAGGTAGGTAAATACTCGAGCAAATCTGCAACTTTCAAAGAAACCTGAAGACTTTTTTAACTACCAAAAATCAGGCCACGAGCATCACACAAGGACAAAAACAGAAAGTAGATTTTTTTTTTTTTAATTTATCGGGAAGACATGACAAGTTTTGACATTGAGAAAAAAAAATGACATAAACGTGACAACCTCAGACCCTTACCGCAGAAAACTTGAGGCAGAGCCCTGTGCCAGGAAGACAGATGGAATGCATCCTTCCACCCCAGCATCCTAAAATACGCGGGGCTTTTGCACGCCATCCCGCTGAACCACGAGAGTAACGCCGTGAACACACTCATTGAATGCGAAAAGCCATAACACGCTTAACAACCACGTGTTAAGCAGCCCGCTGGACAAACACCCAGTACATCTCAGACTCTGCTGGCAGGCGGAACAAGCAGAGCTGTACAAGACTCCCACATGGTGCTGAAAAGCGCGATGATCCACCTAAAGCAGTTGAGGAAAGACAACAAGCGCCAGCTTCTCATCAGCAATCAGGAATCACTCCGCGGAGAATGGCGCTCTCTGTGTCCACAGATTGAGCATAGGCAAAAGGCACAGATGGAGGGGACAGAGGGCAATGGGGAGGCCTAAGTGGTCTTTCTGAGAACAAGATATGCCTCTTCTAGGGGTCTCCAAAATAGAGCATTTTTGCTGAAACGAAATGTTATCTGTGAACAAGCCATCCCAGCCCACAACAGCATGAACTAACAAAGCCTGAAGGCCAGTGAGGCCACCTCCTCACCCTGTTTTATTATCTTTAGCCACTGTTGCTATGACAACTTTTCTGAGGTTTTATTGAGGACCAAGAAAATCCCTACAGGCACCTATTTTGTCTACAGGACATGAAGGAGCTGGTCAGCTTGGTGAAGGTTAAATGGTCAGAGCAGCTAACATTCATTACTTAGGACCCCTCCATCCCCAATTTTAAAAATTGTCTGAAATATTCACTTACATTGTCACAAAATTACATAGACACTTCTTTATGACCCTTAGTATAATAATCCCACAGAACCCTAAAGACTGCCCTAATTCCTAGACTCAAAATGTCATTTTCTCCTCTGTTAGCATAGACATCCCAAATGGAAAGAGGATTTGATTTTTTTGTTTTTTGTTTGGTTGTTGTTGTTTGGACTACTGGGCATTTGACCTCATGAGAAGGGGACCTTTGAGGCAGAAAACCAAATAAAACATGGAGATCAGAAAGTCCCCACGGCACTATGACTCCACGGTCAAAGACAAGCAAGCAGAGTAGAACAGGGGGTAAAGAATTTCTCCTGGTTGCACCAATCCATCAAGAACCGTGCTGGCTCCCCTTGGTGATTATCTATTTCCCGCTTTCCCCACATGGTGCTCACGATAATTATTGACTCTGGGAGATGTCAGAGCATGGCCACTTCAGCAAAGCCAAGTGCCTTTCAGCTCTTCTGAAGTACAGATTCCCTATAAATACAGGAGAGCGCTAATCACCTGAGCACCCCTTGGCACAGCGGATCAATACTGAAGACGAACGCTCCTCTTTCATTGAAATTCAGAAAGCAAAAAAAAAAAAAAAATACCCTTGATTTGCTATCTCTCTGATAAACTAGCATATCCTGTCACTTGACAAATAAAATTTAAGATCAGAGTTATTGCACAGACACAAAAATTTTTAGGAAGAAAAGAATCAGGGGTCAACCTGGTCTATGTCCTCTCCTTGTATAGATCTGTATATAGATATGTGTGTATGAATACCTTTGGAGCGAGATAGTAACAGTAACACTGTCACTCACCTTGTGATCTCTTACAAAATAAAAATCATCCATTGTGAGTCACTTGTAACATAAAATAGGCAGCGACACATATCACAAAATGGCTGGAAAAGCAGATAAGCTTCCGAGGTGATTTGGAGAATATTAAGTGTAAATTGTGCTTCTGTTTTAGGGAGACACTTCCTTTCCTCACAGCCAGAGGCAGATGCTAGAGACCACAAGGCTCAGGGGCTTGCCTGGTCTGGATCCAAAGATTCTAGAAGGGCCAAAGATGGACGGTGAGGAGTCTTTGTCCTTTTGACTCTTGTCAAACTCGCCTATGTCCCTAGCAAAGGCCAACTATCTGCAGGCCACAAACTAAGGACCACACCAGCACAGGCCTATGAGAGGTTTGCTTAACTGGGTTCATGGAGGTGGGAAGATCCATCGTGAGTGTGAATATGCTGTGCCCCGGGCTGAATAAAAGGGGACTCTGCGCCAAACACAGCAATGCAGGCATAAATTCATTGTTCTTTGTCCTTCCTGCAGGTGTAATGGGCATAGCTTCTTTGAGTTACTGCTACTTTGACTTCCCAGAGGTGATGGGCTGTGGCCTGACCATATGAGCCAAAGAAACGCTTTCCCCTTTGATTGTTTTTGCCAGAGTATTTTCTCATAGCAACAGAAACAAAACGATACACCAAGCAACATTCCTCATTGATTGAACAGTATGGTGAAGCTTGTATTCTGACTGTATGAACTAGATCAGGTGGCACACTGATTCGAACTGTCCATCCTGGAGCCCGTGCCTCAGTTTCCTTGACTGTAAAATGGAGATAACAGTGTTTTGGCTTTACGCATAGCTTGTGAGGATGGAGTTCTGAGCACCTCAGCAGTGCCTAGAACAAACAGACCTTGATAATCAGCTCAGGCTGCACCAAACACCTACTAATGTCCAGTCCTGCAGGATATTAGGGGTCTCCAATTCCACACAACTTAAATAGTCCATTCAAATGGGCATTCATCCTTCCATATTTCCCCCTTAAGCCACCATGCACTAAGCTGCTAATTGCATAACAGTCTTTCCGCGATATCTATCATCATTCATTTCTTTAGCCATCCAAACAAATATTTTTTAAAGGTTGTTAACTCCAGCTTCAGAAAGGAAATGCTGGAGTCTGGAGACTCAGATCCGTTGGTAAATACTGGCCTAGCATGTATGATGCCCTGGGCTCAACCCTTAGCAACACATCAAACCAGACCCGGTAGCACAGACCTGTAAGCACTCAAGAGGTGAAGAATGGAGGACCCGAATTTCAAGGCCCTCTTTAGCTTCATAGTGAGTTTGAAACTAGACAGAGATACATGATACCCTGTCTGCAAAAAGAAAGGGGAGAAGAAAGACAAAGGAGGAAGGGAGACAGAAAGAAAAGACAAAACACTAACCTTCCAACATACAACCTCAAGAAATAAAAATGGAGATAAATATTGACCTTTTATGGAGTATTCTGCCTGCTAAGTGTGTGGTTAAGCACTTAAGAGCTTATTTCATTTAATCTTCAGAAACATCATCATAAAGCGATTGTTAGCTCTTCCAGCTCATAGAAAGGAAAGGACGGACTGACTCACCCAAGACCACGCATGTAGACATGTAGTAAAAGGACACTTGCAGCTATGACAAACACACCCAAATCTTAGAGGCTTCACAACAGCTCTGCGGCCTGATGCAGGAGGATGATGGGACTGTGCCACAGAATCCAACCAAGAGCCAAGGATCCTTCAATCTTCCTAGACCCCTTCCAAGTCTCCCCCACCCCCAACTCCTCTTCCTCCATGTGGCTGGAAGACGGGGTGACAGGGATCTCACATGTGTTTCTATTCCAGGCCCGGGGGTGGTTAAGTCTGCTCCTGGGTTCATTCCAAGGGCCATATCATGTCATGTACCACTGACATCTCAAGGAGGGTATGCCATGGAGCCAGCCTTGACACCCTCAGTGTCAAGATTCACGGCCAGGAAACCGCAGAGCCGGGGCCTGAACACCCAGGCTCGCGAGACCTTACTCTCTCCTGCGACACTATTCCTATCCTGCATTAGCCTTGCAGATTCCCCCCCCCCCCCCCGCGCAGCACCCTGCCAGCTGCCTTCTCAACAGCTTGCTAAGACTCTCTCTCTCCAGCTAAAGTTGTACTTGTGAATTTTTTTTGAAAAGTATTTTTTTATATATACCTAGTTGCATTTAACTATCTGGATGTGGTTTGTTGATCTCCTGGAGAAGAGTTGAGAGCACTGTAGGACTCCCAAAGATCTACCTCCATCTTCATCAGCTTTCCATCCCATAAGCACGGATCATCACTCCCCAAGATAACGCCTTTTCAAAGTCCATATCAGACAGAGTACCGCTCTATTACATTTAAATTTGTGACAACCAAGATTGCCTTCTGTTTAATAGACTTCGTGTATCTATTAATTACATTCTTATTTTTCAATTAAGGAAATAAGAAGATAGGTTGAAGGCACATGTCACCTGTAATGTGATAAACATGAGATGTTGAAAATGATATCCAAAGTGAAATGATGCCACAGTCATAAATAATTGGTAAAATAGATATGCAAAATTATCCTAAATCTATGAAGGTCTACAGAACAATTAAGCATTAGAAAAGTCTTAGCTATATATAAAGAAGCACACAGAAGCCAGGCAAATACTCAAGGATGACGTAAGTCTTGAATCTGATGGATTAATTCTGATACTTGGGCAACATGCTGCCAAAATTCCATTCAGGAAAGCCATTAATTCCTAACCATAAAAGGCTTCCCTCTCAGTGATAAAAATGAAAAACGTATTGACTTCATTATTCCCAATTTTCCAATATTTTCAGCTTTCTACTTGCGTAACAAAGGTGAGTTCGGTTCCTAACCTTCCTTGAAATCAGAATGGTCACGTACGACTAGCTAGGGCTTACGGAACATGAGAGACAGTGACCATTGGTACGCTCAGACAGATTTAAGAGCAGGCGTAGGATATCCTCCAGTTTCATTTTCCTTTGATGGTGGACTTAAAAAAAAATGACTATAAATTCTCTGAGGTTTCTCCCATCAAGAACTGGAATGTGTTTCCTCCCCTTTTCTATCTGAGCTGGCTTTGACACCTGACCTCTTGTTCTTACTTGGAACAAGGCTGACATGTACTCTAGGCCAGGTTAGATCTTATTAAAGATGAATAATCAGATATTGGGGGAGTCCCAGATTTCCCAGGGAACCCTAGTCACATGAGTGAGGTCAACTAGTACCAAACGATCCCCAGCCAAGTGACTGAACGTACATGAGTGGTCACAACAGAAGTTGCCCAGCTACATACAAGCCAAGCTGTAAAATTGTGAATAAATCAACCTTTATTTTCATTGCTATTAAGATAGAAACTTGTTTGTGACACAACTGTTAACGAAGACATCAACCTGGCCAAGTAACTATAGATTGAATGTGGCTTCCAGTAGCCTGACTTTCTTAGCCCATAATAACTGTGTTAATAGCGTCGAGAAATAACCCTTTGTCAGTTAAGACACTGAGAGTCATTTTTCATTCTCTCTCTCTCTCTGTATGTATGTGTGTGTGTCTGTCTGTCTGTCTCTCTCTGTGTGTCTCTGTCTCTCTGTCTGTCTGTGTCTATCTCTCCTCTCTGTCTCTGTCTCACCCTCTGTGTGTGTGTGTGTGTTACTTGCACATTTGTGGTTGTGCGTGTACAGGCAAGGCCAGAGATCAACCTTGCTTTTTGGAGACAGTCTCTCTCTGGCCTGAAACTTCCCAGGCAACTCAGGCTGGCACTAAGCCCCGGGAATCTTGCTGAGTACGGGCACACGATTGTGCTGTCTTTTGACTTGGGTCCTGGAACTCAAACTCCACTGCCCGTATTTATAAGGCAGGCAGTTACTGACTGCCTCCTTTTCACCACATAACCTAGTCATTCCTGGCAAATTCAGAACTTAGCGTGGGGAGGAATATGCTATGGTAACAACAGAAAACAAAAATAAAGGCTACACCTGGATAGACAGGAAATTGCTTTCAGAAACTGCAAGGCCAGCAACATTTATTTTCCCACTACACAGTGTTTGACAAAACATTCACCTGTGTTACAGTTTGATAAGAATGCGCCCCAAATGCTCATGTGTTGACGACCTGGGTGCTGCTGGGATGCACTACTGGGAAAGGCAGAATCTTTAAAGGACCAGGCATCGTGGAAGGTCCTTAGGTCGTGGGGAGCGGCCTTGAGTGTTCCCTTGCTCCTTTCGGCGTACCAGCCGTGGGATGATGAGCTTTGTTCTGCTACCCATTCCTCACCATGATGTGGTGCAAATAATAGGGCCAGCTGTTCACAGACTGAAACCCCCAAGACTAAGAGCCCTCGCTACACAGCTAAACTCTGATGTTTTATGATGGAAAGTTGACTCACACGATCTGTGAAAACTCAGGGGACAGGACATATGAAATGGGGTACCATTCTAAGGAAGACTGAGAAGGTAATCGGGAAAGTCCTCTAACCATACGACAATGAACAATTGTGTGACCGAGACACAGAAACCTGTGTTTACGACACTGAAATGTTCATGACTGACTGTTACCAAAAGCAGATTGCAATCCAGCCTATGGGCCATTCCTAACTCTAAAGTCACGGTCAGTCCGCATTGACGGAGAGAGGGTACCCCACCTCTGCCATGCCACGGCCTGCAAACGGTCACCACCAACATGAGCATAGGAAACACGGGAATAAGAGAAAGCACTAGCTCTGGAATGCTAGGAAATGAAGCATGATTAATAAAAATCTCAGAGACAGAAATTGGGGTCTGGTCTAAAGACCAGAACAGCAAAGCAGCTAACCACTGGTTCTCACCTCTACCTCAGTCCAGAATGGCGCTCCTGCCTCCAGGAATCTCAGAATGAAACTGCGACAGATATCTGTCTTCTCCCATCTCATAACCCTCTCTCGTTCTGGGACTAAAGGTGTGCACCACTACCATCTGCTTTCCAGTGTGGCAAACTAGTGTGGCTACTGGGATTGAAAGTGCGTCACATTGTGGCTGCTGGGATTAAAGGTGTGTGTCATTGCTGCCTGATCTGTAAGGCTGGCCAGTGTGGCTGTTTTATTTCCCAACCCCCAGGCCAGCTTTATGTATTAAAATACAAATGAAATGCCACTATAAGGAAACGGGACCAGATGCCAAACACTGAGGCTTCTCTCAGGTGAAAGAAGCGCCGGGTTGCCTTGGTGCTTCAGGAAGGGAGTCTCCTACTGAAAGTGGAGGAAGGGCTAGTTTGGAGTTTTCAACTCCGCTCATAATTCTTTTCTTTTCACGAGTTTACAATCTTCCAATCCTTTTGTGAAAAGTTTGCAAAGCCATTGTGAAATTCCTTCTGTGGTTCCTCACTCTGGCTCACTTTTTGTTTAATTAGTAAAGTAATGTCCCTTCATCCACACATGGATTTGAATGGGGCTCCCTTCTTATCTTGCCCGTTCTGCACATGCTCCGTTCTGCACATGCATCATGCCGCCCCCTAGTGTTCCCTTTGCACTTTCATAACACATATGTTCTCGTACTCTCTCCCATTCCAACACTCTTCTTTAAGACCCCATTTTCAAGTCTATAGTCTCTTTTCTGGTATCGTGAACTGCACACACACTCACTCCTGGAACATGAATACACATGCATGAAAATTAGAAGCTAGGACCCTCATTCATATGAGGGGAAATATGCCACATTTGCCTTTCTGAGCCTGGGTTACCTTCCTTAATATTTTATTTATCAGTTCTATATATTTTCCTGAAATTTTCATAATATAATTTTTCTTTATGGCTGGATAAAGTCCCTTTGTGTCTGTGTGCAGAATTTTTATCACCCAGACATCGGTTTATGGACATCTGGGATGATTGGATTTCCTTGTTCTTTACAATAGAGCGGTAGTAACCATGGATGTGTAAGTGTCTCTGTGGTAGAATGAAGTCCTCTGGTACATGCCCAGGAGCGACATCGCTGGGTCATATGGTCACAGCTTTTGTTTTCTGAGAAATTTCCACTGGTTTCCATAGTGGTTGTACCAGTTTGCAGCATTCCCGCCGGCAGCGAGCTGGAATTCTGTCTTCTGACAGCACCACCCCCACCCTTGCAGACTCTTCATTCTCTTCTTGCCATCCTTTGGGCTTCTCTAGGTTATAATTCAACATTCTTTTCATAATCTAAGGGATCCAGTTGTCTTCCTCCCAACAAAATGGGCTCTGAATTCAACCTCAAAGATAACTAAGGTGGAGCCGTGTAATTCGGCCAGTTTTTCCTGAAATTCTGCCTTAGGTTCTGTTTCCTGTCCAGAGTAAAGGACACCGATGACCATTTACTCTCTCTGAAGTGGTTGTTGGTCACGAACTTTATGGCCCACAGCTAGCTTCTGAGCAGTTCCTGATGATGGCTAACCCTCAAGAAGTCAGAGAGAAAGGGCTCTGCTTTGAATATTCCCGTTCCATGTCTGGTGGGAGATCTTTGCGTTAAGTGGTAACTCTTCAGAAAACACAGCTCAGAAAGAAAAGGAGTCATGCTATAATTCTTCTTGTCAATAGGGAAGATGGGTGCTATCAAACACACCCTTGGGGGGTAATGTGACTTTGACTTTTAGCATGACTTTTATTTGGGTTTAAGTTTATCTTGGAAAAAGAAAAAAAAAAGTGATTTCTGCAAGACAGCAGGACAGAGAAAAATTGGTTTTAAAATGTTTTTATACTGATTCTTCGACCTACCTAAGCTCCCCTGATGTTTTTATAGACCTGACCTCCACGCAACCTTTCCTCCTCCTGTAACTGCAACCGCCATACTTGAAGTGTGCCAAAAAGGACTTAGATAGCAGCGGGAAGTACAGGTGGGCGAGTGAGATTTAAGTGCGATTGATAACAGACCTCAGATAAATCTCAGCCAAGGGAATGAGTCTGTCCCCTCTCAAGCTGCAGGCTTAAACATGCCCACGTCTGGGACTGATAGATGTGAACAGCCTTCATACACGCCAAGGTGACCCCTTTCACTCAGCCTGCCACGGCAGTGATTCCTGAATAAATGTCCCCAGCAGAGAAGGAAGTGCAAAAAGTGGTTCCAGCAAGCCGGACTCACCGTTGAGCCGGCATCTCTGAGCTCCAGTGACTGCACCAGAGCCCAGGACTTCATCAGTTACACTTCATACAGCCCAGGACTTCATCAGCCGCCTTTCATACAAGCACACATTGCTCCACAGAAGCTCCGCTGAGTCTGGTGGAAACCAGAATCCCAATACTAAAGCCAGGCAGGCAGCTAGTGAAGGAACTATCCTTAACCCCAAAAGGCATTTGTCTTGACTCAAGAAAAGGAAGGGGTCAAGAGTGAAACAAGGGGGATAGGGATATAGCTCATTAAGTCGGGTACCTGCAACAGAATGAAGACCTTTTCCCATCCCCAGTACCAGGTAGAAGGCTGGGTGTAGTGATGCAGGCTTGTAATCCCAGTGCCTGGGTGGCTTAAATAGGGACATTTCTGGAGCTCACTGCCACCTGGCTTACCCTAATCAACAGATCCCAGGGAGAGATCCTGCCTGAAAAATATAAATAAATAAATAAATAAATAGCCACTCTTCTCTCTCTCTCTCTCTCTCTCTCTCTCTCTCTCTCTCTCTCTGTCTCTGTCTCTCTCTCATGCATACACACACACACACACACACACACATGCACAGTGTAAAACAGACACACACCCAAGAGAGGACAAGAGTAACATTCCAGGAAAAATAACAGCAGAATGGGCAATGCTAACTATGTGGTCATCTAACTGGAACAGAGTTAAATTAGTGAAAATCTGTAGTGTTTAGAATTGAAAAGCTTCTGGGGGTTTTCCCCAACAAAAACAGGCACACAGAATCCTAATAATATTCTTTCTTACAGCCTGTGTCCTCTGGCTTGAATCGCTATCTTTAGTCATATCTGTCAGTTGAGAGATGTGGGGTTTTCCGATGCTACATAATTACCAGCCTGAGACTATAAGATTCTGTGATTTATCATAGCCTTTGGAAATGTAAAGTGGAAACAATATTTTGGCACTTTGATTCTTTTCATAAGTGTGTCTGAAATGTAAATATACAACCACCTCCAAACTCAGCAACATAGTAATTCTCTGAAAACTCTATGAGCAAAAGATATTCCCATCATGACCCCTAAGACAAAACTGCGGCTGAATGTCAAAAGACCTGGACGGCCATAAAAACGAGGAGATGAAGTGCTAGGAGAAGATGTCACAGTTCCGATCTCAAGGGGTCCCCCAAAAACTTTGTGGGGCTTTTAACAGCTTTTAAGAGGTGGGATTGATAGACAAAGTTAAACTACTGGGGACATTGTCATTGCAGAAGTACGGGGACCCCAGCCTCCAGAGTACACAATTCCAGTCTCTGTTTTCTTAAGGACTGAGCAGAGAATTTGAATTTTGTTCCTTTGAGTTCTTCTCGCACTGGTACTTGCAGCAAGCTAACACTAGGTCTGAACAGTATCGCTGATTTGAGATATAGGCAAGTGTGTTAGCACATCCGGAAACCCGAGTCAGTCTGTCTTGGCAGCTCTTCAAGTCTGCCTGAGGAGGTGGAGTTCTAGTAAGAGCCTAGCCAGGAGCAAATCTTCTATGTGTATATTGCCTAGGAACGTTTATCTAAGTCAAAACAGATTTCAACCTCTTTATGAGAAAGGTAATCACTATTTGCCTTCTGGATCCAGAGAAGGGTGTGGAGGAAGCCAGTCATCCGCCCTGGGAACTTAGAGCTGGCAGAAGGCTGGAAAGACAGGAAGAGAGAAGGCAGTAGGATAATTGGAAAATCAATCCAAAAATATACTGGTTTGTTAGCTGAGGGGGTGTTGTTAGCATGTAGATGTTTCAAAGAGATTCCGAGCTGACATCTTCTCCTATGAGAGCAATACGGGACACATGAGAAAATACCGCACTGTGCCTTTTACATGCGCATAGGAGAAACGTTTGAGAGGCTAAGGAGGTGCTCAGTTGGCAAGGTGCCTGTTGCACAAGTGCAAAGACCTGAGTTCAAATCCCCAGCATCCACATAAAAAGCTGGGTTAGGCTGAGAGGGGAGTCTCCGTGGTGACCAGCCAGCCTAGCCTAATCAAGCAAGCCCAGGTCCCAGGAAAATGTCCTGTGTCAAAATATAGGGTGGAGAAACATTCACTTCTGGCTTCTACATGCATGTATGTTCACACACACATACAGAGAGCAAATGATAAAGATAGAGATAGATAGATAGATAGATAGATAGATAGATAGATAGATAGATAGATAGATGATAGATAGATAGATAGATAGATAGATAGATAGATAGATAGATAGATAGATAGATATCCAAAGGGGGGAGCACTCAGTACCTATAATTGTGTGTGTGTGTGTGTGTGTGTGTACAAAAGAAGTCACACCTGATAATATATTGAAGTCAAAATGAAGGACATATCTCGACATGGTAATGCATGCCTTTAATTCACATATTCAGGAAGCAGAGGCAGGTAGATCTCTACGAGTTCAAGGCTAGACTGGCCTACATAGGCAATTCCAAGCTAGCCAGGGCTACGAAGGGAGACCTTCTATAAAACAAACAAACAGAAGAACTTGAGTTAGTCTATCTTACCTTTAATGAAGCATACGCCTATTACCCATGGAGGGATCTGAGGCCAAGGTTATGTGAAAGCAGAAACTATTCCTGCCTCTCCTCATGATCACAGTTAGAACATAGAAGGTTTAGCAGGCAGACAGCTGGCATGCCTGCGGTACTGCTGTATTATACAATAGCATGAATTCTTCACTACCATCTAAGAGGGAGGCCTTGGTCTGAACGGTTGGACTCCACAATGGTTTGAAAGAGCAAAAGTAAATTAGTTGTTTTATGATATTCCAGCTGTTCTGTCATTTATTACAACAATAAATCAGTTTGGATCTGATTATAATTCTACCTATCATGCCTGCATTCAGTTGCCTAGGAAGCAAAGGTGTGCAAGGGAAAAGACCTGAGACCCAGAAAGACAATTATCACCTGTACTCACTCATAAGTAGTTTTAAAACATAAAACAGCCGGGCGATGGTGGCGCACGCCTTTAATCCCAGCACTCGGGAGGCAGAGGCAGGCGGATCTCTGTGAGTTCGAGACCAGCCTGGTTTACAGAGCTAGTTCCAGGACAGGCTCCAAAGCCACAGAGAAACCCTGTCTTGAAAAACCAAAAAAAAAAAAAAGCAAACAAATAAAACATAAAACAAAGAAAATCAGCCTACAAATCACAATCCCAGAGAACCTAGACAACTATGAGAACACTAAGAGAGACTTACATAGATCTAATCTACATGGGAAGTAGAAGAAGACAAGATCTCCTGAGTAAATTGGGAGAATGGGGACCTTGGGTTGAAGTGGGGGGAAGAGGCAGGGAGGGGAACAGAGAAAAATGCAGGGCTCAATAAAAATCAATAAAATTAAAAAATAATAAATACAAAAAAAGAATATGGCAAGTAGATACAGAAGAATTTAGTAGAGAAATAGGTGTATATAACCAAAATACAATATGTGTATATATGAAATTCTTGAAGAATTAATAAAATATACATTTTAAAAAGAAAAAAGAGAGAACAGCATCTTAAAATATGCATCCCATTTTATCTATTAAGCAAATCTTAGAGAAGCTACCAGTCTCCCCCTCACAGTTAACTGGGCCCAGTGCTCTGGCCACGTGGCGTAGAAGTTCCCTCTCTGTCCCTTCCTGCCTGCATCCCAATTGCTGCATCAACCATTCCTCTTCTTCTTCAGCAAATATTTATTTCGAATGAGCTGGGTCTTCCGATTCCATCTCATTCAACTGGCTGGTGCACACATCAGTTAAACGAGGACATCGGATCTTTAAATATCAGGGCCATATTTGCGTTGAATGGGAAATGCATCTTTAAATTCCGGGAAACGGGACAGAAAGACAACTCAGCAGTTAACAGCACTTACTGCTCTTGCAAAGAACCCAAGCTCAGCTGCTGGCATCCACACTGGGCCATCCAACTCCTTGTAACTCCAGCTCCAGGTGAACCAGTGTGCACTTTTAGCCTTGCATGCACGTACCCACACACAGATTCACACACACTTGCATGCACGTACCCACACACAGATTCACACACACTTGCATGCACGTACCCACACACAGATTCACACACACTTGCATGCACGTACCCACACACAGATTCACACACACTTGCATGCATGTACCCACACACAGATTCACACACACTTGCATGCACGTACCCACACACAGATTCACACACACTTGCATGCATGTATCCACACACAGATTCACACACATGCACTAAAAATTACATAAATCTATAAAGTTCTGGAAGTTCTGAAGCACTTTGGGTGTGTGTGTGTGTGTTTGTGTTTCATCATAAGAACCACGGTCATCAGTTTGAAAAGTCACCGGTCACCCTGAAGTTGAAATCTCTCTGGACCACTCATTGCCTTTGGCTTAAAACAAAGAAAGCTCCATTCTGTAACTATGTAAAATGATCTAATAAAAATGAAACACTTTCATCTATCTCAAAGGAATATTGGAAGGATGACTAGATAATGCCTTCAAAGTTGCTTTTAAACAGTGCTATGGAATAGAAGACACTGTCACGACTGTCATTTATTAGTTTTTTTTAATTATGGAAAAGCTAGCATTACATCAAAAATATCAAAAAAGTAGATTTTCTTAAAGCCACCATTTTGGGGACTTAAAGAATGTCTTACTAGATGAGCCTTTTCATTCTAGGTTTCCTTCTCCTTTTCTCCCCACCAAGTTCAAGCCCATGACACCTGAATTTATTGTAGCCAAGGACGACGAGAAGAACCAAGACATGAAAGGGCAATAAATAGCCAGAAGACATCAGAGGATCAAGGTACAGAAGCCTATCACAAGAGGAGATACTTGGGAGCTTGTAATTCAACCTCTTTGCTCTTCTAGCAGAAGATGGGACTGAAAAAGTTGAAGCAATATTCCAAACTTTACACAGGTAGTTAGAAAACAAGTATCATCGTCCTTAGATACAGCCAAATGGGTGGGAAAGGCATGAGTTCCATAACAACCTCATGTTCAAGTTCATGGGGAAGGGCATCTGGGTCCTGGGTCCCTTACAGCAGAGGATATGTGACTGGAAGCCTTCTGATCAGTCCAACTCTGTTTCCATTCATTTCTGCTACTGCAGTAAAATGCCCTGACCAAAAGCAACGTGGGGGAGGGATGGGTTTGTTTCCATTCTGCCGCACACCGAGCCCCCCTCCCCCACTCCCTCACCCCCGTGTCCACGCTCTGTGCGCTGGCACCCAGTTCGCGAGCTTCGGGGAAGGGGGCTGGAGGTTAAAATACACAAACACACAGAGACAGAGAGAGAGCGACACGCGTCATCCTTGAATTCCCCAAGAATGCCCCCTTTATTGTGTTCAGGGGCAGGTTATATAGAGATAGCCACGCCCCAGCCAAACCCACCAGAAACCATTCTCCTGCCATCAGGAACTCCTGAAGTTCTCGTGCTCAGAGCAACTGTAGGCACTCAGATCGGGGGAAAACAAGTTGTTTACAAGAAATTCAGGATCTGGGGTCTCACTGCTCCCAACACCATTCACGGTTCATCACTACAGGGAACTCACAGTATCATGAGCTGTGCCACAGCATCGTGTGACAGCTGGCCACATTCTATCCGCAGCTAATCGCAGAGAGAGGTTGCTTGCATGCTCAACTCAATGTCTTCATCCTTACACAGATTAAGACCTCACTGGAGCTGGACTTGACTTTCTTTGGGTCACCAGCCCCCAAATAATGACACAGAGACTTGTTATTATTTATGCAAGCTTGACCTCAGCTTAGGCTTGTTCCCAACTAGCTTTTGTAACTTAACATCTTTCTATTCACCTATGTTTTGCCACATGGCTCTTTACCTCCCCTCAGTTCCCGTGTCTGACTTGCTCTGTTTCTTGCTGGCTAAATCTGTGCACCTAGACTCATCTCCCTGAGTTCCTCTCTCTGCCCGGAAGTCCAGCCTAACCTCTCCTGCCTAGCTATTGGCTGTTCTACTTTTTATTAAACCAAAGTGACACATTGTCACACAGTGTAAAGAAATTTTGGGCAACACCTCATAGCTAGGCAATAGTGCTGCCCACAGTGAGCTGGGTCTTCCCACCCTGATTAACTTAATTAAGACAAACCCCAAGGATACACCCACAAGCCAACCCAATGGGGACAATTAAGACATGCCTGTAAGCCAACCCAATGTAGACAACACCTCACACTTACTCCCTGGTATTTTTTAGGTTGTGTCAATTTGACAATTAAACCAACCATGTCAACCTTCTGATCTTGGACAAATAGTCTCTCCAAGAGTATTCTCTGAGCTTTGAAAGACCTGAGCAGGACCTATTCACTGTAGCTCTATTGAGAGGATGAAAAGAGAGACTACACAGCGTTTAGCAGAATAAAATGACAGTCACTGCTTTTAATGTCCTTAAATAACAAAACTAAATGAGGAAATGCAAATAAGGCGTTTGTCAAATGACCTGGCATTATAATAAGTGCTCGACAAATATTAGGAAATCTTATTACAGCATACTCCCACACAAGCATTAACGTAACAAGTATTTGTTGAATTCTTACCGGTTGCAGGAACTATATTCTCTGGGGTAAGGGTGCACTCACGAAGTTACACTTGCTCATAGTCAAATAGAAGATGAAGGCATGTACCCAAATCTATGCCCCATGCTAAAGGTGGGCAGGTAAAGCCTACATGCCAATTTCATGTGTATTTTTATGGCTGAATTTTATAGTCTTCAATATTTAAGAGAAGAAAATAAAATGAGAAAAATACTTCATGCCATACACAGTGTATATGAAACCCAAATCTTAGAGTCCATAATCAAATGATATTGGAGCCCAGCCAGGCTTCTTCATTTCTATACTGCCTGTGACTGTTTCACCCCATGGCAGCCAAGTGGAATCGTTGTAACAAAGGCCATATGGAGAGGAAAATCTGAAATGTGTATGATCTGGCTCTTGACATACTGATCAGCGACCCTGCTTCTTGGTAAACATTATAATCGAGCTGTGTCCTGAAGACTACAAGTTCCAGATATGGGGTAGAAGACAGCTAACTGTGCTTGGGAACACAGGGGGGACAATGACAAGGAGCTAAGCTGTAAAGAATGGAGAGCCCGTTATCGGGTGGAAAAGGAGACCCAGCATCATTCCAGAGCTACAGAACATCTGGACAAAGAGAAGATGCTCCTTGCTCTTTCAAGCCAACCCTGCCCTAACTGGTTAGCAAGATCACCACATATACTCCTGATCTTCAACTGTCAACAAATCTCTGAGGCTCTGCCTTTAATGCCAGAACAATTATCTTATCTCAGAAGAAAAAAAAATCACATAGAACTTTTGATCCCTCTGAGGTTTCCAAGTTTCTGATGGAAATGAGGCATAATTGCCTCATTGGAATATGTCCCTTTCTGTGTCTTGTCCAGTCTCATTAGCATGTGTCACAGGACTCATCTGTAAGTGTGACTGGTTCTCACTGCAGGTACTAACACCACGCTTGGCCACCAAGCTTTAAGGGAAACTGAGGCATGCCCTTGGTCAAGGAAAACAAGCTGAGGAAAAGTAAATAAGACAAGGACAGGACTTAGCAGAGGCTCAGAATGACACCAGGCAATATGAGCAGGAACAGAGAGCAAAAGGATCCAGTACATCACTGGAAGACACATTTGAACCTGCAGATGAAAGGGCAGATGCCGTGGTGCCATCGGTCTGGATCCCCGTAGCACAGCCTTGGATCCACTTGGTGGTAGGAGGCTGGTCGTATAAACTCAGAGGCTGCAATTAGCTCAAGATCCCTTGACAAAACTAGAAAACACTAAATGCAGTTTGGGTTGCATAGACGCATGTATGCAATACATACATACATGCATGCATGCTTGATGCCTTCTTCTCTCTAAGTGGGAAGGGCCAGTTCATGGTCAGGTGACTTCCCAGGGCAGCTCAGTCCTTCAGCTTTAACAACACAGCAATTGACCCCAGTTCTGCCAAGCGCTCCCAAACAGTGTTACTCCATTCTCCCAGGAGA
This sequence comes from Chionomys nivalis, assembly GCF_950005125.1. NCBI lineage: Eukaryota > Metazoa > Chordata > Mammalia > Rodentia > Cricetidae > Chionomys > Chionomys nivalis. The sequence continues at coordinate 25,361,436 of NC_080109.1, read as the reverse complement.
TAGGGCTACTCCAAGAGGGAGTGATGTCGGTGACTACGGTGATATGGGTGATGCTTATCTTAGTTAGGGTTTCTATGTCTATGAAGAGATACCATGACCATGGAAATTCTTACAAAGATAGTATACAGGTTATCATATGACAGCATGCAGGCAGACATGGTGCTGGAGGACACCTGGGTTCTACATCTTGATCAGCAGGCAGTGGGACCAGTTAGTAACACTGGGCCTGGGTTGAGCATCTTAAACCTCAAAGTCCACCTGAAGTGACATACTTCCTCAAAGAAAGCCATACCTACTCCAGCAAAACCAACAGCCCACACCTACAATAATACCACTCCCTATGAGTCTATGGGGGCCATTTTCATTCAAACCACAATGCTCTAGAGAACAAAATATGAACTATTCCATCTCTCCTGGAGCTGTCTTCCTTGCAAGAAAGGCAGTTGTAACCAGCTTCCTGGAGGCCCTCTAGGCATGCTCTAGCGTGAGCAGGGAAGTAAAATGGACAACTGTCTCCCTTGATAATTTCTGTGGTTTCTGTAGTCTATTCTGGGGTAGTATAATTATACAAATCTGACTTTTGCTTCTAGCCATGAGTTCAGAAAGGCTGCATTGGGAGGAAAACACAAGTCACAAACAGCCCATAATACTCAGAGCATTTCCACCTGCTCCTGAATCAATCTCCTCATGCTTGGCTCTTGCTCACTGAAGATGAATACCATCACAGAGTTCTCCTTGGTGAGTCTGCAGTAGACTTTAGCGGACAGCCCCGACCAGGTCTTCAGAGAGGCCCAGGCATGCCCTCCCAGCAGCAAGAGACACCAGAGTATTTCCCTGGGAGGCTGCAATGCCCAGGACACACATCTCAATCACCTAGTTTCTGCTTCATTAGCCGTGCTGGGCATGCCTGAACGGCACTTTGAAGCAAAGCAGAACCCCAGCTATGCCATATTCAAATATCACTTACTGAGTGACCCTGGAAGAAAAGCAATTGTAGGGTTTGGATGGCTGGGATCAAAATTGAATGTGGACTGCATATTTATCGTCTCCTACCAATATCCACACCGTAAATCAAGCTCTAGCTCTCTGTAGAAATGCTTTCAGGTAGAAAGCACCTTCATGTTATGCTTGTCACCCTAAAACAGGGTATTTTCTAACATTTAAAGCCAGCAGCAGCAAACCATTCAGCTAAATAAGGGAATACTCTTAATACAACAAATGTTCTCCCCGGCGCCTAACTCCCATACAAGCTGAATGAAAATACATATCCTTGCCCTCAGTATAAAGAATGAGCAGAGGTTTTTGTTTTTCTTTTTTTAAAGACGGAGGGGCCCACTTATAACCTCTTTCACAATCGCGATTGAACAAATGGGCTGCTCTTTGTAAAAGAATAACCACATGAGCTGGGGTGTAGCTCAGTGGTAGAGCAAGCGCTCAATATGCAGGAGCACCAGCTTCCATCCCAGCACCAAAAGAGAAACAAAATGAACAAAGACTACAAAAGAATCCCCTTCAGTCAAAATAGGACATTGTTATTTTCATATTTACGCTTGTGTCAACAGTATTTCAGAGGCTTACACAATAAATACCATTGTCTGCCCTAAGGACCTTTCCCATCAAAAGTATTAATAAAACAAGAAGGAAGCCCGCAACGAAGAAGTGGGAGCCAGGGGTGGGAGGCCTTGGGCAGTATGTGGGCTGCCCCAGCTTGGAGGACTCTGAAAAGAAAAGCCGTCGTGATGAGCAGGATAAAGACAGTGGTGTGGAAGAGAAAAGAACAGCAGTTGTTGCACTGAGTATTTATTCCCAGTGCCCCCTTGCCAGGACCCTGAGCTGAGGCTGCATGCAAGCAAGCATGGTGACTAGGTGTGGTCCCAGAGATGCCACTGGGAAGTCACTGCGTGCGGTTTGGATCCAAGTCCTTAATCACTTCTATAAGCCCTAGGTTCCTAGGCTGTAACATAGGTTAACAATAGCTATACCCACTCACCTCGAGTCCCTCAGCTCCAAGCTGATTAAATGGAAAAGTGAAGACATAACAGTGCTTATATAACACTCTCCCCCACCCCATGTGTGTGTGTGTGTGTATGTGTGTGTAGGGTGTTTGCATGAGGACATATTTGTATGCATGTATGTGTGTATATGTTGTATATGCTGTGTGCAGGCACATACATATTGAAGCTGCCGGCCAGCCAATGGCCTCATTCATCAAGAACCACCCACCTCATTTCATTGGTCTAGAGCTTGCTGAGCAGATGAAGCTGGCCAACCAGCAGGGTTCAGGGACCTGCCTGCCTCCAGGTCCCCAGAACTGGGATGGTAAGTCCATGCCACATCTGACATTTTGGCATGGGTTCTAAAGATTGAAGTTAAGTCTTAGCACACCACTGACCGAGCTATCTCTCAAGCCACAGTTTTTCAAAGTTCTGCATAAATCTAATCTACTTTCTCTTAAAATAAATGTGCTTTCCTTTATCTACCACCAAGGAAGTGGTAGAATGGCCAGTGAGTAAACCTCAGGCCACCCAAGTGTGTTGGGGTCAGCACTGCACACATTATATGGCTAACTCTGGAATCAATATTTTTCATTCAAAACAAAAATATTGGACCTAACTCTCCTGGGCTAAATCTAAAGATGCTTCACATCCTTAAATAATTCTCTGACTCTGAGTTTAAAGCCATAGGTTGTTAAATAAATCACATTTGATGCCAAAACAAATACCTAGTACCATATGGGCCTTCTTGCTGACTGTAATCTGGATTCAGGGTTGCCATAAATCATGTTGTGTCCCCTGAGATAGTGCCGACGTCAGACTGGAGTGGGTGTATTTATCCTACTCTCTACAAGAAGGGGTCAGTGTGTTTCTTACTGTTCCCAATCCCAACACCAATCCCAACAACCTTGGATGCTCTTTATTCTATAAGTCATGTGGGGGAGGGGGCTTGTCACCCATAACCTTCTAACTCTAGAGAGCTACTTCAAGGCCTGGACTTATGAAACAATACTTTAAAGGTTTCCTAAGTCTGGTGCCTCCAAAATAAAAGAGGCACTGCTTGCCTGAACAATAAAAATGCCTTTACAATTGCATGAGTCAGCACACAGATGGAAAAAAATAGATGGAAAGGTGTTTATCAAGGAAAATATCGAGCTTTGGGTGGCTCCTAAAATCCAGGGCTGTCGCTCTGAGTGGTACGGGTGTGATCTCACACTAGGGTCACACTTAACACGCATTAGCTAAGCACTAGATCTACGATCTCACCACTCTTGTGTTTCGCCAGCATTCTGAAAGCCAGCAACAAAGGGCAATATGGCACAGGTATAGGAGATTTATCTAAAACCCACCTGTGTTAAGTAATCAAGCTATTCACAGAAGTCCCATTTGTAGATCACAGGTGATACACCTAGGCAGCAATATACAGAAGCTGCAATAAGTGGTTGTGACTGGCTGCTTAAGCTGCGGGTTTAAAGATGCCCTCCTCGCCCTTTCCTTTGGCAGCCTGAGCCCCATTCATCTTAGCTCACTTCTATAGAATTCATAGCCCTTGGTTGAATGTGCTGCCTCCTCTCACATGTGAATTAAATTAAATGCTCAAACAGCTAATGTCAGTGTGCCATCCAAGGGAAGAAAATTCTGCCTGCCTGCCCCACTGTGCTTCTAATACCTGTTGAGTTTTGTTCAGTTTTAGTGGCTGAAGAGTATTTCAGTTTTTGAGATACGGCACATAAAATAATAATAATAAAAAAAAAACAATCCCATACTAAGCTTAATCATTGTACTAAGCCAGGAAGAAAGCATGACACCATGAAATAGTCTGTGTTAGGAAATGTGGGACTCCATCCTTCTCTATCACTAAGACCCAGATGACTCTTTAGTGAAGTGAAAGATGGGAAACTCACTAGGGGACCATTGTGAGGATTAAATGAAGTAACTGAGACCATGCAAATAAGAGACGTGATGCTGTTATCTAACCAACATCATATGACTGAATGCATGGATGTGTATAGAATGCATAGATACATAAGTGATAGATGATAGAGAGATAGATGAAGGGGTAGGTAGGTAGATAGGTAGGTAGATAGATAGATAGATAGATAGATAGATAGATAGATGATTGATTGATAGATGATAGATAGATAGATAGATAGATAGATAGATGATAGATAGATAGATGATTGATTGATAGATAGTAGATAGATAGATAGATAGATAGATAGATAGATAGATAGACAGACAGATGGTAGATAGATGATAGATAGATAGATAGATAGATAGATAGATAGATAGATAGATAATGGATGGATAGATAGATAGATGATTGATAGATAGATAGATGATAGATAGATAGATAGATAGATAGATAGATAGATAGATAGATAAATGGATAGATATATAGATAGATGGATAGATAGGCAGATGGATGATAGATGATATATAGAGAGATATAGATGAATAGATAGATAGATAGATAGATAGATAGATAGATAGATAGATAGATAGATAGATAGGCAGGCAGATGGATGATAGATGATATAGAGAGAGATATAGATGATAGATAGATAGATAGATAGATAGATAGATAGATAGATAGATAGATAGATATTACTGCTAAAACAAAGTCCTAGTATATATACAGGTTATATCTTAGGAATAGGAAGATGGTTGAGTAAGAACAGTTGCTGTGAAGGCAAGAGGACCTGAGTTAAAGTTCCAAGCACCCACGTAAAGGCTAGACATTGTCATACATGCCTGTATTCAACACTGGGAGTTAGAGACAAGCAGATCCCAGTAGCTGGCTCCCAGTCAGCCTAAGGTAAATGGGTAGTTCCTGGTTCAGAGACACTGCCTCAAAAGACAAGGTGCAGAGAAATAAAGACCCCTGATGACTTTGAGTGTGCACATATACACACACAACACAATGATGTTGAACACGTCGAATGGGGGAAACGCGAGTCAAATAATCCCACGCTAACTCCAAATAGAGTATTTTAAGGTTTGTTTTATTAAAAGGAAAAACTCACAGAACAGGAAGGCAGGTCCAACATCAAGGTGTGGAATGCGGGAAGAGAGAGGCTAGCGGATGGGACTGCGGCCTTTTGGTACCCCAAAGCCACACCTCAGCCTGGTCCAGCCTCTCAAAGGCCATTGGCTGAAGGAGGTTCCCCATCACCATAACATCAATAATCAAATGTTAAAATTCAGAGGGTCTCTAGGGAGAAAATAAAATGATGGATGCCAGGGGCTGGTGGAAAGGGAAATTGGGAGTTACTGTTTAGTACTAAAGTGTTACTTTTATGAGGTAAAAACAGCTGTGAACACAGATAGTGGGGACAGCTGGGAGATTTTAATAATTCATCGATGCCACCGAACCGTAATGAGTAAGATGGGAACTAGTTGCTTTCTGAGTGCTGTGGCAATGTCTGACAGAAGGAACCGAAGGAAAGAAGGGTTGATGTTGACTCACAGGTTACAGGTACAGTTCCCTGTGGTGGGGGAAGCAAGGTGGAAAGAGGCCGCTGATCGCATTGCATCCACGGTGGATGCTGGTGTTCAACTCCTACAATCCTTTCCCTTATTTTTTTTTTTTTGCTTCTTTTGATTTTTTTATTAAGAATTTTTAAAACAATCTTTTCTTATTTTACATAGCTATCTCTGTTCCCACTCCTTCCCCTCCTCCTGCCCCTTTTCCCTCCACCCTCCATCCACTCCTCAGAAAGGGTAAGGCTTCCCAAGAAGAGTCAACAAAGTCTGACATTTCACTTCAAGGCAAGACCAAGGCCCTCCCCCCTATATCTAGACCAAGCAAAACATCCCTCCAAAGAGAATGTGCTCCAAGACGCCAGTTCAAGCACTAGGGATAAATCCTGGTCCCACTGCCAGTGGCCCCACAGACGTCCAAGCCTCACAATTGTTCCCCACATTCAGAGGGCCTAGTTTGGTCCTATGCAGGTTTCCCTGCCATCAGTCCAGAGTCTGTGAGCTCTCACTAGCTCAGGTCAGCTGTTTCTGTGGGTATCACCATCATGGTCTTGACCCCTTTGCTCAAACTATCGTTCCTTCCTCTCTTAGACTGGTCTCCAATAGCTTGGCCCAGTGCTTCACTGTAGGTCTCTGTATTTGCTTCCATCAGTTGCTAGTTGAAGGTTCTATGGTGACAATTAAAGTAGTCATCAATCTGATTACAGGGGAAGGCTAGTTAAGGTGTCCTCTCCACTGTTGCTTAGAGTCTTAGCTGAGGTCATCCCTATGGATTCCTGGAAATTTCCCTAGTGCCATGATTCTTGCTAGCCCTTTGATGGCTCCCTCAATCAAGATATCTCTTTCCTTGTGCTCCCTCTCTGTCCTTCCCCCTTCTTAAGCATCCTGTTCCCTCATGTTCTCCTCCTCCCTCCCCTTCTTCCCTCCTTCTCTCCTTTCACCCTCTCTTCTCCTCCACCCCATACTCCCAACATAAATCCAGTCACACTGAACCTCACTGGAGAGAAAGTGGGAAGTAGTTTTGAATGTATGAGTACAGGAGACCACTTCCAAAATATAACACCAGTAGCACAGACACTGAGAAGCACAATTAATAAATAGGACCTTCTAAAACTGAGAAGCTTCTGTAAGGCAAAGGATACAGTCACTAAGACAAAACGGCAGCCTACAGAATGAGGAAAGGTCATTACTTAACCCCACATCAGACAGAGGACTGATCACCAAAACACATAAGAACTCAAGAAACTAGACATCAAATTACTAATAATCTAATCAAAAAATGGGGTACAGGTCTAAACAGAGAATTCTCAACGAAAGAATTACAAATGGTCAAAAGACACTTAAGGACCCCTCAACAACCTTAGCCATCATGGAAATGCAAATGTAAATCAAAACGACTCTGAGATACCATCTTACACCAGTCAGAATGGCTAAGATCAAAAACATCAAAGATAGCTTGTGCTTAAGAGGATGCAGAGTAAGGGGAACACTCATCCATTGCTGGTGGGAGTGCAAACTTATACAGCCACTTTGGAAATCAGTGTGGTAGTTTGTCAGAAATTTGGGGATCAATCTACCTCAAAACCCAGCAATACCATGCTTGGACATATACCCAAAAGATGTTCACTCATATTTCAAGGACATTTGTTCAACTATTTTTGTAGTAGCAATATTTGTCATAACCATAACTAACCCTAGATGCCCCTCAACTGAAGAATGGATAAAGAAAATGTGGCACATTTACACAATGGAGTACGACTCAGCAGTAAAAAACAATGACATCTTGAAATTTGCATGCAAATAGGTGGAACTAGAAAAAACAAACCATCCTGAGTGAGGTAATCCAGACCCAAATAGACAAATATGGTATGTACTCACTCATAAGCAGATATTAGACGTAAAGCAAAGGATAACCAACCTATAGTCCTTGATCCCAGAGAAGCTAGGTAACAAGGAGAACCCTAAGAGAGACATACATGGATTCCCCTGGGAAGGGGAAACAAGATCTCCTATTCTCCTTTCTACCCAGTTTAAAACCCCAGACCAAGGAATAGTGCTGTCCACATTTAGGGTGGGCCTTTCCACCTCAACCATCCAATCTAGAACTCCAGGTGTGGTGCCACAAGCCTATAATTCCAGCACTTGGAAGATGGAGATGAGAAGGCCAAAGTCATCTCTGACTACATAATAAGACTGAGAAAGCCTAGGCTATATGGGATGCTGTGTCGAAAGAAAGGAAGAAAGGAAGAAAGGAAGAAAGGAAGAAAGGAAGAAAGGAAGAAAGAAAGAAAGAAAGAAAGAAAGAAAGAAAGAAAGAAAGAAAGAAAGAAAGAAAGAAAGAAAACTAAAGAGGGAGACCTAACTTCACCATATACAATATAATAATATCTAATCAGTTCATCATTATGCTCATAAGAGGTGAAGCAGATATAGAGCTAAAAAGCCCAGCGAAGGATAAAGAGGAATGAGGGTAGCAATCGAGAACAAACATGGTTTTGAACTTGTATCTCTAAGCTGATAGAGGATTCAGATAAATGCTCTCAAAGAATTTCCAGGGAGCTTAGAGGTCAGCTAGCCTGGCATATGGAACAGAAACAACAGAAAACCCTTTCTCGAATAAGGTGGAAGACAAGGATGAACACCCAAGGTTGTCCTCTGACGTCTATACTCACAAACACACATGCACAGACATGTACACACATGCCCACACACACATGTACACACATGCACAGGCGCGCACACACACACCATAATCATACTCAAATATTAAAAAGACAAAGGAGTTCTGGTAAATCTTCCTGACCTGGTACAGAATGAGGCAGACAACTACAGCATCTATACCTTGCAGAATAGACCCAAGGGATCATAGTAGATAAAACCCTTGAAACCAAAGAAATGAACGCCCCAGGATGAAAGTGAGTGATCAAGAATTTGGGAAAGATGGGACAAAGGACAACATGTAAGCAGAGGGGACTCTGAACAAACAGGTTGAAAAAGCAAAACATGTGGGCTCTGTGAAGACACACCAGCGGTAGACACCTTGGTTTTATGTAAAGGACCACGGTCAGCAGGGATGGGAGAAACCGAGCCTGGGGTTCTAGAGGTCGACGAGTGAACAAAGCATCTGTAGGAAGGACTATCCAGCGTCGCACTAGGAAATGGTCCAGGAGAGGGTCTTCAGTACCACAGCTTGCTGTATGTCAGCTCAAAGCTTTCTACCACCTAACCTCACCATGTACCTCCCATCTGCCAGTCTATCAATGCAAGCCAATCAAGTTCAAGGACTGCCAAAACTCGGGGGAAGTGGAAAACAGACCCCACATCCGTGACAGAGTGGCCATGAATTAGAAAATATAACCATTGCCGCTTGCCATTATTAGTGCCTTATATCACTTACTGTGTTCCAGTTATGTTATATGAGAATTATTTTTTGTCTTAAAGACGGAGTCTCGCTATTATAGATCTATCTGGCCCCAGACTCACAAAGATCCACCTGCCCTCTGCCTCCCAAGTACTGGGATTAAAAGTCAGTGCCACCACACCCAGTTCAAATTTCATTCTTTTTAAAGTTGAATAACCTTCCATGGTATGTCTGTAACACATATGTACATTTGTCTGTCAGTGAATATTTGATCACCCCCATCATTTGACTATGGTAAATGAAGTTAAAATGAATAAAGGAAACAGATATCTTTTCCCGAGTCCCTGTTTTCAATTTTTGCAGAAACACACTCAGAAGTAAAAGTGTTTTTATTGTGTTCAGCAAATCAGGGACTGGCTAAATAAATTATAAGCACTCTGGTAGTGTCTTCTGTAGAGGACTCAAGAGCTCCCATGCTGCTACGCACCTTCCCTATTCCTGGCAGCCCTCCAGCTCTTGCCTTCGCCATAGCTCACGTCCCCCCTGATGTCTTTCCCTTGTTTCCTAGACTAGAACTCTGTCAGGAGACAGATTGTGTCTTCAGCCCCAATTCCTCAATACCTGGCATGCGATATGAGCTTAGTAAGTGTTGACTGTGTAAAAAATAGATGAGCTAGGAATAGAACAGTCGTAAACCACCTGGTACGAAACTTGATTCAGATGTTATTGGCTGTCTATCAAGGATATGGACCTACCCTGTGATTTAAGGAACACAAAAGGAAAATCTTAAAATGGCTAGAAAACTCTCAGGAGACATATGGGTCCAGCTAGCCCTGGAGGACACCACAGCGGGCTGTGTTCTTTTCATCTTAATACCCATAGATGTGTAAGGTTCTTGAAAGCCTAGTCTAGGTGGGGACGGGACAGGTGAGTTCTTTGCACACAAGCATTCGTGTGTGCACCATGTTCTGTTTTTATTCGATGTCTGTGAGTACAAATACACAGGTGTAATAATAATTATCACCTACAGGTATGATAATAAATAAATATCTAACATCCAAAAACCCTGGCACGCCTTTAATCCCAGCACTCGGGAGGCAGAGGCAGGCGGATCTCTGTGAGTTCGAGACCAGCCTGGTCTACGGAGCTAGTTCCAGGACAGGCTCCAAAGCCACAGAGAAACCCTGTCTCAAAAAACCAAAAAGAAAAAAAAAATACTAAAAAAAAAAATACCAAAAACCCTGGAACTATTAATCCACTTTTAAGTATCAAAAAAGTGATTGATTTTGTATGTCAGGAAATTCTTACTCTAGTTCAGACTAGGTCATCCCACTTCTTTCTTATCTCTCATCCTTTTCAAAGGTGGGACAGAGTTCACCTTTAAGAAGCCTTCTTCAGAGGCAGATAGTAATGACGGTGCACGTTTTCAATCCCATCACTCTTGAGGTGGAGGCAGGTGGACTTAGCCTGTCCTTTTCCCATTCAGTGCCTCTCTTTTGAGAATGTATACTCTTTGAGGGCAAATGATTTATGCACCTAGCATATCCCTATTGAACAGCAATTCAGTAAGTATTTGTCAAATGTCTCTACAGACAGAGCTAAGTTTATAAACTTGGAGCATTATGTGGATGGTAGCATATGACTCTAATTCCAGCACTTGAAGGGCTGAGGCAGGAGAATTTTGTGGTTGAGGACAGCCTGGGCTATACAGCAATTCTCTGTCTCAAAAAAAAAAAAAAAAGTTAACCAAGTTACATGCACATCTTGAAAACCTGTGTACGTAAATCTAAAAGTATGTGCACATGTGTGTGAATTTATATATATACACATATCACTGCTGTGGTTTGGAGGATGGTCCCTCTAAATTTCCTGTGTTGACAGTCACCAATGTGACAATACTAAGAAGGAAGCCCTCATGGGAGCTAAGTTGTGATACTGGACCCCTCAAGGGTGTGACCAGGGCCTTCATGAGAGGATTCTTCTTCCTTCTGTCTTGGGATGACAGGGTCTGTCCCTTTTGTTCTTCTGCCTTGTACCACGTGAATAGGGAAGCCCTCACGAGACACCGACCACCAGCATCTCGATAGGAATTTCCCAGCTTCTAGCACCGTGAAGAAATAAAGTTCGGTACTTTTTCTGTATCGTTACATTTGTTTATTTTATGTGTATGGGTACATACATGTGTGGGCACGACCATGTCATGATGCACACATAGAGGTCAGAGGACAACCTACAAGGAGAGTTCCACCGTGTGGGCGCCAGGAATGGAATCCAGGTCATCGGTCTTTGCAGCAAGCACCTCCCCCCAGGTAGCTCTCTTTCCAGCCCCAACTTTCTGCTTCATACAATTTAGAGGGATTTTATACAGGAATTCATAAAATTCAGAGGAATTTTATACAGGAATTCATAAAATTCAGAGGAATTTTATACAGAACAAACTGTCCCTGGTCAGATGTCTGCTGGTCGAGGTAGCCTTGCTGCGACTTTGACATCTGTTACCGGCCATCTACTTGCCCTGCTGAACGGAATGCTATCTCGCACACTAATTCATTGTGGGTTTTCAAGACCAGACAGTTACTTTTGCATTTCCCATCCTGCCTCTGGACCTCGGCGACATTTATATTTAAGTCGTGTTTTACAGATATCAAAAGTCACCATTATGCTTTCATTTTAAAGATGATCCCCCGAGACTTAAGAGTACTTTATTTTCACGGTTGTTGGTGCTGGAATCACAAAGAGCAATTTCTGAGGTCAGGAGGGTCAATAGCTGTATTAGGAAAATGCCTTCTTTTTTAAAAAATTATGCTTTTAAAATGTAAATGCTTTAGAAATTAGAGCCAAGTCCCGGCTCTAATTTAAATCGCATTCGCCCCAGATAGAGTCTGTGTGGGCACTCTGAGAAGCCTGTGCCTGTGTTAGGACAGGCTTCTCCCAGAGTCTAGGGTAATGATAAGAAGGAACTGAGCCCAGGGAACACTTCCATGCCCTGAGCCAGAAGTGAGAAGGAAGCAAAAGGATATGGCATGTGACTGTCACTCAGCCTCCCCTCTAGCCCATGGCAAGTTGCGACAAGAGGGGTCTTAGTGCTTCTTCCAGTAAATCCCCCACAGGACCTTTAGACTGTGAGACACCAGCAGCCTCATACGGTGGCGGCCGTGTGTTGGGGTCTGCACCTTTGCACACACTGCCGCCCGGCATGGCAATGACTTGGGTACCCTTGGTATCAAGGGCACCGGCCCCAGCGCCCTCCACTCATCCCACGACTACACGCAGACACTAGCCGTGCGTCTCAGCTGGGCCCTGTGGTGTAGCGTTATTTTATGTCTTTAGCCATTAGACGCAGCTGTAGACACTAAGAGAGGAGATGGTGCTGATGTTTATGAGTGCAGACATTTCATAAAGATTCCCAGACTGTTTTGCTGAATTTGAGGCGACTGTGCTTGTTTTGGAATGATGAAGAGGGTGCACAATAGCACTGTCCATCAGTGTTGTAACATTGGCACACACGGAGGAGACAGCGGCCTGTGAAAGGTGGCCCACAAACCAAAAGGTTTCAGCTGAAGAGTGTCATTTCATTTACAGAAGATGATTCCTTCCCAGAAGACAGGAGACCAAGTAATCATCATTATTCCTATTTAAATCAAGCTATCTGATTTCTTTAAGTGTAGACTTTTAAGAGTTATATGGATAGGAGATGGGTCAGTTCATAAAGTGCTGGCCTTACAAGCATAAGACCTAAGTTCAGGTCCCCAGCACCCACGGGAAAAGCCCACTTGAGGAGCCCACACCCACACTGTCATATGTCAGACTTTCTTCTGAGTATCTGTTTTTTTTTCTCCTAGCCCTAATGCTTAAGCCTATATTAAAATACCTTCAGTGAGATCTCCAACACTGCCTCATTAAAATAAAGGCCAGGTGTGGTGGCATGCACCTATTTAATCTCAACACTGGGAAGGCAGAGACAGGGAGATGCCTAGGGATTGCTGGCCAACAATCTAGCTAAGATAGAGAGATGAGGATTTAGTGAGAACCGTTATATCAAAAAGGATGATGATAATAATAATAATAATATAATAATTAAGGAAAACATCTAACATCAGCCTCAGACCTCCATAAGCACACCATACAAGAAAAAAACAATTTAAACAAGTGTTATACATTCCCATTACCATCTCCAACATGCACTAAAGGAAGTGAAATGATTGTAAGAGTCAGATAGGATGGAGGAACCAGAAGACCAAGTCCCTCTGAATCAGATAAGCAAGGCACATTTGAAGTCACAGAGACTGGAGCAGCAAGCACACGGCCTACGTGGGTCCACACCAGGTCCTCTGCATATATTATAGCTATTAGCTTAATACTTTTATGAGACTCCTGATTATGAGAACGAGTGGGTGTCTGATCTTTGGACTAGTCTTGGGACTCTTTTCCTCCTGTTGGGTTGCCATGTCCAACTTGTATGTCATAGTTTTTGCTTTATCCATTATATTTTATTTTGTCTTGTTTGGTTGTTCTGTCTTGAAATCCTGTGCCTTTCTAATTAGAGAGAAAGGGAGCGGATTTGGATGAGCAGTTGAGAGGAACTGGGAGAGTAGAGGGAGGGGAAAGTGCAATCGTCATATATTGAGAACAGAATCTACAATAAAAAACATTTTGTCATAGATACTTCCAATCACCAGGCGGTGGTGGCACACACACCTTTAATTCCAGCACGCGGGACACAGAGGCAGGTGGATCTCTGTGAGTTCAAGGCCAGCCAGGACTACAAAGCAAAATCCAGGACAGCCAGAGCTGTTACACAGAGAAACCCTGCTTTGAAAAAAACAACAAAACAAAATAAAACAAACCAAAAAAAGATAGTTCCAAACTTTTTCTTTGGAAATACAAACTAGAAGAGTAAAGATCCTGCCTCCCAGTGTCCCTTCTCCATCCCGTTCTCTTGCCTCACCCCACACCAGCATCAATGTATGTAGTTTTCAAATGCACAACACATCTGTGCGGACACATAATTAACTACAAGGCAAAAGCATAAAAACAAGGCATGGGCCTCTTCCAAGGGACAGTTTTAAAATAAGAAATAAGAAGAGACTGATTCAGTCTTCTTCTAACACTACAAGCTGAAATAAACCGTTTTAATTTCTTTTTAATGCAAGGGAAATTAATCAAGAGTAATCAAACGCTTTCAGTATAGAAAAGTATTGCCCAGCTCTGTGTCACTCCTCTGTTCTGGCTGAGTGTGAGAAAATGATAGGAAGTGGCTGGGAGCTGGAAACCACAGATAAGATAGCATTCCGTCCTTCCAGCGAGCCTTCCTTCAGAAACTCGGAAAGGAGACTGAGAGACTCACGACTGATCTCCGAGCAGCGAGTAGCTGGAGGAGCCTTCATGCCAAGCCTGAAGGACAGGGCACATCTCTGAACATGGCTCTCAGTTCCAAGCTGAGATAGGTTGCGAGAAAAGTATCCCTACTGGGGCCCAGAGGTATTTGGTGACTAGATCCACCCCCAAAGTGAGTGGAAAAGCAACTCTGTTCTTCCATAATTTTTCCTTATTTTCTTCTGGTTTTCAGGATGAGCTCTGTTTTATAATCATTAAAGGTATTTAAGTAAGGCTCTCAATTGAAAAGCAACAATGTACAGATGGCGGATTATGCATCCGGGACCTGATTTCTAATTAAACAAGGAGATTAAAACTATTCATTTACCTCTGCACTTCCTGAAATGTAAACACTATTAATAATAAAGGAATAAAGACACACCTTAGCGCCCCAGCCCTCAGAGCCTGGGTGAGGCTCGGACGTTGACCTTAGACTGGGATAGAAGAAAGAAAAGTCTCTCGGACACAAATCACGGGATGCAGAGAACAAGGGAAGAGAGACTAGCAGTGTCTCAGGATGGGAGGCCAGTGGACTTGTGGTAACTCAGTGACAGACAGAAGAGCTGGAAACCAGAGTAGAGCACACGAGAAGAAGGCAGAAGTGCTGAGCCCCTCGTGCTGTGGAATTCCAGAAAACGAAAGATTTGGAGGTGATGGGCACAGGCCAGTGCTGGGACCCTCTTTTTCTCTCAACAGCGTGTGCATTAGTTAAGTTACAAATGACATCCAGCAGCCAGGAGAGCAAAATGTCACCCTTAATGTGGCTTGGGTCCTGGATCAGAAAAAAAAAGCATGTAAACAAACTAACAAAATTCAGATTGAGGTCTGTGGATTGGCTAGTTGCTGTTGTTGTTTTGTTTGGGGGAGGAGGGGTTGTTTGGTTGGTTGGTTGGTTGGTTGTTTTGTTTTTCAAAACAGGGTTTCTTTGTGCAGGACTGGTGGTCAATCCTGGACCTAGCTCTGTAGGGTAGCTCCAGAATGGCCTTGAACTCACAGAGATCTGCCAGCCTCTGCC
Organism: Chionomys nivalis; assembly: GCF_950005125.1. NCBI lineage: Eukaryota > Metazoa > Chordata > Mammalia > Rodentia > Cricetidae > Chionomys > Chionomys nivalis. Next base: position 25,346,207 of record NC_080109.1, on the reverse strand, counting down.
TCCTGAGTGCTGGGATTAAAGGTGTGCGCCAATACCATCCTGCTTGGCCAGTCTTATTATATTCTGAATATCCTATTTTCTGCTGTGATATGTAGTCAGTAAGATGCCACCACTGTGGGAAGCGGGATAAAGGCTAGGAAGGACCTCTGAGTAAAACTTTTGCCACTTTTCCATGAATCCAAAACGACTTCAAACTATAACATTTATTAAAGCGAACTGTTTTCTTGATTACTACGAAAGCTGATATTAGAAAAGAGTTTATTCTGAATTTGAAAACTACCCATCTTATCTCTCCTCAATTAGACCCAATTACTTAGCCGTGATTGCAGGCAGTGAAGAGCAACTCACATCTTGCCATGAGCCAGAGCCAGTAAGCTCTGAGCTGCCTCCAGAGATAGATGACAGCATGTGCTTTATTATGTTTAAGACACAATCTCATTATCTTACTTGGGCTGGTCCTGAACACACTAACTGGGCATGGATGACCTTGAACTTGTGGTCCCCCGCCTTTACCTCCAGAGCGCTAGAATCACAGGTTCACAGGTATGTGCTCCCAGTCCTACTCAGGAACCAACCTAGGGTGTCATTCCTAAAAAGGAAGCACTCTGCCAGTGAGCTCCAAGCTTCCATACAGACAGCATAATCTCCGCGGCTGGGGTATTGGGATCTCCCAAATGAAAGGTGGGGGAAAGAAGGGTTGAGCTATGCTATTCAAAATTACTAAAGACCCCACGAGCTTTTGCTCCTGTTGGTATTGTCGTCTATTTCTGTAGCGAAAGGCCTGATACAATCAATGACACAATCATAGGAACTATGATTATACCTCACGTTATGGGGAGCTTCAGTACAAAGGCAGGTGGTTCCATTATTTGGGACTGACCCAAGGCAGAATATCATGACTATAAGGACATGGTGGTACAAAGCTTAATAGTGGTCAGGAGGCAAAGAGAGAGAGGAGTCAAGGTCCCAGTAGCTCCTTCAAGGACACACCCCCAGTGACCTAACCTCCTCCCACCAGACCCCACCTCCTGAGGTACCACCAAGAGACAAAGCCTTGAGTACAGGCACCTTTAAGACACACATAAGACCCAAACACTAACAATCAGTAACCCTAAAGCACAGTTTTATTATCTATGTATTAATTTATTTCAACAGCATTAATAATTATAGTATAGATTAACATAATATATTTGTGAAAAATAATTACTTTTTCCAAAGGGAAAATACATGAAAAGAGAAATGGCCTTGATATACAATTTTTTTCAGGCCTCCCTTTCTCTAACAGAAACCAGCCTGAGTCTCATCTGTGCCTCTGCATTCAGTCGGCTGTGATAGCACAGGTCACGTTGCCTTGGGAAACTTCTCTAATATGCTCGTAGGAAAATAAAAATGAAATGGATAAATAGCAGCTGAATGTTACTATAAAAACATTTTGACATTTCAGACCTCAGAGATTCCAGGACCACATCTTAAAACTGCCATTCTAACAAATGCCCCTCTACATGGAGAAATAACAAGGTCAATGCTGCCCTAACAGGAGCCAGCAAGCCCCTATAACAAAAGCCAGACGAAGGGTGAATCTGAGACAGAAAGGCTTTGGCTAAATATCTAAAAAGCAGCTAAACCCCTGCCCCAGGACCTCTGGCTTGGCTGACACAGTTGGGTGACAATCTCTCTCTCCACACTAGTAATTTACTAAGAGGTTAGACTCCAACAGAATCCAGACACAGGAATCCTGAGCCGAACTGAATGGCATTCTCTAAAACAGAAAGGCTTGGTGGAGTCACACAGAAGATGCGATGAGATTTCTCTTCCCTCTCTAGAATCCTGGTATGCTAACCATTCCTCAATGCGTGCACGCACGTAAACACACACACACACAACACACATGGCAAAATATTGGGTAACTTTTTCCTGAAGAGACTGAACAATTCAAGAAAAAAATACTGTGTTGATATCTATCAATGAATAACCCTAAATTACTCTAAATTTTTGCTCCAGTCCTGAGAAGGCTTGTCCCTATGCACACAGCTTTAGCTACATTCTTACATGCTAATAGTTCAGAATAACTCAACTAGATACTCTCAGGAAGAAAATGGAAGGACAAGTGTATGAGAAAAATAATAAGGAAACATTCATTAAATACCATGGTAAGTTAAAAACACAAAAGAAATATCTAAAACTCAATAAATATTTTTGAGAGATACCTTTGAGGAAGCTTTTCAGAAAATAGATCAAAGAAAAACTGATAGAAAAATAATTACTTAGAAAATCAAGAATTAATGCAACATGGAGAGAATATAACCCAGAAAGAAGTAACTTACAGATTTGAAACATTTTTCAATTTTGATGAATATGTAAGAAAATCTTTGTAGAATATAAGAGCTTAGGTTTCAAGATTGAGAGATTTTATATTTTATCAGGAAAATACACAAATTTAGGAAGGGGGAGGGCATAAATATAAAACTCCAGAATGCAAGAGAAAAAGAAAATATCCTAAAAGTTCAAAAAAAAAAATACAAAAGCAGACACGTGACAAAGAGATTCAGACTGGTATCAGCCTGACTAGCCACTCTGGAAACCATGGCAATGAAGCAAAGCCTGCACAATTCTCAGGAAAAATGACTCCACACAGAGTTCAGTGTTGAGAAGAGAGTATAGACGTGTATAGAAACATAGACTCTAATAAGGATTGCATCCCATGTAATTTTTCCCAACATGCAAATAGAAGAAACAACACTGGCTGATGATGTCATGTAGACAGAATACACAAGCACACACAAACCCCTACGCTGATGACATCATGTAGACAAATACACGACAAGCACACACAAACCCCTAGGCTGATGACGTCATGTAGACAGAATACATGATGAGCACACACAAACCTCTAGGCTGATGACGTCATGTAGACAGAATACATGACGAGCACACACAAACCCCTAGGCTGATGACATCATGTAGGCAGAATACACGACGAGCACACACAAACCCCTAGGCTCCACGCCAGTATAACTTGAAGCCAGATGTGGTGGTGCACACCCATAATCCCAGTACTCAGGGGCAGCAAGGCCAAATTTCAAGATCAACCCTCTCTACAGATTGAGTTTGAGGCCAGCCTGGGCTGCAGAAGAAGGAGAAGAACAAGGAGAGGGAGAGGAAGGAGGGGCATGAGGGGGTGGGAGGGTGTAATAGGGAGTTTAGAAATCAAGCTTCAGATGACTTCACTCGGGGAAGACATCTGAAGCAGAGCCATACAGCCAGGCTGAACCTGCATTCGCTAGTCACAGTGAGGAAAAGCAACGACTGGTCCTTTTGTGCCGCTAAATGCTAAGGTGATCTGTTACGCAGCAATGGGCAACCAACTCGCAGGTAATCCAGAAAACAAATGGAAGAAATCCAAGATAAAGAAAGCCAGAGCACAGTCATGCAGCCCTCTTAGAGAGCCGATAGCTCAGCTATGAATCTGACGCCTCCCCCAAAAGCACAACTGATATAGCGTACCTACTTTCATAGTAGGCAAAAGTTGCATCATTTTACTCCAAAATGAATCTGCGTTTCATTATGTTCACAAACTACAGCTCCAGACTAAAGTGCTAAAAAATTATACACAACGTTAAGCAAAAGGAAGAATCAAGTAATTATTAAATCTAAGAAGAAAATGTGTTCAAGAAAGTAAACAGTAACTGCCTAGATCAAGTGTGAAAAATATTTATATCATCATAGGAACAAAAACAGTAAACACTGATTTGCCCTCAGAATTCTAATGTTTCTGCTGCAAATGCTAGGAAATAAAGGTATATGGTTGAAAGTATGGAAAAGTATGTAATTAAAAATGATTTCTTATTTTTTTCTTTTCTCTTTTTTCATGTTGATATGGTGTGTGTGTGTGTGTGTGTGTGTGTATGTGTGTGTACAGATGCACTCATCATTTGGGAGTGCAGAGGCCAGAAGCGGATGTCAGATGTCTTCCTTCCTCATTCTCCACCTTGCTTTTGAGACAGGGTCTCCCACTGACCCTTCAGCTCACCATCTCCGCTAGACTAGCTGGCCATACATGTGTCTCCACACTTCAAGCACTCGAAATAGAGGCATAAACTCTCACACCCAGTTATTACATGGATTCTAAAGAACCGAACTCAGGTCTCAATAAAATGGAGGCAAAAACAAAGACACTTCACACGCTGAGCCATCCCTTCAGCCTGAAATGTATCATTGAGTTAGTAAGTCAAGAGATATAATGTCTTTTTAAAGTGTAAGTAGGTTGTTGAGGAATCAGGATAACAGCTGATGGGAGTCAGAATTAGCACATACACCTTGAGAAGCACCTGTGAGCGTGTTTCCACAACAGTTTAGCTGAGCAGAGAAGACCCACGGCAGGGGTGCAGGACTGGATGAAAAGAGGAAGGCACGCAAGACATTTATTTCCACTTCCTGACTGTGATGCCCTGTAATGTCTGTCTCCCACCTAGAGCTCCGACCGCCACACCTCCCCCACCTGACAGACTACCCCCTCAAGCTGTAAGGCAATGGGAGCTCTTCCTCCTTTGAGTTGCTTCTTGTTGGGTCTTTGGTCACAGTCATGAGAAAAGTAGCTAACATACCTGAAAAACGTTATCCCAAACCTTTTAGATAACATGTCAATCAAAGCCAGCGCAGGGCTTGGGAAAGGGTATTTGGCTCTTCTCCCCTTGGAAGCACACTTGGCTCTAATGGGCAGGAGGAACTTTGTACCTTTGCTGTATGGTCTGGGGTCTGTGGGTCTTCTGGATCCTGTACTCTGCCTCCTCCTCCAGCACACTCTAGATCCCTGAGGAGCCTTTATTCACTGTGCTGATTCGCAAACTTACTGTCAGCTGCTGGAAGTAGCAGAAAATCCTGAAGGTTAGGCACCAACGGGCACAGAGCACAGCCACAGCCCTCACCTCCAGGGGTCTCTATTCTCACTGAGGCTGAAGTCCAAAGAGTGGTAGGGATGGAAACGTGTCAGTTACGAAGCGGCTCACCTACCCAGAGGCGTCCTTCAGCTCTGAGTGTTTTTTGGAGCCAGCACCGATGGGAGCCTGGACACCTCAGGGCAGTGACTGAGATAAGTGACCACTTCCTACAGGGATCCAGCGTGCTTTCAAAGTCAAAGAACCACAGCTATCTGGACATCACGCTGAACATCTCTACAAGACTTGAGTTTCATGCTTCAACAGTCAAGCCGGTACCCCCAAGGCTGCCTGTCAGAACACAGAGGGCTAACAGAAAGACGAGCAACTCTAGATCTAAGGATAGAGACATGTCACTTCCTCCTCCCTTTGAAACTGTCCCCAGATGCGAGACAGAAGTTTGACTCTTTCACATCTAAAGCCAATTAATCAAATTGAGTTGGCTGAGTTTGAAAGTTGGCAGACAGGTGACATTTTCAAGGATCCTGCCCAATAACTCCCCATTGCGTTGTTACCAGCTACTGAAGAGGGCAATGCAACAACCCCGGGGTACGACAGGTCTTTCCGACTGAGAGAAAGAAAACCCATTTTAAAGCAATTTCACATCGTGTGGGTCATGATAACTTTGAGAACTGATTTCTTTTCTTATTTTTCTCTCTCTTTTCTTTGTCAGGGACCTTAGGTTGCTTTCTTCCCTTATCTGAAGGTCTACTGGGGTGATAGTAAAACCCACAAACTAAGCTAGGATGAGTCTAATGTCTCTACATCCAACGTGAATAGTTAGCAATTAAGCCCGGGGGTAATGTAGCAAAAAGGAAAGCAGTGAACAGAGTACACAGGACTTCAGCCTTATCCACGCCAAAGAATGTTCTGCTTCAATGGTATCATCTCTGTTGAAGATGATGATGTATAAGAGAATGATCAAAGTAAAGCCAAATTAAAAACATACACACACACACACACACACACAAGGTTAAAGCTCATCTTGCTTGCGTATTACTGTAACAGGGTCTCTGGGGTAGTTAATCTCAACTGTCAGCTTTATGGGATCTAGAATCACCACAGAAAGGAGACCCCAGGCTTGTACACTAGTGATTATCTAGATAGGTCAATGGAGACAGGAGGACCCACCCGAAATGTGGGAGGAGCTTTTCCACAGGATTGGGTCCTGAGTTGAATACAAAGGAGAAAACCGCAAGCTGAGCCCCAACAACCACCGCTTCCTTACTGCAGATGTGACCAGCCATTCCTGCCACTGTGACTTCCCCACCATGATGGACTGTGTCGCCTTGAACTATAAACCAAAATAAACTCTGCTTTCCTCAAGTTGCTTTGGTATCAGAGTAATGGGAAAAGAGACTAATACAGCCCAAGCTGGCCTGGCAGTCACTGAGAAGCCAAGCCAAGGATGATATTGAACTCATGACCTTTTGCCTCCACCTCCACAGAGCTTACAAGAATGCACCACGACACCTGGCAAGCCATATCTTAAGTTAGCATTCTTTACTCAGGCCTTGTAGACCGTCTACTGTTGTATGTGTATTTAGAAACATCAAGGGAACAGTTATCATGAACTTTTCACATATACAGAGAGCTGTGTAATGCATAAATAATTTATCTGTGTAAGTTAAGCAAGATTTGCTATTCACTTAGAAAAGAAATTGAAATATGTGTCCATCAGGAAAACAGTATGTTTTTACCTTCTGAGCAGAGCAGCATTTGTGCACAGCAATGTTTACTGAAGAAGTGTGTTCTGGGCAGTATCCTAGGCTCTAGGGAACACAGCAGCCCTCTGAGTATCTATTGATGCTAAATGAGAATCCCAAAATTTAGTGACGCAAAAAAATGACAATCAAGGGCTGGAGACATAGTTCAGTCACAGAGCTAAGTCTCAAGTCTTGTTCTTAACACTGGAGGGAAATTATTTTAAAAAACTGTTTTTATTATTATGCCTCATGGTTCTGCCGTCTGTCTGGCATCACCTAAACTCTAGGGTATCTGACAGGGCTCCAACCAGATGGCAAGAGCAGCTTACAATCATTGCAAAGGCTTCCTTAAACATTTAATAGATAGTTAGTGCTATGTGTTCTTGAAGACCTCATCTGGAGAAGTTAAACATAGCCTCCTAGGGGAGCCTGGGTTTTTTTTTTTTTTCATAGCATGGCAGCTGGGCTCCAAGATGGACAGTCTCAAGAGGACTAGCTGTAAGCTAACTTGTCTTTTTTCCTTTCTTTTTTTATTATTACTTAATTGAAAATTTATATACCAATCCCACTTCCCACTCCCTCCCCTCCTCCAGTTTCCTCTACCTACCCCGCTCCACACATCCATATCCACTCTTCAGAGAGGGTAAGGCTTCCCATGAGGAGTCAACAGAGTCTAGCACACTGCCTTGAGGCAGGACCAAGGCCCTCCCCGCTATAGCTAGGCTGAGCAAGGTAGCCTTCCAAAGAGAATGGGCTCCAAAAAGACAGTTCAAGCAGTAGAGATAAATCCTGGCCCCACTGTAGATGGCCCCTCAAAACTGTCCCAGCCATACAACTGCTACCCACATTCAAAGGTCTAGTTTGGTCCTTTGCTCGTTCCCCTACTATCAGTCCAGAGCCAGTGAGCTCCCATTACCTCAGGCCAGCTGTTTCAGTGGGTATCCCCATCATGGTCTTGACCCCTTTGCTCATACTATCGCTCCTCCATCTCTTCGACTGGACTTTGGGAGCTCAGCTCAGAGCTTCGCTGTGTATCTCTTGCATCTGCTTCCATCAGTGGCTGGGTCAAGGTTCTATGATGGCAATTAAGAAAGTCATCAATCTGATTGCAGGGGAAGCCCAGTTCAGGCACCCTCTCCACTGTTGCTTAGGTCTTAGCTGGGGTCATCCTTGTGGATTCCTGGAAACTTCCTTAGTATCAGGTTTCTTGCTTGCCCCATAATGACTCCCTCAAGCAAGGTATCTCTTTCCTAATTCTCCCTCTCTGTTTTTCCCCCATCTCAACCATCTAGTTTCCTCATGTTCTCCTCCCCCTCCCCTTCTCCCCCCCTCCTTTTCTTCCATCCTCCCTTCTCCCCTTATCCTCACACTCCCAATTTTCTGAAGAGATCTTGTCTATTTTGCCTTCCCAGGGAAAACCATATATGTTTCTGTGAGGTTTCTCCTTGTTTCCTAGCTTCTCTGGGATCATGGACAATAAGCTGGTTATCCTTGCTTTACACCTAATACCCACTTATGAGTGAGTGCATACTGTGTTGTCTTTCTGGGTCTGGGTCACCTCACTCAGGATGGTTCTTTCTAGTTCCATCCATTTATATGCAAATTTCAAGTTGTCACTGTTTTTTACCCCTGTGTAGTACTCCATTGTGTAAATGTACCACATTTTCTTTATCTATTCTTCAGTTGAGGGACATCTACATTGTTTGCAGGTTCTTATCATTACAAATAATGCTGCTATGAGCATAGTTGAGCAAATATCCCTGTAGTATGATTGAGCATGCTTTGGGTATATGCCCAAGATTGCTATTGCTGGGTCTTGAGGTAGGTTGATTCCCAATTTTCTGAGAAACTGCCATACTGATTTCCAAGAGGTTATACAAGTTTGCATTCCCACCTGCAATGGATGAGTGTTCCCCTTACTCCACATCCTTTCCAGCAGAAGCTATCATTGGTGTTTTTGATCTTAGCCTTTCTGACTGCTGTAAGATAGAATCTCAGAGTCATTTTGATTTGTTTTTTCCTGATGGCTAAGGATGCTGAGCAGATCCTTAAGTGTCTTTCGGCCATTTGAGATTCTTCTGTTGAGAATTCTCTGTTTAGGTCTATACCCCATTTTTTAATTGGATTATTTGGTATTTTAGTGTCTAGTTTCTTGAGTTCTTTATATATTTTGGAGACCAGTCTTCTGTCTGATGTGGGGTTGGTGAAGATCTTTTCCCATGCAGTAGGATGCTGTTTTTGTCTTATTGACTGTGTTCTTTGCTTTACAGAAGCTTCTCAGTTTCAGAAGGTCCCATTTATTGATTGATGCTCTCAGTGTCTGTGATACTGGTGTTATAATTAGGAAGTGGTCTCCTATACCCATGTGTTCAAGGCTACTTCCCACTTTATCTTCTTTGAGACTCAGTGTAGCTGGATTTGTATTGAGGTCTTTGAGCCATTTGAACTTACGTTTTGTGCATGGGGATAGGTATGGATCTATTTGCATTCTTTTACATGTTGACATCCAGTTATGCCAGCACCATTTATTTAAAATGTTTTCTTTTTTCCATTGAATAATTTTAGCTTCTTTGAAAAAAATCAGGTGTTCATAGTTGTATGGTTAATATCAGTATCTTCAATATGATTCCGTTGGTACACTTGTCTGTTTTTATGCCATTTCCAAGCTGTTTTCATTACTGTAGCTCTATAATAGAGTTTGACTTCAGGGATGTAGAAGCATCCGAAAGTTTCTTTATTGTACAGGATTGTTTTAGCTATTCTGGGTTTTTCGTTTGTCCACATGAAGATGATTATTGTTCTTTTTGAGGTCAGTGAAGAATTGTGTTTGGATTTGATGGGAATTCCATTGAATCTGTATACTGCCTTTGGTATGATTGCCATTTTTATTACATTGATCCAACCTATCCAAGAGCATGGGAGATCTTTTCATTTTCTGGTATCTTCTTCAATTTCTTTCTTCAAAGACTTAATGTTCTTGTCATACTTGTCTTTCACTTCTTTGGTTAGTGATACCCCAAGGTATTTTATGTTATTTGTGACTATTGTAAGTGGTGATGCGTCTCTGATTTCTTTCTCAGCCCCTTTATCATTGTATATAGGAGGACTACTGATTTTGTTTTTGTTTTTGTTTTTTTGAGTTGATCTTATATCCTGCCACATCACTGAAAGTATTTATCAGCTATAGGAGTTCCTTCACTGAATTTTTGGGATTTGGGGGATTTTTTTCCAGTATTTTATTGAGTATTTTGCATTAATGTTCATGAGCGAGATTGATCTGTAAATCTCTTTCTTGGTTGAGTCTTTGTGTAGTTTTTGTATCAAGGTAACTGTAGCCTCATAAAAAGAGTTTGGCAATGTTCTTTTGTTTCTATTGTTTGAAACAATTTGAAGAGTATAAGTATTAGCTCTTCTTTAAAGTTCTAGGGGAAATCTGCACTGAAACCATCGTTCCCTGGGCTTTTTTGGAAGGGGAGACACTTTAATGACTGTTTATATTTCCTTAGGGGCTATAGGTCCATGTATATGGTTCATATGGTATTGATTTAATTTTGGTATGTGGTACCTATCCAAAAAAAATTGTTGATTTCTTTTAGATTTTCCAATTTTGTGAAGTACAGGCTTTCAAAGTATCACCAAATGATTCTCTGGATTTCCTCAGTCTCTGTTGTTATGACCCCCTTTTCATTTCTGATTTTGTTAAATTGGATATTCTCTTTCTGCCTTTAGGTTACTTTGGATAAGGGTTTGTCAGCTCATGGGTTAGCAAAACCAACATTATAAAAATACCAAAGCAACCTATAAATTCAATGCAATCGCCATCAAAATCCCAGCAGCATTCCTCGAAGAGCTAAAAAAAAATACTAAACTTCATATGGAAGCACAAAAGACAAAGCCCCACCCCACCCCACCCCCATCCCATCCCATCCCACTGCAAATAGCCAAAACAATCCTGAGCAAAAAGAACAATCCCAGGGGTGCCACACTCAGTCTCATATTGTCTTACAGAACCTTAATAGCAAAAATTATGGTTCTGCACAAAAGCAGACATGTTGAGCAGGAAGAAAAGGCTCTCAAGCCCAGAACTAAACCCACACAGTTACAACCACCTAAGTTCTGCCAGCGCTGTCAACAACGTGATTGTTTAACAAATGGCACTGGGAGAACTGGGCTTGCACGTGCAGAAGGATGGAACTGGATCCGTAAGTCTCACCCTACACAAAGATCAACTCAAAATGGATGAGAGGCTTTACATGGCACTTGAAACTCCGAAACTCCTGGAGACAAATGCAAAGGAAACACTTCAAGAGAAAAAAGCCTCTGAAATGGACTCACGTGTGCAGGAAATAGTCCCAAGAGTTGACAAATGGCTTAGGTGAAGTTAAAAGGTTTCTGCAGGCTGGGTGTGGTGGCACACGTCTTTAATGGCAGCACTCAGAAGGCAGGGATGGGAGGATCTCTGTAAGGTCATGTCTAGCTTTGTCTACATAGCAAGCTCCAGGACAGTCAGATCTACATAGAACAGGCCGGTCTGCATACATCAAGTCAGGTCTACATAGAAAGATTCTGTTTTCTAAAAGGAAAAAGAAGTTTCTGTGCAATAAAGGAAGGCACCACCCAGAATAAAGAGATGGGCTACAGATGGGAGGGAAGAATCTTTGTCAATTCCTTATCAAACATGAGGGTACAGTACAAAATATTAAAAAACTGAAAAAGCCCAACAATCATCAATAGCAAAGCTTCCATTCCATACACAGAGTCACTGCATAGAAAATTCTCAAAGAAAGACAAGAGTAAGAGCCAAATTGAATGTCGCTAGGCTGCACGCTCATCACGAGCAGATTTTGTTCAACATACTGTGATAGCTGATCCTGTATCAAGGTTTATATCAGGGTTAATCCCCACTACACCTCTCAGGATTCAGAAGGACCACCATAGCAGGCAAAAACCCTGCTAATAGGGCTGAGGGGAAGCAAAATAAATTAGCTCACATAAGTCTTCACCATGTCTCGTTTGTTCTTCCTACGCTCTCTCCAATGCTCTCTTGACGTTTCCCTTTCCATGTTCCTCGCTGTCTACCCATCCCACAAGGTTCTCAGCTTATATACCCACACAGACATAGTTAACAAACATGCGTTTGTTAGGGGTGACAGGGTGGACAAGACTGACAGGTGGGTGGTATATGCTGCAGAAGGAGCATGGCTGTGAAGCTCCCCGCAAATGCCAGGAGGATTAGGGTGGGGCTTGACCCTCAAAGTGAGTGCTGTATCTGCTGGCATCCAAGAGAGAAGGAATTTCTTTCTCTGGGGCTGGTTTAGCAACCCAGGCTTTTTCCTGCCTATTTTAGAGGTAAAGGTACAAACAGTTAATTTCTTAGACTAGGTAAGACCTTGTGTCAAATGAAAGGTGAAGGAAAGCACAGAATATTAACAGCTTGTTAGGGTAGAGCAAAGGCCAGTAGGTTATACTCTCCTGAGTTGGCTGTTAGAGAATTCAGGGCCACCCAGACCTGTTTATCACTAAGAGCAGACACACTGTCTCTCCTTCTCAGTGCCTCCTGCTCAGGGCTCCCTTCTTGTCAATGAGTCCCATCAATAAAGATCAATAAGGATAGTTGTGGGGGACTAGCTTTATGAAGATTTGACCATGAGAACAAAGCTTTAGCTGAGTAAATGTTTTCACATCAGGGCTCCACAGTGTGGGAAAAACTATACAGTCGCCAGTTCAGGAAAAGTCGGGTTTAAAGAATGATTTCTACACTGCTGTGATATTTGGGGATGAACCCCATTATAGAAGGAAGAAATGCCATGATTTTATAAGGTTTCTACAGAATTGACAGTGACTATCTAAAAGACAAGTGTTTCTGAAGCTTTGCAAGTCAGGCTCCCCACCAGATCATAGACCTGTCGGTCTGTCCATGGTGCTGTCAACTGTACCTTTACCATATAATATTCACATCAATCCTGCTTGTCACCTTGATGAGACTTAGACTCATCTAGGAGACACACCTTCCTGGATATGTCTAGAAGAGTGTTCCAGAAAAGTTTAACTGAGGTGGACGATTAATCCCGGAGGTGGACGATCCATCCTGAAGAGGAGCAGGACCATTCCACGTGCTGAGGCCCAAGGCTGAATAAACAGAGGAAGCAAATGAATGGCACACCCAACTCTCTCTCGCCTTCCTGTCTAGGATGCAATGTGACAGCAGCCTCCTGCCTCCAAACCCTCCCCACCACGAAGCACCGTACCCTCAGACCAGAGGCAAGCATCCTTCTTCCGCTCAGCTGCTTTCCCCAGGTCTTTTGTCACAGCCACGGAAAAGTGACGTGCATGCCTCTGCCAATTATCTCTGAAACACTTTTGAACACTTCTTTGACCACTTCAGTACTTTCCCCTTCTATGACATAACCTGGTCCACATTCCAAAAGTGAAATGTATCGTCAAGGCAATTAGCATGTTGGGAGGTAGGAAGTGGGTACCATTTGATTCAAACATCCAGGCAAGGATAAATGGATTTCCACTTCCCTGTTCAGTCACAGATAACAGAAGAGCTGGGCTACTCATGGGTCAGAAGAATGCCACCCCGTGAGGTGGCTTCTTGCAGGACAAGTGAATCAACCTCTCCTCAGGCTGATAGGAGCCCTAAAGGAGGTCAGCAGTCAGCCCTCCTACATGTCAGATCACTTTGTTTCCGGCACGTTTTGCGCATGCGTGCCCCGACTGCATCGCCAGGACAGGCAGCTCTTCACAGAATGTGAGTTCTTTCCTTGTGGTGGTTGCTAAGTGGTGGCACATATAATCATTTATGCCATGTAAAGAAATACCAAGAGGTCTCCCTGGCCTGGTCAAATCCACAAACATGAGTCTCCGGTCTATTCCTTTATGCCATGACTGAAATGAGATGAGCCAATTAGAGAATACATAATAAGCCAATTAGTTGTTCCTTACTTTTCTTAATGAGTGTAAAATGTGCGTCTGCTCAAATTACAGCTCGTCTGACAAGGTTCTTTGCTCCGCGACTGCTACGATTTGGCATTGGTTCACTTTTTTAATATCAAGGGCATCAGTCACGGGAGCCGAGCTTTTCCACAAGCTTCTACAGGAACTGCGTCGGTTTGTAAAAATGATCACTCGCCCGTGGAACCCAGGTCCTGGCTGCCTTTGCCTCTTTTCTGTTTGTGGTCGCACACTCTTACAACAGCAAATCAAGGGGGGTCTCGCTTCACGCCTGCAGGTCCAGTCCATCGCGGCACAGACGGCAAGACAGCCAGTGAGTTGCATCCACAATCAGGAAGCAAAGAGGAATGAGAGCATGCTCAACTCACTTCCTCCATTCTATATAGTTCAGGGTCTCCTACCCAGGGAACAGCCCCACGCACAATTTAGATGGGTCTTTCCACCGTCAGTTAAAGTAATCGGTATAATCTCCACCTACATGCCCGAGTTTGCTCAGAGTTGCCCTTAAACTAGATAATCCCACACAGGTATACTCAAAGGCCTAGCTCCCCAGTGAGCCTAGATTCTGTCAAGCTGATAGCTAACTCAAAACCATCACAAAGAACGTCGATCTGAATCGCTACAGCATGGCGCTCCCCCTCACTCCAGGCAAAGCTGAAGTCAAGCACACCCTGCCAGGAAGACATTTCTCTGGAGAGTCAACTTAGACCTCAGATGGAAGATCTCTGCAAAATAAATTTCCAAGGTTTACAACATTATTTTGGTGCCACGGGAGATTAACCCATATTATCATTGGGCTCTCTTTATCATGGTCTGTCCACAAAGATCAAGTGTAAGAAAAAAACACCACACACCAAGGGACCATGATTATAGCCACGGCGAATGGAGAAAGGAGAACCCTGGAGTTACTACTGCAAGTCGGCCAGCTGTGTATCCAAAAGGAACAGCAAAAAAAGAAAAAAAAAAAAAAAAAGGAACAGAGTCAGAAAATTTTGTAACTTTGTCAACATTTATTTTCACCAAACAACTCATTAAATCACTATAAAAGTCAACGCATATGGTTGGATATGACAGCTTAAATTCCACAAAGAGTTATAAGTCAAGTTAAACTCATAATACATAATGTAGTCAGGTTGTCTCATCCATGAATTATAACATTTTTATTACGTCCCAACTGCAAATTACCAACTTGCTCCCTGTCCTGCCAATCTCCTGATTAAATGGGGAACTGTTAGGCACCGTGAAGATATATTATGGTAAAAGATGACTCCATCACTTTTCTCAGTTATTTCTACGTCCTTATTTAAAGCTTCGTCACTAGAGCAGCTGGGCCCAAACTGAACTGTGGATTTAGCAAAATGATAGCAGGATGGATGAAATAAGAAAAAAAGGGGGAGGGGGACCCAAAAGGGCCTGTGTTTATTGCATCCTTGCCCAATATTTGTGTGTCTTCAATACTTTATTGTATCCTTGCCCAATATTTGTGTCTTCAATACTATTGGTATGTTTCAATCTCTTAAGTTCTGTCTCTTCAAAGTTATTCTTACTTTACAGGTCTTATTCCCATGGGTCTAACTTAAAGGTATTTTATTTTGTGTCTTATACTGATAATGGGGCAATAACTTATACCCATCAAGTTTCCCCATGAAATAGTTTAATGCCTTGAAACGGTGCCAATATGTCAGCTAAGGAAAGTGAATCAAATAGACATTAGTCCACATTTACCATGAGCCACACTGCACCGGGTCCTTCAAGAACTTACTAAATCATCAGTGTTCTTTAGGAACTTGAATTCTAAAATTAATACATGCATTAATATTTAAAACATAAACAGCCAGTACATATGTATTAAGTTCAATAATTTTCATTTTGCTTATATTTTTGCATCAATGTGGTATACTTACTTTATTTAGAGCAAACTAATACTTCATCATTATGGGAAAAAAATTAAAATTAAAAGACACTAAAAGCTATAATGACTTCCAATAAAACATATAAACATACAGAATGTAAGCATTATCTTTAGTTTTTATGAGTAATCGTGATTTGCTGCCCCTATTCCTGGCAAATGAGAAAAAGTTACTGGATTAGTAGCATAAAAACCATCACTATCCAGGAACACAACTGAATGGCTCTGTCTGATTATAAATTCAGAACCAAACACCATCAAAGACAGAACTGTGACTCAGAAAGCCACAGGAGCCATCATCTAGGTATGGCGTTCATGAGAGATGTGTAAGGAAGAATAGCAGAGATCTATTAAACAGAAGGGGAGACCAGTAACGTGTAAGCAGATATGTCCAACATCAAACAGAAGTGTCTAAGAGGATTTCAATAAAAGCAATGAACACAGACCCTTGGAGCTCCAGGTCAGCCCACCACTGACCTCCAAACCTTTAGGAAGTCATTGTGTGGCACATGATGTCCTAAGTTAGTGGGACTTCAAGATGGGACACTGGATAGTCACAGATTCAGAAGGAGAGCGTCCTACGGGGAAAGAGGGCTCATCCAGAGGGGCAAGATGCAGACTGGAATTCAAAAGCAGAGCTGCACTAGGAACTCAGTCAGCATCCCAGCACCGAGTACCAGAGCATGTCACTTCCCTGGATGCCCAGAAATGATGGGAAAAATGCTGACCTTCACACCGAAATGAGCGCTGACACTAACTTTTACTTATATACCAAAGACAAATGGCCCCAATCAAGCTGGAAATTTCATAGCTTGCTTACAAGCTGCATGTCTATGAGAGAGAGAGAGAGAGAGAGAGAGAGAGAGAGAGAGAGAGAGATAAGGCCATGGGAAGAGTCTAAAGACTATTCAATCGCTCAGCTGAATAAAACTCTCCCATTTGGCAAGCTCCCCAAGGACAGCTTACGTACTTTTCATGAAGTTCTAGGGACTGAATTTGGATCTGACTGTTTCCAGGTTTCCTATCAGATCCTATTTATCAGCTTCTGGAGTATCCGACCTCCTCACTCCCCCACTGCCACCCACAACTAGAGTCTGTGGTCCTGGTAACACATTCTTGGGGGAAGAGCTCAGAAGCCCAGAAGAAAATGAAGCTCACTCAATATAATTTCATTCCCATCACTACCAGCAGTAACCTAACCTACAGCCAAAAGTGACCTCAATGACAAACACAGGCCCCCACTCACTAGTAAAATATCAACAGGGACATTGATTGCAGTTCACCGAGCAAGTAAGGAAAGATCGGGGAGTCCCTACAGGTGAGAACACTGGGTAACCTCAGCTGGACCCAAGGCAGGAAGGGGAGGAAGAAGAAAGAGAAAGGAAAAGAGAGGGAGGGAGGGAGGGAGGGAGGGAGGGAGGGAGGGAGGGAGGGAGGGAGGGAGGGAGGGAGGGAGGGAGGGAGGGAGGGAGGGATCTGTTGCAGCATCGGAAGGGAAGACAAAGAAGAAAGAAAGGCAAAGAGAATGCCTCAGTTCTGGATGGGGACCCAGCAGCCTTGGAGCACAAAAGTGAATTCACCTCCATTTGCTAGGAAACAGTGTGGTCCCTTGATGAGAGGCTGCTACAGGAAGACAGATGTTATCACAGATAGACCAGCTTTTCTGTAGCTGGGAGACAGACCACAGTTAGCATTTTTACTACACTATGGAGAACACAGAGAAGGTTGCCACGGTAATGCAAGTTCAAGGTGGTAAGGGAGGTGAAGGAGAGAGCTCAGCGTTAGCATCTTCCCCATGAATACGGCTGTATTTACTAGGCACCTGAGAGCAACGACACAAAAGAACAGGAACTTGAGTAGGTGGCTGTTCCTATTTTATTGTCTAAAATTCCAGGGATTAACAAGATTAATAAATCTCTAGGTGGAAGCTGGGGGGAGACGGGACATGTGGGGAGCTAAGTGAGACAAAGAGCTTAACTAGAAAACAAATAAACCAAGGATTGGTTTCCCATTACTCGGGAAAATTTGTCACATTCTTGGTGTCTTGAACAGCACAGTTATTACCCTATGCTTCTGCAAGTCACAGTCTGGGATGAGTCTCTCCTGGTGGGGAGCACGGGGAGAACCATTGACTTTTCTGCCTACAACCAGCAGCAAGCACCAGGCTACTGAGATCAGTTAGGCCTGAGCTGGGCTGATCCTGACAGGAACTTGAAAAAGAATGATATCAACGTGAAGGAATTTTTTTTTTTTTTAACTCATAGCTTTTCCAAGGGTGGAAGGTGCAGGCCTGCCACGGTGCCTCAGTTGGTTGGTACCCGGATTCTACATCTTTTGGAGCCCACCATCCTTGGCACACAGGCCTCTTTCCTTACACTTTTAGTCCCATGCTCACTAGTGGATGGTTGTTGCTTCTCTAGCCCCACCCCCACCTCCATATCCTCAAAACAAAGAAGAGGGCTGGAGAAAATGTCAAAGGGGCTCTGGGACTGTGGCTTTGTCATAGAGCACTTGTCTGACTTGCCCAGATCTCTGGATTCCATCCTCAGGACTGTATGAAATCAGTCTTACTTTTCACACACCTATAATCCTAGCACTCAGAAGAAGGAGGCAAGAAGATCAGAAGTTCAAGGTCGTCCTTGGAAACGTGGCAAGTCTGAGGCTTTGAGGCCATTGTAGAATACATAAGAGTCAAAAGAAAGGAAGGAAGGAAGGAAGGAAGGAAGGAAGGAAGGAAGGAAGGAAGGAAGGAAGGAAGGAAGGAAGGAAGGAGAAAGAAAGAAAGAAAGAAAGAAAGAAAGAAAGAAAGAAAGAAAGAAAGAAAGAAAGAAAGAAAGGAAGGAAGGAAGGAAGAAAGAAAGGAAAGAAAGAGAGGAAGAAAGAAGGAAAAGAGGTCATTGTAAATTACATAAAACTCTATTGAAAGACAGACAGAGAAATGCCAGAGGCCTGGGTGGCCACATCTGTCCTCTTTTGGCAAGCTCTTACAAAGCCCAAGTCAACCTTCTCTGTTTCCATCCAGGGGCCGTAACCTTGTCCTGTGGTCATGCTGAGCTGTGGGGTGAGAGTACCCGGGTCTAAGATGGGTCAGCCAGCTGACAGTGCCTGTCAGGTTCATAAAAGTATTTCCTCCATTGCAAGAGAGAGCTTTCAAGTGGAAATCAATCACTGCCTCAAATCAAGCAGTGAGCAGGAGGAAAAGGAGGAGAGAGAAAAATATTTCCCGGTAGAAAACTTTTTTTTGTGATACTGGATATTACCAGAAACTATTTCCTAGTGACGTGGACATTGATTTTATCCTGGGAACCTAAAGGGGTTTTCATTGCAATCAAATGCATTGAGACACCACGTGACTTATAGCAAGAATACGGGACAACTTTTTGGAATATTAGGTTTCTAACTTCTTATAACCATTTCAGAAAGTGTTCCTGGAATAATCTAGAGGCTTCAAATTAGAACAGAGAAGATAGTTATGAAAAAAATCCCGAAGATGCTGGAATAGTCCCAGAACTGTGTCAACCACTGAGAATCATTTGACAAAATGTCACCTCTCACTCCAACGGTAAGTTTAAGCCAATGTTTTACATAAGGAGTCAAGTTCCAAATGTGACATCCTCCAGAGACCCAAACAGTAGATCCAAGACAAGGGCAAAAGAAATCACAGGATCTTCAAGAGCCTACCCAGACAAGGAAATGTTATCACCCCAAATATTCAGGAAATATTGACAGAGACGATGTGTGACTGTGTTGGTGTGTGAGAGAGACATAAAACTGGAGACACAGAGACCTGGCAAATCAGGACAGTATAAAGAAACGGGTTTGGTTTTTTTTGTTGTTTTTTTTTTTTTAATGAACAAAACTCTTCAAACGCTGCACTCTACCTGTGCAGAAATTATTGAAAACAGCATTTTTTGCTGACCTCGCAGGAATTTATTCAGCAAATCTCCTGACTCATGAGAACCCAATCGTCAAATTATTTAACTTGTTTATAACTTTACAAACCCAAAGTTCTCTCCCGACTCTTTTAAGGAGGCACATCCTGGTTTATGAATCTCCAACCCTGCTCTGGCTGCAGCTAGCACTCCCTCCTCCCTAAGTTGGACACCTTTCTCCTCCCCACCTGCCTCCAAATCCCAACTTAGCCATTCTTTGTCCAGGACCTGCATTATGACCCTGCAAATCTCATGGGCACTTGCCCAGAAAGAATATATTCAAGTTGCTCCTTCCAATAATCCCCTTGTCAAGATCCATATAATTTATGAAAAGGAATTTCACAGAGCTTTAGATATAGTCTGTGCCATATTCAATTTAATTCAGTAAATATTTATTGAGTGCCTACCTAGAATTGTGCTATGCCCTGTGTGGAAAATAAAAAGAAATATATGGCCCAGGCCCTCTGGCCAAAGGGTTTGCAATGTTCTTGGGAATAAAAGTTGAATGCTGATGTGATTACAGAATGCAAAACAGCACCGAGCAATGCAATAGAACTATGTAGCCAGAACCCAAATGTGAGGGAGATTCAACATTACATTTGATCACACCAAGAAGGATAGAGCTACAGGGAATAATTTGTGGGGGAGATGAAACTTGAGACTATCCCTGAGAGATACTCGGTTGGGCTGGATGCTGCAGCCAACAAGGGCATCTCCGGCAGAGACAGTCATTATGATATGTTCTAAACATATCAATGTGAAAGGCCAGTCTGAGATGAAGAGAAAGGAGGGTGGGGACCTTAGAGTTTTGATAGAAAAAACTGTATGGGGAGAACACATAATGACCACAAAAACTGGAAGCCATAATCTCTCCATATCCTTGCTTGGTGTTCTCTGGTCGCCGTCATGAGAGAATTCAATCACCGGGAGCCTCCGGTCTGCATGGGCTCTCTCTCGGTTATCTTTCCCACTGCTTTGACCAAACCCCAGCACCTCAAAGGAGAGATGATGTCTCTCCAATCACAGTTTAAGGGTTCAGTCCACCATGACAGGGAAGGAAGGACAAGCAGCTGGCCACATTGGATCCAGTCAGGAAGCAGAGAGGATGCATGTTGGCCCTCAGCTCCACTTTCTCCTTTGTCTTAGGTCTGGTACCCCCACCTTTGGAAGGATTCCACCACAGAGCGAGTCTTCTCTGCTAGGTTAATCCTTCAGGGGAAACACTCTCATAGTCACGCCGGGTGGTGTGTCTCTATGTGATTCAAAATCCCAACAAGATTAACATCGTCCCAGCCCTGAAGTGAGAAAGCCCTGATTCCCCCTCCTGACCCACCTGAGCAGTACCTTGTTGCTTAAGCATCCCCTTCACTGTCTTTAATCTAGGACTGCTATGGAAACCAGAGTTATATACAGGATGCGCTGTGTACCTACGCATAGATGGGATCCTTTGTCAGTCTCGTTCACTATTTGAATCTCTACTAGATACTAAAACAACAACAACAACTGAGTTCAGCACCAAGAAAATGAAGCCAAAAACATGCAGTGTTTCCACTGAAGACACCGACAGACAGGTCTTAAAACAACCAACAAGCCCATGAGAGGACTCAGCAGGTAAAGGTGCTTACCAGCAAGCCTGACGACCTGAGACTGATCTCTGGAACCACTAAAGGTGGAAGGAAAGACAGGACTACTGCAAGCTGTCCTCTGACCTCCACACAAAAGCTAGGGTGCTTGCATGCTCATTAATCCATCTCTAATTTTAAAAACGG